>NC_133932.1:56480682-56787082 GCF_031877795.1 Strix aluco
TTACCTAACATTATAACTGGATCCCAGCCCTACCAGATCCCAAGAGTCTCTAACTATGAGGCTACTACAAAAAAGGAAAGGGCTGGTGATGGCACCTTTTGTGCTCTGTTTTTTCTGGAACTCCATGGTGACTGGGGCTGTTTTGTGGCCTTTGGTAGAGTTTGTGGCCTTCCCCTCATCCCTGCATTATGGCAGAGTTTAGGTGTCTGTCTTCCCAGGTTTGAGGACTTCAAGAGTCTGGTTGCCCCCTCTAATTAATTCAGAAATTTTGGTGCCTAATGGTCATCCAATCTGAGAGTTAGGAGAGTAAAATTTGTCTCTAGGTAAAATGTAACTTTGTGAATGATCTAAACATAAATATACTTTATAAATCGTAAGGCTACAAAGTAAGGAAACACCTTTCCATGTTACCTGGTGGGAAACTTTAGAAGGAGAAAACTACAGTTCATCTCACTTTTTAATTATTTGGAATGGTCCTTTCCCACAGCACAATTATTGCAGCCCCTCATTTCTGCTGCATTTATCAAAGCGGAAATGCTCAGCAGCATGTGACATATCAGCCCTGCAGCACTCCCCATCAAATTGTGTGCAGCACAGTCACAGTCCAGTTCTCACAAGCAACCATTGAAAGAGCAAGCTTACTTCAAAGGGGGAAAAAGTTGTCATTTAGAATACATTAGGAAAGAAAAACAATAACATTTGCTGTACTCAGTAGAAAGATACAATTTTAGCTTTATTTTAGGTATTAATCCTTTCTAGTAATGAAACTAGCCAGTGAACACTTCACAGGGGATGGTTCTCCTGAGAGATGCCTATGTAGACATTGAGACAATGAAGTGACTCTCTCTAGCTAATATAGTTGACTAGTTAGTTTTCTAAGCAATCTGCACATTTTTTTCTGTGCCCTTTACTGAATCTTTGTGGATTAAGAAAGGCTGGGTAATCTGTAGGATATGTATGTGCTCTATATGATGGCAGGCCCATGCAGACATTACTTCAAATGTTGTGCAAGCCAGGAATGGACCACAGAGGCTTTGCAAATCCCCACTAAAAGCCATGCACTGATTGTTCAGGCTGCAGAATCATTTCTCAGATGAAACACAGCTGAAGTGCCAAATACGTAGTCTTACCAATCTGGCTGTTACATATAATAGTGCCTTCCTAACCAGTTAACTGCTGTGGCTGGGGAAAGCACTGTATCTGTAGGAACACTCAGATTGTTTTGACCCTGACTATACGAGATAATTCTCAGGAGAGCAAGGGTTGAAATCGTAAACTGTGCTTAAACTGAGCATATTAATTATGCTCAGAATGCAAGAAAGATTAAAGGAGGGATGCAGAGTTGACCAAATGCTGCAGCTACTGGTCAGCAATTCTGCCTAAGAGCTCATAAATGCTTCAGGATACAGTTCTCACAGTCATGTCCCACCTCCTGATTGCCTTCACTGTGAAGTCTCTAGTTACTGGTTGAGATGGTGAACATGTATATATTGATCTGTGCAAATGCAGCAGGTATTTTTCTGAAAAGTCCATCTTTCTGGTATTGCATTATGATAGCAAGCCAAAAACCAATCAAAAGACTCAGTGCAGAGTACCAGTGCCAGTAACACCATGTTTGCTGTGTCCTCTAGCAGGCAACAATATAAAATCCCATATGCCATGAGAGGGGCCCATCCACCACACGTGCACATTTCTTGTGTGGGATAAAGCGTCTGTAAGTCCGTGTTTGGTGGGCATCCAGGCCACCACAGTGGAGAAGAGTTGGAAGCAAGATCACGTATGGAGTAGAGGAACAGGAATAATGTTGCTTGTAGGAAATATATGAGGAGGGAGGGCCTTCCAAAAGAGCAAAAAGGCACAGGGATGGCAATAGGCTATTTGGTTTAGACAAAATGAGCACCTAGGCCAGGATACATGGTGCACAGCTGTAACAGGGCACTGCTGAATTCCTCTCAACATTTTCTCTTCCATTTCCCAGCTGTGCCATCACAAGTGATGACAGTTAGGTCTAAGGCTTAATCCCTAGTTACCAACTACAAACTACAGGAACTATTACTACTTAAGTTGCTGCACGCCTGATGCCTCCTGGCTTTTCAGTGTGTGCATTAGACCATGTTAGGGCCACAGCAATCCATGGAAGAAGCTGGAGCCGCTGAGACTCCAGCACCAGCTTCTGAAATGAATAATTTAAAGTAGCATAATGCTGATATATCAGTTTTTATCAAACTTGTTCTTTGGAGCATGTCTTGAAATATGAAATGCTCCTTTTGGATAAACCATTGATTAACGTCTCATTTGCACAAAGCTATAGTGCCTTTCTACTTGCTTGATTGGTACATTAATCAGGATGAAGCCCAAATTCTTTGCTACTACCTAAAAGTTAGCCTCTGACAAAGATTTAAGGGATGTCTCATCCAATTAAATGGGCATGATTGAACCTGCTATTTTCAGTCTTTGAGCTTATCTTTGGATTAAAGTGCAACTGAAAAATATCTACAAAAACTGAAATCATAAGGGCTTTGCAACATCTAGCTTTAAAGAAGTTTCATGATTATTGTAAACAGAAACTGGTAGGAGAAATCTTTTTTCTTCTCTTTTTAGATTTCTTTAACAAAGGATTTATAATGCTGAAGTAAAAACCAGCTCGCTCTGAAAATAAAACAGCCAACAGTCAAAGCTGATTCTGTGAAGTCCACTGTGTGAACCCCCTACTTAATATTAGCTAACCTACAACTGAATTAGATATCCTAAATCATTCATCAGGCTTGAGTTATCCCTATAGGTGGGAAAAGAAACATCAAAATCATCCAGAGACATTAAGTGAAATACTTCTCAAATTAGTAAGATGTTCAAGAAATGTTTCCAGTACTGTAAGTCAGTTTTATTTAAAAAATAGAGTCCAAACATTGTTTTTGATAAGGTGCAACATATATACCGTTTTTCTACAATTTAAAAAACAAAACAAAACAAAACAAAGACAAAGCGAAACAATATTCATAACTATAGTGTCATTCCAACACGGAATCAGTGGGTCTCTTGTAACTCTTAAACATTCTTTTTCTGCTTCATCAAAGCATAAGAATTAAGAATTAGTTAGCTGTTACAGCCAAAGGGTCTGGCTAATGTCATCCATGTTCTCTAACTTTCTGGTACAGATTGCTTCAAGTACACATCAGCAGCTGAATGTAACTGAACACGGTTCATGCAAAACAAAGGTACAATACTGAGTTTGCATCATCCAAAAATTTTTGTTCTCTTGTTTAGTTTGACATCTTCAAAGTCCAACTGCCTGAACATGAGGATTGAACTGAGGTTGCATAAAGTGAGCACTATATACTAAAGTACTTATGTAACTCTCAGACTGATCAGGCTACATGACTATCTTGAGCTCTAAAAATTCAAATGAATACTTAAGGCTGAGATCTATGCTTCTTGGATTCTATTCAGTAACTTCTGAGATGTATTTGGGAATACAGATGGCAGCGACGGATAATGGGCTTGTTATGGGGAAATACATTAAATCATTACATCAGAACTGCATTTTTTGAGAAAAGCATGCTATTAATTAATAGTGTTCCCCATTCAGCCACTTGGGCTAAAAGAGCAATGAAGACTGTAGCATGGAGGAAGTTCAGCAGAAAGACTTACAGCCAATTGTCACCTCTGGAAGTGTCTGAAGTGCTGTTTTCTAATTAGCAAAGTCTGTCCAGTTTCAAAACCTTTCTTGTCATTCTAGCATCACCTCAGCCTTGAAAATGCCAAGCAGCTGAAGTTAGCTGTGACTATGCCATTTCTGGAGAGCTAGATATCAGTCCCTGTTCTAAGGGGTTTAACATATTTTGAACAAACACTGGAACAAGGAGCAGCAGTCTAACCACCCATGTACAGTTAAACATCCAAAGCTTTTTTCCTTGACCCCTTACATATTTAAACCACTCCATCTAAAGTGGAATGTGTTTGATAGAAAAGAGCTGTACACCCATTTACCTGTCTTCTGCTTGGAGGGTAGTCCCAGGGTCAAACTGCACCTGCAGTAAGTGTATACATCTCAATTCCTTCTGTTGTTGTTTCTTACAAACCACCATGCTAGTTTTATGGATCGTCTTCTTACGTCCTTAATGCTCCTCTTATACAGTATAATAAGACAAGGTGACAAGCTATCACAGGGCTGACTGTTGGTTTTAGTGGATCAGGCCTCTGGGTATTAATGGGAATTAGCCACACAAGTTTATGCCTATGCATAGCCACAGACTGAGTTTAAGCTGATAACCCAAGTCAATACCCAAGTGAGTTTGTATTCAAGGCCAGTTTAACCTCAGTTAGGTGACTCTGTTTTCTTTTTCTCAGGAAATGACAATTTTTTTCAGTGTTGATATACCATCCTGGTTGCAGTTAGCAAACATTGCCTTCAGTACTATGAACACTCTTCAGACTTAGCTCTGCCATGGACTATATTAGAAGGCAAAATGGACTGAAATTTTCTTCACTAACAAAGAAGGCTTTAGACTTGTCATTTTCCCTGACATACATGAAGCCTTGAGTTTGTTTTCAAATAGCAGATGAATTCACTTCCCAATTTATTTCTCTTGGTTTATGAGCAAAAGAGGTATTTAGAAGTGTTCGAGTGGGGAGAGTACGCACTCTTGTTTCCTATGTAAACATAAAGAAAGATGAAGAAAGTGTTTATCAAACATGTATTAACATTAAGAGCTATAAAAGTTAAAAGCAGAATTCAGTCCTTCAATTTTAATTTCAGAACAAGATTGCCCTGGAAAGTATTTATCTTAGTCCAAATCCCTTAGATTCTAGTAGTTTGGGGTAGAAACTGACATTTGTACTAAGCTCTGCTTGTGTTTAGTTGTGGGAATGAACTGGCCTTATTTTATGATGGCATCTCTCTTCAAATGAGGGAATCCAATGTTTATGAGCTTGATTGTTGACTTGATTGGTTTTTTATGAGTTTGGCTGATGACAGCTTCACAGAAAAACATAAGAAACAACAAATTATGTTGTATTTCCTATTTTCAGAAGGAAAGGGTTGCTCAGTTCTATAGTTTACGTAGTTTTAACAATATCCCTTTAATATTACATTGTACTGTAGATGTTCAGTTAACAAAAGTATACACTGAAATATTTATGGGCTTTGGCCAGAGCTACATATATTTATGTCAGTTTGTGGCAAACACTATTGTTAAATGGAGGATTTAGCAGATTAAAATTATCCCTTTACTTCCGTTTATTTACTTAAACAATTTGGGCCATACGTTGTGTGAATGCAGTGGGACGCTTGCCATAAGGAAGCAGGGTCACCTGAGATAAGAGGAGGAATTTGTGACATGTAACTTTGGGCATCTAACTGGCAGTGCCCCTGGCCAGTTTTCTCAGTTCAGGACACAATAATCATGCACATTGCCTGCAAGTTGGATCAACAATCTAGCTTTTGTCTGGAGTAAGCAACAGACTCTTCTGTCATGAAAGGACTCCCCCCATCTCTGTCCATGAAGACCATCTGGATGCAATGGACTTGAGCTACCGGTATCTGTATGAATTTGAACAAAAATACCAGAGGTCTCAAATGCCTAAATGAAGGGACCAGACTCTTGGACGGTCTGAAGGAGATTCAAGACATCTAAGTTAGGATGCAACCTCTCTCCAGTCTTTAAGCTTATAGTTATAAATCAAACACTGGGCAGTGTGGACTATGTGTTACTGCAAGTAGAATTTGGTCTTCTGTTACTAACATCAGTACCACTAAAGTGCTAGTATATTAACACAGACAATGTTGACTCTGTGCATCTTACATAGGACCAGGACAGGGGTTTAGGAAAATTTAGCATTTTTACCTGAGTGGATTGGAGGCCCCTACCAGGGGCTGTTAAATCTTATGTTCTTGCTGCAAACAGATCAATAATTAAAGGTTTGCTATAATAGTTTGCATTCTCAGTCCCTTTGATCTTAACCAGCCACAGTGTTGGGATGGATTCCACAGTCCTATGACTGGCATCTGCATAAGGAGTAGATCTGCTACAGAATAAACATCTGAGACTGTTAAATTAACTTCAGCAATCTCTTGGCAGGTGCAAATGCCAAGAAGTAGCAATGACGAAAAGGAACTAAATGGAGAATCAGGAATCAATGCAGAACTTCATTAGTTTTTGAAAAATGATGATGTACACAAGGGCAGACAGGTGAGGGATTCAATCTCTTGCACTAATATTGATGAGAGCTGGATACCTGTCTCCCTTCAGTGTATTTGAAAATTCCTTCATGAGCTTCTATGTTTTTTTCTGTTGTCACAGCAAACCATGTAATACTAAATATTACAGTACCTGTATGCGAAATTGCATAGAGAAATAATAAATCCTTACAAATAAGTCACATTTCAACATTAATAAAGGGAAGCTGATTGACAGAAATGCTAAACTGTATAAAATTCAGAGGACTAAAGCAGAGAGCAGGGGACACTATGTTTTAAAGTGAGTTGAAGTGGGTTCTTGCTCCTTTAACTCCAGTCCTGATTCACCTAACTTTTACAAAAATAAATGAAGATGACAAAATTTTTCATTTTAAAATATGATGATTTTTTCCTTCATGAAAAGAGTATAATTCAGTAGCAAATAAACAGCCATGATTTCAGTAACAAAACCAACTGACATTACTCATACACACTCTAGTTTGGAACACAAATCTTTGTCTCTAACAACTTGTAGATAAACAGTGTCTGCTAGTCTTCACACCTGCCTCGAGAGTTACTGTGCACCTTGATGTATCCCACTGGTGCTCCTGGCTCTTTGTCTCTAAGCTCCACATCAGTTACACCCACCAACACTCCAATTGAGCTGTTGGGAATCTTATTAAGGAAACACAGCTTGATGTCTGCAGCTGCTCAGAGCTTCTAAACTGCCTTCCTCATTAAATAAGTGTCATCCTGCATCCACTTCCTCTGTCAGAGGCATATTGGGCCATTCCTCATACACATTACATTTTCTCTTTAAACAAAATGAAACACCAAACACAGCCTTTGTGACAATCTAGAAGGGATTCCTTTGGGGTTACTTTCTTCTTCCTTTACCAGTCTAGTTAAACATGATAGATTCAGGGTCCTGGTTTGCCATTTGAGCCATATGTCTTAATACATCCTTTTTAGTTATGATACCCAGCAGCCTCCTAGAGGAGAAAAGGAAAGGAAAGGTCAACAGTCATCTCATATATCATGCATTTTTTCTCCTGTTCAGCTGCAGGGACATTTTGTGAGTGCTTCTATATAACACTGTCCATCCCATCCATTCCTTAATGATTATCTTTCATAAAAAGCATTCTCACTTCATCAAGTTAAATACTTTGGGTTGTTATCTCTTTCTGTTGGGAACATGACTGAGGGAGGAGCTACAACTACTGACACTTTGTATGACAAAGTAACAAGTTTCCTTAGGCTCAGGATGCAGAGAACCAACAGCTCAAAACCAAGGCACCAGCGCCCTGAGCCAGGTCATGGGGCTTCGTAATACATGAACTAAGCTAAAGCATGGACTTTCTGCAACTCTCACTGTTCAACAGCGTAATTTCTTCACCTTTGAGTGATAATTTCTCATTTATATGATCCTAAATGAGTTGGGAACTGTTAATGTTGGGTTGATGGTTGGACTGGATGATCTTCAAGGTCTTTTCCAACCTAGACAATTCTGTGATTCTGTGATATCTGCCAGGAAAGACAAGGTCTATGGGACATCTGGCCCCCAGAGTCAAAAATTTCCTAACCCTCAGATTCAAGGGCTTTTATTTCCAGTCCTTGAAGTCCACAAGGCACTGAATTTTGAAACTATGTCATTGTTACAGTTTTTCCACCTTTCATTTCATGTAAATGCTAGAACTCAAGATCAGAATTTCCAAATCCAGGAACGTAAAATCAGGACCTAAATCTGTGTCCTGATAATGGTCCTTGTTTTCTTAATGCTGAGGACACTGCATCTATAGTAACAGTTGATATGCAGTATTTTTGAATAACAGAAAGGCTTTTTGCAGAAAACTAAATTTTTGTCCTCTGCATTTGAAAATGATGGCTCTGGTTTTGCTATCGTGTTGTAAAGTTTCTTCTTACTGCTAGATCCCAGGATGAGCAATGATCCTAAAATAACTTAAATCCCATTGGAATGATGGGATGTTACTTCTAGTGCACACACTGCAGCTTTTTACTCTTCTAATTTCATGTATACCCATACTTCTTCAGCTGTTTTTTGTGGACTTTTGGTTTATACACCTTTCTATTTTCCATCAAAGCTGAACAGATTAATTTTCTTCCACTGGCATCCTTTTCACACTCTTCACAAGCATCTAATCTAGTTTGATGTCTAGAAACAGGCACATCCTTTGCAAACAACACTACTTGACAGATCTGCCTCTGTTGAAACCTGAACGATAGTGGGAATCAGAACAGTTTATTTTGTATTTATCTTTACCTTATCTAAATGATGATACACTAAGGATTTGGGACAAGAGAATGAAACATGACACCTAGCAAAGGTTATTTTCATTCCAAGTCTAATTTCTTTCACTGCCCTGGAGAGACACTGGGCATACTTCCCTTATTCTTCCATTCACAAAATAGACAAAATCAAGATACTCACTTGACTGTTTCAGATGTGCTGATTAATTAGTTACTATCTATACTTGGCTTTAAACAGGAAAAACAGTGTTTATGTTAATGCCGAAGAAAATCTCCTAAGTGTGCTTGACCCAGCATCTACTTACCCACTGCGAGTGACAAGACACTGCCGGAGTCCGAGTTTCCGGAAAATATCTACCACGGTCTCCATTGGTGTGTGGTCAGTGACAGTGAAAGGGCTCAGGTTGAGAATGCGCCGCAGCTTCAGTGGATGGGGACTGTTGGGTGGCAGTTCTGGGGGGTCTTCGGTGAAGTACACGATGGAGTTGCTCACCACCCCATCCTGACGCTGTCTTGCATTCTCTGTATGACAGAAAGATCAAGGTAGGCAGTGAGTTAGGCTTGGTAACAAAACAAAAAAAAAATATCCTCCTTTGGGAAGCAAAGGTAGTAGTTGCTTTTTGTCTTTAATGTACTAAGGTCCCAGAAGCTGGGGTTACTGAGCAAACCTGAATTTCCTTGAGACATTGTTCCCTTGAAGCAAATGTAAGTGATATTTTTACAAATATACTTTTGCTTGTTAGGATAATGTTTTTCTGAATAAATATGCAGCTCATTGCATTCACAAACATCGGTAAACCAACTGTCAAAGTCAAACGATTATATGTCATTTCCTCCATTGTAAGAATCACAACATAAACTTCCATAATATGCCTGAAGGAGTGGAGTCAACAGCTGTGTACGGTCCCAGCTGGCTTGGAGCAGTATGCTTGTTCCTAGACTTCTTAGTGGAGTTGGGGAAATCAGGGCATAGTGAATGGATTTAAGAACACAAAGCTAGGGAAAGACAAATTCACATCCCAGGCATCCGGGGGCAGTGTAAGTGTTGTTCTAGACTGGCACACCTCTCTGGCATACAGGGTGACTTTTGTGGTTTTGCACTTAATTCCTTAAATAGAGTTTGCATATCTAGATTTTAAAAGGGCAGAAAAAATTAGCATCCTACTTAAAGGAAATAGTAGAGGGAGAAACAATATATAGCAGTAAATGAGTTTGATACATTTTTCTCAACAGTACGTATTTGACCACTTTCAAAAGTTCAAAAGCTATCATTCATACTCTGATCAAACTAGGAAGTGAACTTCATACTACATCTGGAGTTTACACGATCAATAAGCCTTTAACTTTAAAGTATGCTTCAAGAAGAATTCTTAGCACTGAAGTAGTTTATTTTCTTTGTAGTTTTTACCTCATTTCTACTCAACCCTACAGGGCACAAACAATATATGAGATGGTTTTCCAAATGATAGACAACTTCTCTCTCCCCAGAATAAGCATATCATGAGTTTGGCTCTGTGGGTTTAACTCTTCTTTTTTTTTTTTTTTATTTTTTGTATAAATTCTTGGAAATGGTCAGAATTATTGTCTTTGATTAATATAGGTTGCTTCTGTTCTTGAGAGGTACAGCAAATCAGACATACTCAAAGCATATGTATATATTCTTGGAGCTCATTGCCATTAATCAAAGTGCAGAAACCTGCTCCTGTGACTTGTAATATATAGACAGTAATGGTTTTCAACATGTTCCAGCTGCATTTTTCCCCTTTAACGATCATTGTCTTGTAATATTTCTGGAACTGGAGCAGTGCTGGCTCAAACCTATTATCAGTACAGTATATGATTTTTCAACCTTCTCACCCCACATATTACAAGCCCTATTGCTATTTATAGGAATGCTGCTAACTTTGTCTCATCTTGTTTTGATTCATACATCTGATTTCAAGTGTGAATATGCCTGCATAGCTCTTTGATATATGATCTGTGCTAAGAGGTAACATTAATCAAACTGAAGGTAACTCCCACCCTTTGATAAAAACCCTTGACAGCTAGGTATTTCCTTCCCGAAGCTGCACCCAAAGCAACAGGCCCAAGCATTTCAGTTACCACATTGCTGTTCCCAAGACAGCAACAACCCTGGACAACAGTGATTAGCCAAAGCCATGACTTCACTCTTCAAAGTCAAACATCTCTCTGGAGAAATTTGAATGATGTAGTACTATTGAGCAAATTCATTGGCATCAGAAAAATGGGGGACTTTGTATGCAGTCTCACTGGATGGAGGAGTTAGAGCAAAGGTAAAACAGAAGAAGAGATTATTTTTGCAGTCAGCGGGTAAGAAAAACAGATATAGCTTAAGAGAAAGAGCAAAGCAAATGGATGACAGTGTCTGGTTTTACAGAGTAATCTATGCAGAAGGCTCTTGTCATAGCTAGAGAGTGAATTAGTTCTCCCAAATGTGAAACGGCCTCTCATATTCAGAATTTCGCAGTTCACAGCCTACATTAACTACATTGCTCTCTCAACTCCACACTGGGAGAAGTACATTATACAGGCCACCTGGCTTGTGTCCAAGACTCTGCCTTTTGTACGATGCCTCTTAAGCTGGCCAAATTTAAGAAGAGGTTTACAGGGTCAAATATTGCCCTCCATAAGACTGTAAAGTAGGTGCCATCTAAAATGTGGATACCTATTCCCAGAGGGTGACTCTGTCCACCTGACCTGCCTACCGGCTCAACAAGGACCAGTGGAAGGACGCAATCCTGAAGGTGCTTCTGAGCAATTGGAAGTGGCACTGTCATTCACTTTACAGGGACTGGATGAATTTCTAGAGAATGCTTAGTGCTCCACTTAGTAAGAAAGAAATTACGTAGGGGTAACTCACAAGGCAGAGAGCTGTGTGTGAACACGTATTTTACATATCTTCTAGAAGCCCATTCAGCCATGTTGCATTTACGACCTGAATCAAAAGACTCAGTTCCTCAAGCTTCTCTGACTCGCTTCAGACGTATCTGATTTTTCTGCTTTTAAAGTGAAGGCTCTGCATCCTCACTCCATGCAATTTTCCCACTCATAGCTCCCTGCAAGGGAGATGCAAAAGGCTATGAAGTTAGGATGGCAGCAAGTGTTACAGCCATGACATGGCATGGACGATATAAAAGCCAGACACAGGGTAGGCTAAATACATCTTATTAAGGTTTTTTACTTCTCACGGGGGAATGCAGTAGACATCCAAAATCATTAGCAAAAGCAGGATAAAATACAAGCTATTTTTAAATGGTATCAGCTCTTGTCATTTACACATTTGGTTAAACTTCAGAACCATATTTACTTTCCTAGCTTGGCCATACAAGGCATCTGTTGTTACTGCCAAAGGAAGATTAGCCCTCTGAGAAAATCAGTTATTTGAAGCGAGTATTACAGCTAGCAGCCTCGGACTTCATTTTGGTGTCTTTAAAATCCTCTTATACTGAGATTGGTACACAGAGGATTATAACTTCATGGAGACTTTTTTCGCTTGTTTTTGGAGGAGGGAGAAAAAAGCAACTAGTGATAGTGGGCTTTTAATGAAAAAGTTAGATTCCCACACCCCTTGGAAGTTAAATTACAATTGTACAATTAGAGGAGCTGTAGAACTGGCAGTTAAGGCCTGTTGTTCTGCTTTCCTGTTTTGAGAAATTAGTGATGTAACTAGATGTAAAATTAATTCAGTTCATAAACTATTTTCTGTAACTGAAAAGGTAACCAACACCACAGAAGGGAAAAAATAAGAAAATAATTTCTTACTGAATTCTGATCTACATTTTAAGGGGAGAAAAGTGGGTTTTGTCATTTCTTTTCTTCTTCTGCATGTAGTATTGATGCATCATTGATGACTTTCTGCTATGGGATGAGAAGAAGGGAATAAAGTAATAGCTGAGTGTCCTTAAACAAATGAATATAAATTTTAGGTCTAATCAGACTGAGTCTTTTTACATCCAGGAGACAAAAATAAATATGCATTTTAAAAAGTGTGCTTTAAAGAGCACTGTTGTTTCAAATTTTATTTTAGTTTTGGGAGAAGTGAGCAGGAAACTGTCCCTCTAAAATAACCCTGATTTTCCATGTATGGATTTCCTTTTCTGAGGAATATGGGAGTTTCCATCTGAGACAATAGCTTTTTAAAGGTGCCTGAAGCAGAGGGATGAGACAGGCCCACGCAGAGAGGAATAATTCCATGTCAAGGAGATTTGCATATGCCAGAAATTCCACTTCCCTGCAAAGTATAAGGCAACCATGCCCAGCCAGCAGCCTGCCTGCCTGCTCAGCTGGCCCTCAACAGCACAGGACTGCCAGAATTGGGAGCAGACTGGGAGGTTGATGTGACAGGCTCGCAGACTTCTGCAGCTCTGGATGCCCTGGGTACAGGAGAGGAGGGAACATCTAATATACCTGTATTTTCAATCCCCACCTAGCCATCAGGCCAACCAGGGAAGGACCTGATAAGTCAAAACCTGTAATGACCTGGATTGGGCTCTCAGGTAACCAGCCAGCTATCCACTGGGTGCTTGACAAAACTCAGCCATCTTTACCAAACAACACCCTCCACTGAAAAACTTCCCACCCCTACCATAAAAGGGCCTGCATGTGAGAAAAATTGAGATAGTGCCACAGAAAGAAGCACAGGGACTTGTACTTCATCACAGGGTGACAAAAGTTCATGACTGCTTCAGCTGTTGCTGGCAGCCCATGGTGACTGCAGGAAGCTTGGCACTGCAGTGGCTTTTGATCTGGTTCTTACAAAAATTCTGGCCATATGAGTCAGGATTATCTCTGTTGTCTCTAGCAGAATTGTATCGTACTGTCGTGAGTGACAGAAAAATTAAGCCCACAGAAGTCTACTAGGTGTTATGTTGCAATAGAAGAGCTTCCAGCTATGGGTCCTAGCAACTAGTAAAAGGCAGACTTGGGGAAAGAGTTAGGTTCAGTTCTTATTTATCCATTCTTCAAGGTTAATAACATTAGTAACATCCTACCCTATCAAAATCAAACTTGTATGTACACTGATACTCTACTCACTTATTGCAAGAATGAGCTCTCGTCTCTGAGCAAATCCAATAAGTCTCTCCGAGTCTTTCGAAACCACTACTGGAAAGCCATTGTAGTCAGTCTCCTTGATTAGTGTCTCAACATCCTCCACTGTCATGCTGTCCTGTGTCAGAACAGAGAGAGGAGCTTCACCACGCCTTGGTCTCATGACGTCGGTTGCCAGGGTTCGGTGAGTGAATTCATCCTTCACATCCAGAAACGGGTAACCATTCAGATGAATGTGAGCTTCATAGATCCCTTCTTTTCCAAAGGCATCTGCTACCCACTTGCTTGTGACAGCTGCAGCCATAAGAGGTACGATGTACTCCAGGCCTCCAGTCAGCTCAAACATAATCACCACCAGAGAGACCGTCATTCGGGTAACACCACCTGCCAACAAGGAAAGCAGTCAAATTTCCCTCAGTGCTCTTGAAGTATGCATACTAAGCAACTAATTTATATTTTGGAGCCTTACACTGAAAAAGGCATGAGAGTATTCATGCTGACTACTTAGCCCTTACACTTTGTGAAGTATTTTTGGGCTTATTTCACTGAAGAAAGAGATTTTTCATCTACCGCAATTATCATCAAAAAGATTGAGTGAACTTGCTCAAGCCGAAGATGCTAAAATTGAAAAGTAAATAGTGAATGTTAAAAGACTGAGCTATCAAACCAGAAAGCATGCCAAAAAAATTAGCTATACTGGATACCTGAGAAACTAGAACAGAATCCTGCCATTAGCCCTCTAAATGGCTCCAAGGATCAGCTAAGTCCCGTGGTTGGGGCAGGCAGGAGCATTGAGAGCTGCCCTTCACATCGGTTTACCTATCACATTCATACTGAAGAGAAAGCTAACCATTATCTTTTGGCATGACATAGTTACAAAATCCTACATAAGGATAGTTTAGGGCCACTGCAAGAGCTACATTACAGCTTAAACCCTAGCTTTTGATATCAGTATAACATGCAGTTTGAACTGCATACAACTTGGTTTGAGGCCATCTAGGCATGCAGCTGTAGACAGGCCATAGCTATATTTTTCAATCTAGTCTTTCTGTATTAATTTCATAAGAAAGCTCTTTACTCCTTCAGTTTACATTAAAGGATAAAAATAATCATATAACTGTAGACAAGTGTGTATGTATCACTGAATTATTGGGTAACATTTCTTTGCCTTTGTTCAAAAGGTAAATGTAATAAATCTGCTATTTTTAGGCCTCAAAATACAGCACCATTTTAGATGAGAGAAATCAGCAAACAGGTCATTAAAAGATGGTTTTAATCTAGCAGCATACAGGAAAATTAAACTGTTGATTATTTAACACAATGATCCGGATACGACTTTCATCTGAGGAATGCCTTAAACTTCTGACTCTGAAAAGCTGAGAGCAGATACCAGAGTAAGGATCATTTAATACTTGCTCTACGTTTTACTCTAAGAGAGACAGGTCTTGGGCTTAAGAATGAGCAGTGACCATTCTGCTGTATGTCTCACCATATTACTAAAATCACTGCACCCTGATTTGGACCTTTTAAAAGAGGAAGAGATCGCTGACTAGCAGATCACCTGGAATATCAGAGCAAAATTTTTGTGTGTCATTTCTTTTCTGAACATTAAGATCATTTATGGATAAGAGAAATGCTTTATCCTTCTTGACAGTAAGATTCATCTTAGTTACTTTAGCATGTCTACAGTGCTGTAGGTGTTCACATCCAAAGGGGCATCCAGATTGCCTTTATGATCTCTGGAGAAAAACAGTCACTTTTGATGTCAAATACATCTACTTGGTTTTAGAGATCTATTGCCAGATGAGACTGATCTTTCCAGTATCTCATTTTTCTGTATTGACTGTGAAGTGTATTAACACAGCTCGCTCAGATGTTGATGTCTACATTACAGACACTAAACTTAGACAGACAAATCCCACCCTTTCTTTCTCTATAACTGATTGCACAAATGATCCTACTTTTCTAACAAGACACTCCAAAACAGAAACTGTTCCAGCTCTTCCCTGAGTATATCTTCCATTTCAAATCTACCCAATTTCATTAACCATGTGTTATGCCTCCCTGCTATTATTTCATCACCTAATGATGGTATCAATGACAACAACAAAAGGAGGGAGAACATACAAGTACAGAATGGGAAAGATATGATAAGGCAAAAACGTGTTCAGATGATATGCTTGGAACATTCCTGTTGCATCTATGACTAGAAATTTTATGTGTGAGGTATTATTCAACGATCTTGCTTTAATAGTTAACAGATCATTCCTGTTATATCCAATAAAGCCTACTGATTGAATGCTATCAGAAATTGACCTATGGTCAAAACAAAAACCAAAAGACAGCCCAGTTGATCATAGTGTGACACACAGACAAAATAAGACCCAGAATATCTACCTCTGTGAAGCTTAAAATTTGGCCAGAGCTGGGAATTTTGTTCCCTGAACTGAGAGAGACCACAGTCTAAACAAGGCAGTAGCTTTAGTGCAGCTATAGTGAATTTCATTACATGGAAAAAAAAACCAAAACAAAACAAGCAAAAAGACTCCTTCTTGGAAACCTGTAGCCTAACTTTGATTTTTTTTTTTCTTTCTTTCTATGTGCTTTTTGGCAGATTGCAAGGAGTAGGCATTGGTGACTACAAGCCTCTGTTTTGTTGATTACTTGGCAGATCACTGGAGAGACCATTTCATTTGAGGAAGCTGCCCATGCTTTAACCCATCTATTACATCCAGAAATTCCAGCATAGCACCAAACACAAAGCCCTCTCAAACAATTTGTAGGTGCCCAAATATCAGTGTTGTCCATGCACAAAGCAATGAGCAGCAGGTACTGTACCCAAACAAGCTGCCGCTCCCACCATAGCATAAAGTCCCGGTGTGACGCAGTCTGCCCCAGGTCTGCACCAGTTCCTGAAGATGATCCAGTCATGATGGTGATATGCCAGCTGCTCTACTCCAATCCCAACCATCCTGCCAGCCATGGCTCCAACAGCCATGCTGGGAATGAAGAGGCCTGAAGGAATCTTGAATAAAATATAGACACATGAGCGCCTTGACAAAAATGACCATTAATTAAATTATTGATCAACCAATTTATTATTAGTGGCAAGAGAATCCAGTTTCCTTATTAAATGCTAGCTCAGAGGCAATAGCGTTTTGGCAGCCTACAGTGATGTTCCCTGTGGTCTGAGACAGGTTTCTACAGTGACTGAGTTTGTGTGTCTATATGTGTATTAATAGTTTTATAAAATTTTAATGCCCTTTTAAAAAGTAATTTTGAATCCTACCTGCTGCATCACACTGAACTTGATAGATAAACAGTGTTTCTGAATAACAGTCTGCTTTTAAAGACAAGATGCTCCTGATTTTGCCTTTATTGCTTCCTCAGCAGGAAGTCAGGAGCTGCTGATGGTTCTGTCATGGGCTTGAGAATAAGCTTAACTGCAAATAACATCTTGATTTCACCCTCTATCACACAGAGTACTTTACAGTTTTATTACTAGTCTTTCAGGCTAAATCAGACCAGATTTTAAATTAAATGTCAAACACCGAATAAAAATTTAGAGAAAGCATGCTGACTGCTCGGAGGCAGCTACTTCTTCATGTCAGTTTGTTATATATTTTCCAGGAAGCTCTGTGAGTCATTACCTTGTTGTCTGCTGCACAGACAAGTCACAAATCATTAAAAACCAGAACTGAAATGAAAAAAAAAAAAAAAAAAAAAGAGAAAAAAAATAAAATTCACTTTGCCATGGCTGAGTGTATTTCCTCCTAGGTGTCAAGTGCACCTGTCAAGTTGGAGACAAATTTTCTGGTGGAGAAAGCAACTCAGATCTGTTGCAAGGGCTTGCATGGAGTTTTTGTTGTTTTTAGAAAGGAAAGGTTGTTATATTTTCTTAATTCTGAAAATATACCTTGAGCTTCCTATACAACTAAACTAACAACCTCAGCATGGCCCAGGGGTGTTAGGGCTGGTAACAGCAGGCACTGTCTTCCCCAGCATATAGTGTTAATTTTGCTGATACAGTTGGATTAAGTCTTCTAGATTTGGTGGGTAAAGCTATTTTGTCTGTTCTTTTACGGGATAGTTGAAATTGTCAATTGCTTCTAACAGATTTTAAATATATAAAATAAATGAAGAACCACATATCAAATAAAGAACCAAACTCAGAAGTTTTTAAATAAATGAACAAGCATAAAACTGGCTGCCAATTTCTGCAGTGAGGGCATCTCATTTCATGTCCTCCTCCAGAAATATTACACCTGCAACATCCAAGTGCTCTTAATCTCCCATTTGTTTTCCCTGCTAAGGAAATCAGCAGGACTCAGTCACTGGTCCTGAGTGGCCTTCTACCATTTAGTAGTTCTTGTCATCAGATGCAGAATACATGAAAGAAAAGCAAAACTCCCAACTTCCTACTATAGCTTGGATAAAAAGGCCTTCTAAAAGATGGACCCTCAGTTCAAGCACAGTGTTTAAGGGAAAGATGAGATGCCTTAGCTTTGAGTGTGGTATATGGTCTATAACTCAGAAAAACTTCCCATTGTCTGCTGCAATCAGATCCAGAGCTAAATGCTCAGATAATGAGAACTGTAGACAGACAGATATGTGTTTTATATGGGCTCTCACAATCAGATATATAAAACTCACCACAAACAGCTTTGTATATATTGAAAGCTTGGATAAATTGTTCTTGGACCTTTCATCACCCATTTATGGGGAGGAGGAGTGAAAGGAAGAAGTTGCAAATCCAGAATAATCAAATTATGCATCTGTCAGTCCTCCCTCTCATTCCCTCTTTTTTCCAAGCTACAGTGCTTAAAAAGATTCAAAAATAGAACTTTTCATCTACTTCTATATTTTTGTGAGGTTTTGAATGTGTAAATCAGTGCATTTAAAGCTATTACTTCCCTGAGCATAGCTACCTGGAGGCACAGTAAAACATTAATCCAAGACAAACAACAACATAAATAGTCCATATCCCTGAGAGAGCTGAAAGACAGCTGCAGTGGGAATCATCTTGAAAATGCTTACTGGCAACAATTTAAACTCCCACCTAGATTTCTTTTTCACTTAATAAAACTGCAGACGACTAGAAGGTGGAAAAGCAGGGCTCATCCCTCTGCTGCGACAGGGGCCCACAGAACAAGGTGCTGGTAGGCCAGTGAACCAGCAGGCATCTCAACGACACCTGCATGGCTGGGTGTAGGTCAGAGGTGCACAAGCCCTGCCAGATAGACTGCAGCTGCTGACAGCAACCCATCCATGCCTTGTGCTCGCGACAGCCTCTGCGCCTGTCCCCGATTTACCTTCATGCCGAAAGTGAATATCGTGATGACAATTTTAAACACCAAAGCCAAGGCAAGCTGCCACATGGCGGTGTAGACTCCAGGACCAGCAGGTCTGTCAGGAATGTCATCCACTGGCCGGGTCATGTTTGGGTCATTGATATAGTCGCAGAGCTGCGAGGACTCCAGGGCACCACAGTCGTTGAAGAGCTCTGAGATCAGCTCACTGGTGCTCCTTCGGGTGTAGGGGTTGGGGTAGGCGATGATGGCGGTGATAGCCGTTATTACTATGACTTCAAGGACTGGGTATTTCCCCAGTCTGGTGGTTTTTCGCCTCCTGCACCAGGCAATGTTGCATCGGATAAAGAGGGTCCCCCACAGGCCGCCAAAGACTCCAAGCAGGATGAAGGGGAAGAGCTCAGCCATGTACCAGGGGGTGTGGTACTCCACATAGAACAGGACCAGCCGGCTGTTTCCAAAAGGATTGATGGACCTCAGTGTGAAGGCAGCCACAAGAGCAGCAAAAAATGACCTCCAGAGGGTTTTCAGAGGAAAGTAGTAGCTGACCTGAAACCAAGCAGGGACCATAAACACTTCACTGAGTGTGACAGAGGGTGTTTGCTTTAGTTAGTCACTGGAGCACTGCTCACAGTAAGCCACTACTATGTGTTTCATCTGTGACTCCATGTCTGGCTTTACTGGGAACATCGGTCCTTACCACAGCCAAAATGTGTTCACTAAGGTATCAGAAAAGGCATTTTCAGATTTCAGATAGGGAGCAGCAACCAGTGAAAAATTGATAAATCTAAATCCAAAGTTGCTGACTAGAGACAGTAAGATGGATGCTCGGCAGCTCAGCCCATGCAACAGCAAGCTGAAAGCTGGGAAAGCTCAGCACAGTGATACATTTCCAGATTAAATAAATTATTTTGCTTTCAGAAAGCCAGTGCTCTTTTACTCAAAATACCTGGTTATTTCTTATTACTATAAATCAAAGACTAATTTTGTTTTAGAAGAAAAATAAGCATAGAAATATTTGAAAAATAAATAGAAATATTAGAAAAAGGCATCCAGTAAAAATATATTTATTGAAGCAAGTGAACTGCCAGGTCTTACCTCTTCCAGACTAAAAAGCACACCTCCAATTGGAGCCCCAAAAGCAACAGAAACTCCTGCAGCAGCTGCAGCTGAGAGCACCTACAAAGCAAATATTTGCATACAGGACATAAGTCCTTGGAAACACTGAGTGTCAGGACAGGGAAATTAGAGATGATCTGAGCCAACCTCACCTCTCTCCTCTTTCCTTCGTTCTTGCTGTACTTTGAAAAAAGGCTGCTGAAGAAGTTTCCGCAGCAACAGGCCACATGGACTAATGGCCCCTCTTTCCCAAGGCTGAGGCCTGAAGATACCACCAGAACCAAGGTGACTGTTTTGATTAAAAGTGTCCACTTTCCCAGGTAGCCCCTAATAATGAACCCACTCAAGATGGTTTTTATCTGGAAAGCAGGAAGAACATGTTGAAGAGCTGAAGAAACCTTTTCTACTCTGAACTTACAAATGGAGTTAAAACCCCAACAGAGTTAAAAAAAATTGCAGACTGCTTGCAAAGAGACAGTGATGGAGAGAAAGAAACCGTAGGTATGGCAAGTTTCCCACAGTGATAGCTGAGCAGGGGTTAAGCAGACCACACTTTTACTGTTCTTATGGGTGGTCCCCTGCATCGGTAAGGAGTCTCACAGAGATCAATAGAAATACGAAACGCTTACATATCTCCTTGGCTTACAGGATCAGAGTTAAACTAGACCCAACTTTAACAAAGCAGAAAAAAAGCAAATAAACAACACAGATTTTTCCCAGTTAAAACAAGAAGAAAAATATTCTAAATATTCGGAGTAGCCATGTCATAAAAGCATACAAGTATTATGAAATAAGAAAGTCCAAAAGATCTTATTTTTACACATTTCTTCTAAATTTTGCATGTGAGTGACTAGAATAGAGCACAAAGCACGTGCATGACACACAGGCTGCAGGGTGGGATTTGGGTTTGGACTCTAGCCCTGGAAACGGGCTGGAGCTGAGCACCACCTCACATGAGAGATTGACCACTGGGAAACTAGATTTACAGTTAACTATGAAAACTTTTTTAAAACACTTACAGATATATCAAACATGTAACAAACACACACATGTGACTACTTTGAAATTATGGAAATTATTTAAATATTTCAAATTATTTTGGGTGGTGGGTGTCCTAATTGGCTATGAAACATTTGGATGCTTCTCCTAGAGATGAAGAAAAGAAGAATGCCAAGATTTCTAAAATTTGGACTGTTGATACTGTCTGCTAGATTCCCAAGTAAAAATTGCAGTGGTTCTATAGCATTTTTAACAAAAGACTGCCCTGATTTAAAAAATTTTGATTACCTATGCTGCTTGAATTACAGGGTTTCCCATTTTAACAGCTTAAATATGGACTGAGGCTCCATATGTAAAATACTGAAAACCAAGTAGAGATTTTGGCTGCCATAATGCTGTCACACCAGCATGACATTGTGTACAAGGACACAGTTTGCAGAAGAGGGATGCCAGACACTTTTCAGACATCCCAAATAATGGGCATCTCACACCTTCAGTAGCTTAAGAAACCTTTGCTTTGTGCCCTCCCTCTTCATTTTATTTTCATTTTATCCTAGGCTAGAAAATGACTGGATTTGTAACTGGCCCAAGTAATTTCATCCAAGGAAAATTCTATATAATCTTCTAATGACTATGTGTCTCAGCCACAAAAAGTTGGAGTCCATAAAGTGATGACTGGGAGCCGTTGATTTTTAATTCAAGCTCTGACAATGAAGAAGTATGTACATTAACCTGTCACAGTGGCATGCAAACGTTTGCTGCTATGAAAAATTTAGATGGGCACCATAAAGGCATGTTAGACAAAGGAATGAAGGCAGATGAGATGGAAAGACAATCTTGTTATTCCTATGCTATCTCATAGTACAGTTCTGGAATGGGAAAATGTGGCTAATTATAATTTCTTTGGTTTGTTTGGTATTTGGATATTCATCCACAAAGAGAAACTCACCTCTGGGATTCCAGAGCCACAGGCATAGGGAGCAAACACTCTGACCAGGGAGACTGCCAGGAAAGCAAAACATAGAGCCCACATAATGTATAGAAAATAGTTTAGAATGTAAGCACTTGCACCCTAGAAAAATAACAGTAACAAACATTGTTAGACAAATAAAGGTTGGTAAATCTCTCGCTTCTACTAGGGATCATGATGGCATGGAGCCTGGTATTCTCCTTTACATGCTAGCTGCTGCTTTTCCTCAGGAAGGACTAACGATTTTACATCAACAATTTTATTACTCATAGAAAGAAGCAGCATACTAATATATACCTAGCCCAGTCCATATACTCTGTCTGCAAGGGACCCAAACACCTTAAACAGAGCATCTTTCAAGCACTGAAAAATTAAGCCAACCACAAAAAGTTCCAAAACATCAAACAAATCTGTCATAAGGGCAAAAGTATTTGGTGATTTAAAAGCACCCAATGAGGAATCTGCTGTGATCATCCCACGGGGATGAGACCCTGATACATCTTTTTCTGAGGGCTGGTATTCAAAGGTCAACTCTCCATGCAGATGCTGATCTTTTCAAACGACATTGCTGTGTACATCAGTAGCTAGTTCAGTTCACACATGGGAAGGGTAAAACCATAAATAAATTCTTTCCTTCTATATGATGCTATCTATGATAGGGTTGAGACTCATTTGAAAACACAATAGCTTAGCAGATCTCACTCAGACACATCTCAGTCATTTTCACCCTCATATTTTAAACGCATTCCAGTCAATAATAAAACCTGTCTTTAAACTGACTGGTTTGGCTTTACTGACAGAATGCAAATGCTAATGATCATTAGCAAGAGCTGACTGTGCAGCACCATAATGAAAGCACAGTCAGTAGTGACTTTCAAGCTTTCTACCTGTCTCCCATGGTCAAGTCAAAACTGTTGTTAAAATCTGCCTTAGAATACCATTCCCTCTTCACAAGCATTATTTTTTATCGTTAATTTCAAAAACCCCACCCACACAGACAAAAGAGAATCTAGTCAGAGGCAACGAATTGATACAAGAGAGCTTAAGCCTTCAAACGATCTCCTCTAGCAACATGACACTACAGAATAAAAAAAGAGATGAACCTCAGTGCATGAATTGGTATGAATCCTTCACCTTTAAGTGAACTCTTCCTACCGGATGCAATCCCAGCTGCTCAAGAACATCGGGGCCCCTGTCTTTGCTCTGCAGGACAGCAGCCTGGATATCAACATTATGATAAATCAAGTAGGAAAGCAGGCATTAATCAGTTGTAGTGTGTCTTCAGTTAACAGAGCTGGCCAAGCCCAGTTTCCAGTCATAAAAAACCTAGAGCTGAAAAGTCTCCCTGTTTGCAAGCCTGCAAGGAATCAACCTTTAACAGTACGGATGCTTGCTAGCCTCATTTTCCAGGTCTCTGTCCAATTGAAAAGACAGTAGGGGAACCACAGCCCTTATCTTTATGGATGTATTTGCAGTCATGGATCCCACCCACACTTACAATGATTGACATCCATCTGTAGTAACCATGGATCTTTGTTGCTACAGCTGAAGACAGTCTCATGAATGTCTTCTCCTAGTGCTTTCAATTACAAGCAGCTATGACAATATTTACTCTTCCTCTAGAGAAACCTCTGGATACATTGCCCCAGGGCAAAATTCTCCTGTCAGTGTGAACCTGGAGTAACTCCAAAGACGACCAACCAATGCCATTACAATAATTTGGCCCTACAAAGCTGAGCAAAAGCTGTAGTTTTGCTTCTAAATTCACTGGTGTCAAATTAACTTTGTTTCTTTTTACTTCTTCTTTCACATCTCAGAAGTCATATGAAAACTATGTCAGCTCGTTACTGCAATCACACATACACCTACAGCACTGTGGCAGGACCCCACATGAGTCTATATGGCCAGTTCAGTCTTATCTCTTGGGACAACTCTCAGTGTTACATTTTCCAGATATCTGGCATTCTGCAGATCCAGTTGCAGAAGTTTCTAATGATTAATAATAAGAAAACCTTTGGGAAGCGAAGGAGTAGTTACTCAGTATAGCAAATGGCTCATTTCTCATTCATTACATGCCATTATGAAGGCCCTGAATCAGTAAAAGTCTTAAGCATGTACACTGGAATCAGAAATCAAAAAAGCTCATCAGCAGAGGTGATCCTGCTAAGACCTCTTCCACTGCTGGCTCAAAGGACTCACCCTGGCAGCAGTAGTAATGAAGCAAGTAGGGGAACTGAGTAAAATTTTGTATTTTAGTTTGCAAGACCAAGCAGTATTTTGGATCTGGTGTCAGTCCAGTTTAGGTACAAATGGAACACAACTGAAAACAACCCTCACAGAATACCGAAATAAACCCCACCCCTCGGGATGCCATGGGGATCTCACAGCTTGCAGACTCCCTCCTGTGGATGGTACAGCAATGTGTATCCCCAAGGCCCTCAAGACTGACAGATTCAAGGCTGCAAAATTGGGAAGTGGGTTCCAGGTATAGAGGCACTTCCTTGTCTTGCAGGTCTCAGCTTCATGACAGGAGATCCAGAAGCCCTGGGATGGGAATCCAGTCCTTTGCTGGATCCAGTGTTACAAACCATGGAAGACACGAGGTCCTTTCCTCTAACCTGAATAGGTGTAAGGCACCAGAAATGGGGTTCTCTGCTCCAGTGAAGTTGAGGTTGGGACCAAGCTGGATCTGCAGAAAAGGGAAGCCTCCAGGTCACCAGATACTGGCTAGAGATCTAGCTGAAGTGGGTGTCATCTGATGTGCTTTAACACACCCACTCCTCCAGTGAATTTGAGGTTTTGAAACCCTCTCTCATCAAAAAAACTCTTCACCTGCTCTTTGAAAGCAGTTCGGGACCAGAGGGATGAAGGACTTAATTGGCCTACAAAACAGTGATTAGGGAAGAAAACATAGCCTGGTATGTGTCTGTTGTGCTATTATGTTTTCCGTAATAATTTACATCAAGATCTGCTTTGGGCTTATTTTGTAGGAGGACTAGAATGAAAATATTTTTCAAGAAATGCCATAGGATATGTCACAATTCTCCGTGAGAACATATGTACAGGGTGTATCACAGCCATAAACTGGCAAAACCTCAAGGAAGAACTGATCTAAATCTTAGTCCTCAAAATGTCAAATTTAGTTGGCAGTGATGAAAAAGAGTCACAGTCATGCTTTAAAAAAGAAGACATGTCTGACCAGAGTACCTTTAGGAAAACTGTTCCAAATACTTTATCTAAAACGTGCCCCAAACTAGTCCTTCTGCGCTGTGCTGTTTTAGAGGGCTGTTATGCAAATGTTGGGCACAAAGTGAAGCAACATACAAAAAAAAAAAAAAAAGGGCAAAATTATCCTGAAACTCAGTCAAATTCAGTGTATTTTGATCCCTCCTAGAGTCCTCTACAGCTACAGGAATCATGCAACACTTGCCCATATCATAAGCCTTTTGCTACCAAACAGAATTTTTACTTTCCATGTTCACATTTTTGTTGGGCTTTTCCTGGGATTTTAATGTAACAATAATAGACAACTATATTATTAATATTTACAGCATTCATTGGGCCGTGGCAGCCAGAAACCCACATATCTTAGAGGCCCTTTTGTTTTGAGAAAGAGCCTAAAACTAAGCCAAGATTAACTTTTTTTTTCCACTGTGTCAGTACACTAGGAGGTGAGAAGCACAATTTGAATACAGAGTGAGTAAAGTTTCACAGTGCCCACCTAGCTGATACCTTTCTTATAGGCCACAGCATACAAGTCATGTCTGCTGATTTTGAGTAGCAGGCAAAAGCAATAAATTTTCCCAAGGATATGTTCCATTTATATATTCCAGCTTTTCAGAGTAACAGCATGTCAAACACATGCACAGGATTTCCAAATCCCATAACAATTGTAACAGCCTCCTCTTTTTTTCCCTTCCAACATTTTTTTGTTCTCTTAAATTCCAACATTGCCACCAGCCCTGCAACTTTATACCAGGGTAATATTTCTTCACTGTTACAGAGACACAACCACTCAAACCATCTGTTGATGAAGATCGGTGCAAATCTAGCAAAGCTCTGCCAGTGGGAAGCTTGGAACCATAGACTGGCAACTGCACAGAGATATTTTGCCTGTGATTAAATGGTGGGAATATTCAGGAAGAGAGAACACCCCACTATTTTCACTACAGTTAATTAGAACTATGGAAAATTGGGCTACATATATTCACAGGAACTCTCATCTATTACTACTTGTACTGTAAACCTAAAGCAGAGAGATTGTCAACCATTTTTTAATTACCTGGCTGGAGATGATTTATCCCATGGAAGTATATATTTTCTTCTGCTATTATTGAACAAACTGCATTACCAGATATTTTTTTTTTAAAAGTCACATTACATACTTAAGCCAGTTCTCTTCAAAGCCACATTTATCCCACCTCCATGTCATATTTAATTTTCGTCATATTCAAGCTACCTGCAGAACTGGGGAGGGGGGGGGGATTCAAGACAATAATTCTGCCCAAAAATCTGAGTTGTGAAGGGATCAATACATTTGACCTGCTTTGCTTTGAAACAGCATTCTTTGTATTTAAAATTACTACAATTTTTTGGGGAAAAAAAAAAGGTATAGAAAAAAATTTCTTAAAATATGTTTCATGTCAGTCCAGAGGAGCTTTTTCCCTTCCTGTCCTCTCCCCCTGCAAATTTTTCACCTTGGCCATCTCCCAGGGAGCCCATTATTTCCCCAGCTTTCTGTGCTAGCTAAATATTTTGCTATCTGATAGAGAAACTGATTGCAAGAGTATAACAAGCAGTTCTTATGCAGCTCCCACTACTACTCACGGTATTTGAATACATAAAAACCATCTGCAATCCTAAAAAATTTCCTCTTAAATGTATTTGTCAGAGACCATCTTTTTTGTCCCATAAAATTGTGTTTAAAAGAAAAAAATCGGATAGCAGCCCAGGTCCCCTGGTGATTATGTTATGAATCTTGTGAAACACTTTTGCTCTAATACTGATAAAAAGAGAGAGCGATCTCACAGTTTTCCAATTTCCATCACACATGACACTGAAACAATAGGACCTCTTCCAAGTTAAGCAGATATCACTTGTGGAAATGTCTTCTTTTGCAGCGTGCTCAGTTCATTACTTTCTCTTTCAGAGAAACTCTCTGGAGGGAACATCAGCAAGCATGAAAAAAGGGCATCCCCTGGTCTGCTCTGACCCCAACCTAATCAGGTCTCCCGTACCTCAGACTGGCTTACAAGAAGTTCAGACCATTTCTGCCACTGGGGACATTTGTCCCTGTCATCAAAGGTAGTTTCATTAGACGTCCAGCAGCACTGCTCGTGGCTGTACCAGAAGGCAGACAGGCAGACACCCTCTTTCAGGTCTGTCATCCAATCCACAGCTAAATCTATCACTCCAGCTAATGTGCCTGGGAAAAGAAATGCAGAAAAAGAAACCATGGCATTAAAAAATATCAAGTTGCAAGGAGAAAACCATGATTTGGGGAAGCAGCTGCAGTGTAAGCACAAATATACTGAAGAACTAGGGGCAACAATGAGTTTGCAAAGAAACAGCCACACCAGCTTGCTGTCTGATCTTCAGTGCTCTCTCATAAGCTTTTATTTTAAATATTATCATTTTCATACTGACTGATTGACAAATAGGGAAGGGGTAACTGAGGTAGGGCCTGATCCTGTCGCCTGTCCCAGGCAGGTGCACCATTTGACTGAGCTGAGGAGGACTTCATGCAGGGCCTCTATGCACACACTGAGCTGCAGGTCTCAAACCACACTGTGTATTTCAGTAGTAGGGGAGGAGGAAGGTACATATGTTTTCCTACAGCCTTACTGGTCCCAACGCAGCAACCTTTTAGAAGGAAGATTTCAGTACAGAAATAATATGGATGCCAAATTCTGACTTATGAACTTAACGGAATGGGCCTCTCGATGAGCACATTCATTAGCAATCCAAACATGCAGAATAAAATTATCCTTCTAGTCCTCTCTGTACCAAAAGAACCCTTATTTCAGTTTTTCCCCAGTAATTACACAGAGCTACAGCGACACCCGGTGGTCACCAGCCACAGATACGGGTAAAATGGATGTGGCCAGACCCCAAGGAAAGAAAATCCCAATTTTCTAGGGCATTTGCTCTTCAGGGATAACAACCTGCCCCAGGACCAGCACCCTCAGAGCACATGTGCCCTCACGGACGCAGCACCAGCAGGACGGGGAGGTTGGGGCAGCCAGGACACCAAAAGGCAGACCTTCCTCCCATCCCTCGGGGCATTGTTTCTGGAAAGCGTTAAACTACCAACTGATAGAAAAAAAGTCATGTAGTGTTTTCCAAACCCCTCTCGCAGACAATGGAAAGTAGAAGTCAACAACACTTTTACTGGTAATCGTTAATACAGTTTCAGGAAACTGTTAATGAATTTGAACAGAATTCATTGGTGCATTTCAGTAGGACTAAAACACTGAAAAAATGTTTTGGAAAATGCAAAATGGTTTGTGTTTTTTTTTTTTTTTTTTTTTTTCAAAACTTGTAGCTTTGTGGCTCCTGCTAAGAATGCAATTACATGAAGCAGGGATGGGGGCTGCTCCCCTTTCCCTGAGCAGGGGTTCAAGAGCCAGTGTATTTGATGTGGAACTAAAGTTTTCTGCTTTTCATTCCTGCGAAAGAGGGGAAAAAAAACAACATTTCAAACAATTCAGGCATATGTAACCTGTTTTTTTTAATTCCACAGAACAGAAAAACCCCACAAGTGTTCACAGAGCCTTACACATAAGTATATCTTCTCACTCCCTTAAGAAAGATACCTGTCACCACACTGACAAGTGATGTGACTTGTTTTGCAGTGAAGAATTTTTGTTGTATAGGAATAATCTGAAGAACTATACAGATAGACTAGACAAGATCACAAAAAAAAGGCTGCAGAAGGGAGTAATTATGTCTGTGCCAATTATTTTCTTTTATGAAGACCTTGGCTTTCTCTTGCTTACTCTTTTCCATTTTCCCAAGTTTCTATGGAAACAATGAATCATATTCTTAGATGATGATAAATCACTGTGTTGCTATTAACGTCAGCATGTGTAGCTTACTGAGTTTTGCAGTAAACTCTAAATCCTTCTCCAATTTTCCGAAATGAAACTTTATAGTTTCATTTAGGAAATAGTACAGAGAATCCTCAGCCCTTGGCCATTAGCACCAAATGCTGTGCCTCTTGCACCTCTTGATGGACCTTTATCACCCTCTGCAGTTACCCCAGTCTTCAAAGCTCAAATCACAGTTAATCAGCCAACTGAATATTAATGATACATAGCAGAAGGTGCAAAGGAAGGCAGATTTTTTAATGTTTTTCCCCAATAAAGTTAATAAATAGAGTGAGGAACAAACATTCAGTTCCCTAATACAACCAGCTCACATGCACCACAGTGCTTTTAGGAAAATGTGCTTCTAGGAAAAAAAAAAAATATATCCCTTTTGCCAAATGCTTTGGGGTCCATATAAAGAGGAAAATGCTACATGATTTACAGAGAAAAAAATCTTGCAGAATAAAAGTGTAATAGCTAATACTTCACAAGTCAAGTGACCAGGGCTAGTATTTTTCCAAGTTCCAAATCTCTACAAATTTAAGTTAAATTAATGGAAGTTGCAGTGTGTTCAGCATCTCAGAAAGTCAAGCCTCTAATTTCTGGTGCTTATCACAGCTGTCTAGACACATCACTGCACCTCTGCAATATAGCATAAGTTTATTTCCCTACTTCTCCATCAAAGGAACTGAACTTGTTCCTTCTTCTATGTAACCTCCTGCCTGGACTGAAAAATCATGAAGTACTCAAAGCCAGGAAATGCTGAACTTCATTTTAGATATTAGCCTTTTACCTCTCTCCTTTTTCTTTGGTTGATGATGGCCAGTACTCATCATTTACAATGCCCTAATGAGAATGCTAAAAATTTGCTTTGAAAACATATTTTTCCCAAAGCACTTGTGCCAGAAAAGTGCATCACCTAAATGGCATGGCACTGAATTACAAAGAGGACTTTTGCATATCCAGCTTCAGTACTGGAGCGTTTCAGTGATAGTACAATAGTACTTTTTGTCACATAGCTTTAGAAAACACAGACTCTTTTGCTGATAAATAGCATACACCTTCAGCTGGCTCATAATGGTTAGGTTGCGGGATGGCCACTGGTTTGCAGGCAGGATGGGCAAAGTAAAAACTCAGAATTCCTTAAAAACGAGTGCTTAAAAATTTGGCACTCACACCCAAAATTTTTAGGGTCATTTCCCCATACATTGTTTTGTATTTCTCAAGAAAGTGTAAAAACTTTCTGACCGAGACAGGCCCAGGTAGTACTCAGTATCTTTGTCTGGAGCATCCTGTGAGCAGTTTTCATCTGATATTCACACCAAACACCATTCATGGGTGTTACATGTTGGACTGTGGCAACAGTGAGGGGCTCTGCTCAGGCTAATTTACATGTGCACACTCACTTGTGAAACTTTAGTCTGATCCCAAATGGCTGCTGTTACATTCTTAATACACTTCAGCATTACTCTAAACATACAGCTCTAACTCTGAAGCTGGCTTTGCTGTGAGCAGGAAGACAGAGAAGACCCCTTCCAGAGGTCTCATTTCCACCTATGCTTTTTCTGGCACTAATGATGGGTGTGGGTCCAACGACACTCCAAAAATTATATGAGTGAGGGCTACTGCCAAATAGGATGGTCCTTTCCTTCCTCCCTCCATCAGCTCTTTTCTGTCAACAATATTCTGATTGCTGGAGGCCCTGTGGTGACCAACCCTGAGAAGCCCACTGATCAACTGAAAACTAATCTGGTCAAAACCCACTTTTTCTGTCAGGCCAGTTGCAAGATCCAACTCCCCTGTGCAGCTGCACATGCACAAGACAACAAGGCCTGGTGGCAGGGACACCGGAGGGCAGGAATTACTTCTTTTGACCACATCACCTTGCATTGGCTGTGGAGGTGCAGCTCTTTCAGTATTGCAAAACCTGAAAGATTCAGTTGACCAGATGGGTGGGATTTAGGCTTCTAGATCAGTTAAGCTCACTTTAAAATCCTGGGCTTAGGTAACTCTTCCAAATGCCTTTAGAAACACATGGAAGCCCCTGCCATCCCTTTCCCCAGTAATCCCACCTTGCTGCCCCTCGTCCCCAGCACAGGGGCAGCAGGGGCAGGGTGCTCTGCAAGACCCTCACACCCGTGGTACAGCTCCTCTCCCACTCCTCGCCACCCCCTCTCCTTGCCCCTGGCAATGCCTGGGCTCAGCTGCCCAAGAGCTCACCCAGTGTCATTGTGGCTGAGGCAGGCTGCTCCCCTTGGAGCAGTGGTAGCTTCTGCCTGTTCAGCAGGGAAAGAGGGACCATGAAGGAGCCAGACTGGTCCATGCAAACCTGTGTGATCATGCAGATGCCCTCGTGGCAGGCCAGCTTCTGTGAGCAGGCAATATTTCAAGTAGAGAGGGAAATGATGTGAAGTACCTCTTGACTGCACCACCAACCTCACATCCCAGGGAGGTGGTGGAGTCCCCATCCCTGGAGGTGTTTAGGAGTCGGGTCAACATAGCGCTGAGAGATATGGTGTAGTTGGGAACTGTCAATGTTAGGTTAATGGTTGGACTGGATGATCTTCAAGGTCTTTTCCAACCTAGATGATTCTGTGATTCTGTGATCTTTGCTCCCCAAAGCTCGTTAAGAAACCTTATCCACTCATCAATAATCTCCCCACTCATCAAAGGGGTGTTGACCCCTTGCTGAGGCTGAGATGGTGGCTGTCCTAGAAATGCTGCAGGCACAGAGCATGTGTCATTTCAACAGCAGACAGAAAAATTCTACAGGGCTCAGCCCAGATCATAAGCATGCAGGTAATTTTTGTTCTCTAGTTGATTCACAAGTCCTTGCCCCAGTTTAAAAGCAGACTAATTTGATTTAACTCTCTGAGGTAAAATATGATGCTCTGCACCCATCTCATTGAAAAGGTTGCAAAAGCTAACACATCTCAGCTGCAGCTTACCCTCGACCTCCGTATCCAAGCTGGATATGTACCAGCATTAGAGCTTATCAGAGGTCAGCAACTCTGGCTTTCAACAACCTTGAGGATTTCAGAATGACGTTTCATTGCAAACTGGTACTGAAACAAACCTTCTTGGATATTTTTACTGAAATGGGAGTGTGTGAGTGTATACCTTTCCCTGTGTGAGTGAGGGGATTACTAATCAGCTTGTAGGAGGTCAACAGAGCCCTCACGGTCTTGCTCTAACTTTATTTGCAAACAGAATTCTCCATCCCAAATGAGGCCAACCTTGGTCTTCAGGCAGGGTTCAGCAGCCCCGGCAGCCTGTAAGACTCTCTTTCCATCTCACCTTCCCATCAAAGCTTTTGCAGAAATAAGTGTATCTCTACAAAATAACATAATTTGCCAAAAATGTCACTTCAGCAATGTTTTCTCAAGAACTTTCCCAGTAATTCTGAGGCTCCTGAGCAACTGTAATAAACATATTAACTTGACAGTTGGTAAGCAGGAAATCCACACCACTTGGAAATTGTGAAACTTTACATCATGCTTTTACCAAGCAGCGTGATACAAGAGCACCCTGACATCACTGAAAAAGCATTAAAAAATGGCAGCTGTTTCAATTTGGTAAGAGAAGTGTAGCTTTCCAAGTTGGAAGATGTGCTAAACTAGGCAGAAGACAGGAGCAATTTGGGAAATTAATGAATTTGCCATCTGAGTTTGAGCAGGCTGTTAAATATGTAATGTCTGTCTGGCCTGGAAGCAGATCTGAAACTGAGTCTGAAACTGTATTTTCCCTTCATGCATATATAAAGAAGATAACCCAGTGGATATAGCAATTTACAAAGCTCCCCTTTGAATGTCCACAACTAACATTTTCCCCACATCATAGTATCTACTTGCAGAATTAAAGTGAAGGCAAGAAAAAAAATTCCTACCAACAAAACAGACTTCTGTGATTTAAAGATTCAGAAGGTCAAAGTAGCCCATTGAGTGTAAAGCACTCAGATGCATATTTCCAAAAGCAGTAGAAGAATCCCCACTAGTGAATAACATTTTTTTCTAGGTCAGCACTCAGCAGGAGACTTTGCAAGTGGGTATTTTTATTAAGCATAATAACTGCATGGATGCATAGCTGTCTTTTTACCTTGAAACATCAGTGGAGAGACAATGAAGTAAAAAGAGAAGCAGATGGCACTGCAGCGAATTTGGATGAGATGGTTTCAGGCATAACTGTAATGCTAACACACACATACCTGCCAGTAGTCCTATGAGAAGCATAACAACCCATCCTGACCAGGCATCCAGCAAACTCTTGATGAACTCCCATATGGATTCCTTACTCTTGCTCGTAATCTGAAATTAAACATACATAGAGATATGTTGTTGATTCAGGCTGACACAGTTTTAGTGTATAATGTTTAAACCAAAAAATTTTTAACCTCCTAGAAGGTGTATACAATTTCTCTACTCCTCCCAGTCCCAATCATTTTTTAGAGATGCTCTGCTGGTTAAGTTGCAGGAAGCCCTTTCATATTTACAAACTCAAGACATACCACATCCATATTTTCAGAAGTCCTCCTCAAGTCATAGAACAAGTTAGGAAGCTATACCTTTGGAAACTGCTTGTTTTTCTCATCACCAGGATGGCTGTAACCCAGGGACTACAATGCATCAAAGCCGATGCCTTTACCTTTCTATGGCGGTCAGTGTCACGTGATTTCTCCCTCAACCAGTCGATGGTGTGGAAATCTTCGTAAGTCCCAACATCGGGGAAAGGCTCATCCAGAAAATCCATCAGGTTGCCAGAACCATTCATGTCTCCTGCATTGACCATATTAGGGTCTGCATGTAGAAGAAAAACAAGTATGTCAATGAATTCATGCAGCTTTGCCAGGCATTTCAGAATCAAGTTTTCCAAAATACCTCCACAAACCACAGTCAAGAGAGCATGAGTCAGCAGGCCTGGTGGGCACTTACTGAAATCTATGCATTGCCACTAGAAAAAGTATTTTGCTGAAGACTACTTCAACAGCCTAGCAAACTTTAAAAAGCACATACCAAAAGCACAGTGTCCAAGTGCATAAATACCAGCTTTCCTGAAAACAGCCCGAGAACCCAGGATGTTTCTGGACTTCTTCTGCAATGATACATCCTGATCACATGTTGGAAGAAGTTCCCTGCCTGCAGTGAGGTCATCAAGTAGGCAAAGTCACCAGCTCAGAAAACAAATGAGAATACACTACAATTTACCATCCATCATGAACTGCAGATCTTACATAGTACCATTAGTCATAACACTGCAGTGTTGTCTAGTTTTGCATACTCAAAGCTCCCTGCTTTGATCTGTTTTCCTTCCACTGCTCAGAAGGCAAAGCTCAAGATCACAGTATGTCTGCTCTGTGTCAAGTCTGGAAATGTGGTATCTTCTTCGAGTTTGCTTCTCAAGGGAATGAGCAAGACTATTCTTGGAGGAATCTTAGTGGTTACCTTCTGTCCCATATACAAACTTTCCAAATTTGCTTTTAAGAAAGCAGAGGGAGAAACAGCCACTACATTTCCTGCTAGAGCACAAGAGGAAACGTAAAGATGCCTATCCCCAATCTATAACAAGCAGTTACCAGATGCATTTGAAGGTTAAAAAGGAGATCAAAGTAGGCTGTGAAATAATATACACTTTAGAGTATGGCACACAGGCTGAGTGGACATTTTCAGCCCAGAAGTTTCTGGGGGCATGTTCTCTGGATTTACAGACAACAGATATGAAAGCAGAGAAACATCCATGCCCATTGCTCTGAAGCCCTGGAACTTACACCTTGTTCATGCAATGCACATAAGCAAAGCATGAAGAAGTTTACTCATAACCACCATACCTCTCTTTCCCACAGGGAGCTCAGCAACATCTGGCTAGGTGCAAAAATGACTGTTACCTCCTTTAAAGGTCAGGTCCCAAAGTAGTCGCTAATATGACAAGCTCCAGAAATGGCTGATATCATTCCCAATGAGAGGAGCATTTAGTAGCATGAGAATCTATTAAATGAAGTAGTTTCATCCAACTTAACTTCAGACATCCGAAAGTTTGGTGTCTGGACTGTAAGAACCATCTAGACTGCCTCTAGAGACAGAGAAAGATGGTGTAAGGGTGGTGGCAAGAGCGTGCCTGCTCCTTTAAAGGTATCTGGTCCTTTTTCAGTGCAACAAGGGATAGATAGTAAGAAAAGGAGAAAGCCGTGAACAAGAACATAGAGGGACACAAACCTGATGCAAATTATGAGGGAGGTGTGATGGGAACCAAACCTGGTCAGTCACACTCACTGATGAGGGCATGTGAGAGTGCGAGAATGTCTATTCCAGTGAGGTTGTCTGATGGGGGACCTTGTCATTTGGGAAACTATGGGAAAAAGAGGGGAAACCTGAAACAAAATACACAGACACACAGACGTGACAAAGCAAACATGGAGACCATGACAAGAAACAAATCTCACCACTCACACTAAGTGAAGAGCTATTAATTGTGTGTGTACCTCTGGGGTACATGCTCAGCTTTGCTATTGGTTGAACCTGCACACAGGAAAGTGGCAGCCATGTCCCCCGGCGTGGACAGAGACCTCAGGTCTGCGGGCTGGGCTCCAGAAGCTGGGCAGGAGAGTCCTGGGACAGGGTGGCTGGAGGAGGCAGCTGTGCGCTTCTACATCACCTAACAAAGCATTGCTCTAAAGAGTGATTATTCCCATCCATACTAAAATAGATGTCCTGGGAAACAGGGTCTTCCAGAGAGTACCTAGGGTTTGTAATCTGAAATGGCAAGCTTAGAAAAAAACAGCTAACAGGGGGTTACAAGAAAAAAAACACGTGAAAACACATAAGAAAAAGTGGGGACAGATACAGACTTTAGGGGTTTTATAGAACTGCCCGTGCAGAGCCTGTAGCTCCTTGACAGACACATGACAACTTTTGCAGATCACTGATAAGCCTAGCATGGTACTAACGACTGCTAGCCACTTTCTTCCATCAAGTACAGAAATGGGGCTTTCATGAGTAAAGAATTTGGATCTTTGAATCTGTGAGGAAGTTTCCTAGTTCTGTAACTGGAACAGACAAAAATATGGCAGATAAGCTTTTAATCAACTGTCCATACACCCTGCTGCTCTGCTCAGCCCTCTTTATTTACTGCCTTTTTTTCCCCTGGCTCCCTTTATTTACTGCCTTTTTTCCCCCCTCTCTCTATTTTCAACTGTTTTACTTCAAACCTCTCCATTTAATTTTTTTCCCTGGTGGGGACTTTAGGGATGGAACAAGTGTGAATACTCAGCTTTGTCAGTGTCTGCTTTTTGCACTCCACGGGGTAGGACTTTTTGGACAACAGACAATGTGCTCAGCACAAGCAGCTGAGAAAAGCATTATCTTACAGGCAACCAGCAGGTCACCATTACAATGCTATAGAAGCCCTTTTAAGTGCGGAAATCAAGCAATCTCCAAGCACCGTGGCATGTTTGTCTGAAAGAGAATCAAGCAAGGCAGTTGCAGCCTAGGGAAGGAAACCAAACGCAGAGTAGGTGTCCCACATGGCGCTGCTGAGCACAAACAAGCTGCCGCAGGATTGAGGCAATTTAAGAAGCAGCGGGTAAGAGGAGTGACAATTGAGAAGAGCAATACTTCGCCAGACAGATGAGAGCACACTCCTACAGGTGCTAAGGGAAATTAGAATCTGAAGGTGAGATCCTGTGACTGACACCAGGGAGCTGAAGCTGCGAGTGCACCTTGAGTTCAGTGGCTTGTGAAGCACTGGAATGGGAAGCTGAAATGAGGTTAAAGGATTAGACCATGCTATTATTGTGTAATGCTGTGATATTTTGCAGATCATTTACTTCACCCTATTCTTCCCACACAGTGAAGAAGGACCTGTAAGGAACATGCAGTTCAGACTGCTTGCCTGCACAAGGCAGCCCCCCCCGCTACATAAACAAACTTCTGGGAACTCTTGAGCTGAAAGCATTGGCATGTTTTTCTTAATATACTACAAGAAAACTACCCAACATGCTAGTTATATCACATAAAAAATAGGTTTTTAAGTATGTTGTCAGTGCCCAGCACATGACAGTATTGTGAGGGATAATACCAGGCCAGACCACAAGTATGTAGGATAATTACAATCTCAGCCTGAATCTACCCAAAAAAATACGTGCTACACAATATATCCAGGGAGAGAAAAATGTGCTAGAGACTGCAGGGTCATGGAAGACTAAGAAAACAAACAAACGTTGAACTCTAGGTAGCAAACCAATACCTGGAAATTACAGCTACCTGGATGATTATCAGCCTTAACTACTCTTTTGAAAGCAGAGATGTGATATCAGATTATACAAAACCCAATTTTAGTGAATAAAACTTAGCTACAGCACTTTTGAACTGAGTACTACAGAGTTCCCATCTTATGTCCTAGCACCAAGCACCTTAAGTATCACTTTGTCTTTATTTTGCATTTATTTATCTCACCTTACTTTGGCATCTGAAATAATTATCTCCAAAATTTATTTCACGATGAGCTAACTTGCCCTCTTAGAGGGCAGTTCTGCCAGCAGAACTGAAGCCTTACACAAATAACTCAGATCTAGATATTTTAATTCAATACACATAACTTAAGGGCAAATTAATCTCATCCAAACATGAATTGTGGCCAGGTGTACTACAGCAATCCACTCTGATGTTGACAAAAGTACAAACATTTGTGGTGTGAGTTGTCTCATCTAGCACGAGAAATCTGCTCTAGACTCTGGACACTAAATCTAGACTCCTTTCATAGCTGCTGAGAGGAAGTAAACTCTATTCAGATGCAGTTTATCGGCTGTATTCTAGATATTTACATTAGAATGAGACAGATTGTTTTCCAGAAGTGCTAATCAGAGGTAGACATCCACATCTCATCAAATGAGTCCACTACCAATTCCAAAGGAAAACATCGCAATACCGTTACATGCAGAATTAGTAACAAATGCAACTCGTGGTCACTCTTAACACCTAGACATCTAAGAGATTTGGATACTCTGACAGAGTTTATACACTGAAAAGTGTATACACTGAAAGGTGTTGAATCTTGCTGAATAACTGTTTTGACATATGTATTCTGTCCCTTTGCTGTTCTGTGTCTTAAACAGCCTTGCTGTCCTTTCCACTACTTTTGCGGATGCTGATGCAACATAATTTGTGCAAGGGCAAACATTTAGTCTCCTATTCTTTTCCTAATAATTCCTGGAATGCCACCAGTTTTTCCTAGGGCAGACATCCAACATTTTCCCTGAGCAGTCTGCTATGACTCCAGGCTATGCTTCATGAGAGGCAGCAGCCAGTTTGGAGCCCATCATCCTGTGGTCTCTTAAGGACATTTCCCCCATTGCTTTGCCTTTATCAGCATTGAATTACATCTGCCGTTTTATGCCCTGCAGTAGAGAGCCTTCTTCAGCTCTTAACAGTGAGCTCTCATTTTTACTGACTAGCTTAGTATATCTACAAGTGAACATTTTTGTCAACACTCTGCTTTAATAATAGTAAACACCTTCTTGCTAAAAACTGAATAAGGAAACAAAGAAATCTGACTGAACTACATTATCTCCCAAACTCAGAGGGTTCTGGTTAGCAGATTTCCCTGGATTTAGACCCATGCCAGACTACTGTGGTCCTGTAGATGAAGCAAGGTCCTGGCAGAGATCAATTCACAAATCCAGAAAGGTCACAGTGCTAGACTGGCAATTGCGCCTCTGGATGGAAGCTTTCCTGGCTGCCACATCACCCTAAATATCTTCCAGAAACCTTGTGCCAGCCCAACCTGATTTTCAGTCCCTGATCTCCCAGCTAGCCATGCTTCGTGTACAACATTTTGAAGCAAGAAAGAGACATTGCCTTACAAACATTGGAGGTGCTGCATGAGAGCAGACGGAGTAAGGGTCAAAAGAGCAAGTCCAAATATTAGCCCATGAGACTTGGTGACTGTAGGAAGCCAGATAACTTTCAAGTATTCACTGAAGCCTCCTATGTAAAGAAAGCAAAGAGATTAATGCACACAACGTACAGAAGCCCGAGTGCGAACACAGTTTGCTGCCCGACAGGCTGGGACATGCCAACAAGCACAGGAGGTACTGCATGGACTGCAGGTCTCTTCTGTTGCATTTACTCACTTTTTGTTACTTTTTAAAGAACTAAAAGGTATTATCATGTTTAAGGTCACGTTTTTCTGCAGGTCTCACAGTGAGTAAACTGTGACTGACGCCAGCTGTATGATACACCACAGTTTGGAACTAAGTTTTATAGACAAGCAATAAAGTACATTTACAATGGAAATGCTGACAACCTCTCAGCTTTACGGCACTGTTTGCACTATAGCATGTGCAAATCTAAAAGCCACAGCTAGAAGAGCTCGATTGGTGAACTGACATTCTAGGTATTATGCTGACTGACTGATCAGATCTGAAAGGTATTTGACATGGCAAGCCCAGACCAAAACATCCCATGGTTCAAAGAAGCTGAAAAGTATACTGATGGGAAACAACTAGCTGAACAGTCATCAAAGGAAAAGTCTTGGCCCTGGCCTATTGCTACTAGACACGCTAGTTCCATGCTACATTCTCCTCATCCTGTTTTCTGTTTTAATTGGACACATTGCACTGAGGCAGGCAGTACGTTTTTTAATGCAATTCCAACAAGTTTCAAGTTACTTTCAACAGATCACAGTTACTGAATTACTTCAACACTTCAAATGAACACTCACCTACACGCTTTCATCTGTATGCTTTTTTCCTTGAAGACAGTAGTGGGGTGGTTGCTATGTGAAGCAGAACAGTACGCAGGCAGAAAAGCATACATCTTCAGTGACTCTTCCGCTGTAGCATAAGGAAGAGGTGAACCTGGCACAAGGCTAGGGGAAGAATGCAGAAGCCTAAAGGCCAGTTGCATGTTCCTCAATTCCCATCTGTTCGGAGTGACTTTTCCAGGGCATCCAAAGCATCATCTGTTCCATCTCTTCCAAATGTGGCACGAGTTAGCCAACACACAAAAGTGGAATATAGTGTGTCTCAGGGCTTTTCTATGCCCTGGTACCAACATAATGGCAAAACAGGCCAGATGCTACTCCAGACACAATGATTTTGAAGTGATTCATGGTTATTTCAATTATGATTCCACCAGAGTTGAGCATGCCACTGATCTGGTTGGTCAGATTAGCTGTTCTCATGACGGCAGGTACTGCACAAACTGAGGAGCATGGGGACTGAAAATCCCTGGGATTTCTTTTCCACGGTACCTAATAATGAAGAATGCAATCTTGCTGGTTTACTAACTGGAAATCATCACAAGACCCCTTCGTGCTGACAGATGATTTGTCACTTTCTATGCCCTTAATACTTGTGTGGAGCATACAGTACCATATTCTCAGAAGAGCCAAGCATGGTGCCCCAGCCTCATGGCCATTAACTGCTCAACATGACCTGTCAAGCAAAGGCACCTTGTCTTGAGAACTGGGTGCTCTACCAGCATCCATCCACCCCCAGTCCCAAGGGATTTAGACCTAGTCGCAGAGATGGATGAAGAACACTCTCTACCCAGGCCTTGAATTCAGGCAATTCACAGGTCAGTGCTGCCCACAGAGTGAGCAGAAGTCAGCGTTCAGAAAGCACCATAAGAGAATAAGGTTGAGGGAGAAAGTTCCCAGAGCTGAGCACGGTCACCCCACACATCTTCAGTACCACCTGGCCAGAGAAAATGGGCCTGATAGCTCAGGAAGTCAGCAAGCAAGATTATTAATGGGGTGATCTTGAAAGACATGAATGAAAAGTACAGGGAGACGATTAGGGATGTATGTCTTTTGGGGAGGGGTCAGAGAACGAGGTCTGTTTAGGCTAGAGCCAGGAAGGCCAAGGGGGGTGGATGTAATTCCCCTTCCACCACCTACCACGTAGGAGATGATCTAGAAATGGTGATGTGACACCACACCCTACAGGATATAGGAGGCAGGTAAAGAGTTATGAAAGAGTCTTCTAAACAAGAAGTAAGATGCTGTTGGATGTCGATTTTACAAGGAAACTGTCTTCAGCAAAAGCAAGCAGGCTGAATCACCAGCGAGTTAAATGGGCAGTTTTCTGCAGGTTGAAAAATATCCATGGGCAATTTAAGACTATTCACCTTAGAAGCCTCAGACTGAACAAGCCAACTGATTTATTGACCTTCTGTGTTAATGATGGCATTTAAAAAAAAAATATGTTAAAATGGGCTTGGATCACAGCAAGGTTCAGACTCCTGGAAAAATAAGAAAATGCTGAACCCAGTTACAGGCCTTTTTTGGAAACATAATATGGCACATAAAAAGCAGAGAATAGTTAAATTGGGAAAATACAGAGGGAAGACTGGATATTAAAATTGGCAAATATCTCTCCTACAATTCAAGGACTAATTGCACAGCCTCTGTATTTGAGTAAACAGCACTGCAAACCCTCAGTTTCCCACCACGCAAGTGCGGGCAGGCTGCAGTATCGGAAACATTACTGTAAAATATTGCATTTTACTGTATGGGCCCCACCACCACATATTAAGGAGTTTCCTGCTATGATAATGTGGGCAAGCTAAATACAGTCACATCTTTGATGTGCAGCTTTACCCTGAGTAACCTCTATGGAAAAAATTATGAAGCCACAGCAGAGCTCAAAAAACACAGGGCACCAGATCACAGGGGAGAGGGCCTGGGAGAGAAGGGGAAGGCAGGAGGGAACATTTGGGATAAATGATGGAAAATTGAGGCACAAAAGGCTCCTCCAGACCAAACCACAGCCTCCAACTGCCCCTCCTCAACCACCACACGTGGTCATGGGGTGAGCGCAGAGGAGATAACACAGCTGTCTGGGAGTACAGGCAAAGGGAGGCATGGGGGGACATGGGGTGCACCAGCACACCCTGACAGCTGGTAACAGACCATCAGGGCTTTCCAACCCTTCAGCAACAGCCAGACTCTCTCTTCTCCTTTTCTCCTCCTGGGTTACTATGCTTCTTGTCCTCCAAGGGGTGAACTTCACACCTGCATCCTGCTCACCACTCCTTCCTGGGACGACTCTCCCTTTAGAAACCAATTCCTTTAAGTATGAAATATCATGTGTCTGGTCTCTGTTTGAGTTTTCTTGGAAAGTCTGAGCAAAATTAGTTCAGCTGCTGAGTTATGTCAGAAAGGGGGGAAAAAAAAAAAAAAATCTCAGCTCTTTCCCCACGAGCTCCAAGTGGAATTTTTGCACTCACATAACTCAAAATCTGCTCCGTATAAAAAAATGCTAAACTCATGTCTCTGTTTCCAGTGAGTTTTAAAGGTCCCTCCAATAAATTCAGTTGCTAGCATAGATGTCGGGGCTGTGGAAAATGCAGGAGGAAAACATTGCTTGCTCTGGAACATCCATCTGCATTTTTCAAACTGAGCTGAAACATCTCTATTAAAGGATGCCCCTCTGATAACAGCCCATCAGCTTCGGAAGATGAGCCCCATGGGCCTGCATCAACCCCACACACTTGCTTCTTGAAAAAACCAAAATTTTATAGAATCATAGAATGGTTTGGGTTGGAAGGGACCTTAAAGATCATCTAGTTCCACCCCCCCTGCCATGGACCAGGGACACCTTCCACTAGACCAAGTTGCTCAAAGCCCTGTCCAACCTGGCCTTGAACACTTCCAGGGAGTGGGCAGCCACAACCTCTCTGGGCAACTGGTTCCAGTGTCTCATCACCTCAAGTAAAGAATTTCTTCTTTATAACTAATCTAAATCTACCCTCTTTCAGTATAAAACTGTTACCCCTTGTCCTGTCACTACATTCCCTGATAGAATCCCTCCCCATCTTTCCTGTAGGCTCCCTTCAAGTGCCGGAAGGTTGCTGTAAGGTCTCCCTGGAGCCTTCTCTTCTCCAGGCTGAACAACCCCAACTCTCTCAGCCTGTCCTCACAGGGGAGGCACTCCAACCCCCTGATCATCTCCGTGGCCTCCTCTGGACCCGCTTGAGCAGGTCCGTGTCCTTCTTATGTTGGGGGCTCCAGAGAGCTGGATGCAGTAACTTCAAGTGGTGTCTCACAGGAGTGGAGTAGAGGGGGAGAATCACCTCCATCAATCTGCTGGCCACAATTCTCTTGATGCAGCCCAGGATACAGTTGGCTTTCTGAGCTGCAAGCACACATTCCTGGCTCATAGTCAGCAATTTGATCAGATAAAATTCAGAAAGGCTTCAGCATCTGGGGTAAGAAACTAAACTTCAGAAAACAGGACAGACTGTAAATCAGGCTACCAGTGTATGCTTGATTTTCCTCTAGTCCCCTTTGTCACAAAAAAAGAGAGGGAATTTCCCTTCTGGAGCAGCTGGTTTTACTGCCACAGAGCTCCAAGCCAGGGCTGAAGGGCCGGAGGTGCTGTACAGTTTTCCTCCTCACACCAAAGCTTTGCAGCACCAGGCTTGGGTTTCCAGTGCTGTTCTTTGTCTCCTCACTCAGAAAATGATAGGCTTGAGGGGGGGGAAAAACAGTTCTTGGACTGCAAAAAAGGAAAATACATTCAGAGAGAACAGAGTTGCACTATCAGAAGGGAAATGCCCTGGTATATAGTTACTCCTAAAAAGCTTTCCCCTTAAATGGGGTGTTCAATAGCATTAAACACACCTCTTGCTGAAAACCTTTTTAAGCCTTCAGCTTGAAATAAAGCCGATAAACCTGCAGTAGAAAAGCCATTAATCTGTTCTACCACGTCACTTCTCATGATATGCGTGGAGGCAGTGACTCATTTTCACACAGATGGAGGGTAATGTTTTCCTGTTCGCAGGGCGCTGGTTTTTACTGCTGCTGCATTTGACGCCAATGGGCTGCGCAGTTACAGACGAGTTACTTCATACTGCCAAGAGGAAGCTCCCCCACCTGCAAGATGGGGAAACCTTTTCTTTGGGGTGATGCTTGAGAGCAACATGTTAAAAGTGTTTTAGCAATAGCAGCCTACCATAACCGTGCCAGAGTTCTCTTTTGGCATTAATGATCATGTGTGATTTTTTTGGTTCTGCTGGACTAGAGATGAAGAAATCCAAGACAACTCAATATCTGGTGTGTACATACGTGCACACGCACACAAGTGAATTAGGCGCCTATTCTACAACCTGATCCCATTTCACTAAATGGAAAAATCAACACACACACCCCCTTGGGCACCCTGCAAGCTGCAGCCTGATGGCAACAGCAAACTGGAAAAGAACTGGTACCTATGGGCACCACGCTGAGCTAAGAGCAGGTCAGACCTGAGACAGGCTCACGCAACAACACTGACCACCAACACACACGAGATGGCCCTCTGAACCATAGGTGAGGCAGAAGGGTGGGAGCCTGCCCCTTCCCCTTGCACAAGCACTGGGCTACCTTCCCCTCCAGCCCAACAAACAACGGCTTCACAATGAAGCAGCTCCCAGACCAGGGACGTTATGGCAATCCTCCGGAGATCCTGTTCACTCCAGGCAGATGGGAAGGACCCAACTCCAGGGCAAACACTCCCCTCCATCTCCTTCTCCTCCTCCAGTCCTCAATTACAAGCCACCAGCCACCACCTCTGAAGAGGTACTACCTTTACAAGGCAGACCCGATGCACGCAGGGGCTGAGCACCCATGCAGCCACGTGCTGGAGCCAGGGCATGGCACTCCAATGCTGCCGGGCAGAGCGCCCTCCTGATGGGGATGTTTCCAGGGTCACCCTCTTATACTAAGTAACTGTTAAAGAACTTAAGTCCTTAATTTCTGAGTTGCCCTAGTATACATTTAAGGTGGGCACCTGGTCTTTTGTTGCAGAAAAGATGCCCGACTCAAATCAAGAGACCAGGAGAACTGCCCCATACGTATTTCCATAGGGCATTCAAATATGATCTGGGGGCGGGGGGGAACCCCTTGCACTTCTAAAACCCCCGTGTGGCAGCGCTGCTCCATACCACCTCATACAGTGACAGGTTTGTACTTCTATCACTTTTGAAGCTGTCTTGGAAAAAAAAACAGAGGTTCTGTTGGAGAAAAATAAAATTGATTTTTTTTTTTTCTTCAGTTTTGAAGAACCATTGTCCTTTTTTAATTCATTTCAATAATTCATTATATACTTCCTTTCTTCCCCCCTTATCTTCTGATCCTGACACTACTGCATACCTGATCACTGGAAACCAGAATTCACCTTTCACTAGGATGTACAACTTCCTTCAGCACAGGAGATCCAAAATCTCCTCCACGAGTGTATGGGTGAGCACACAGAGACCCTAGGCCTGCCAAATTTTCAGATTTTTCCAATAGTGGGAAAAATTTATTTGAACAAAGAATGGGATTTTCAAGAGTAAGAAAACTTCCTGCAGACTAGGAGTGAAAAGTCACCTGACTCTCTGCCTGATGAAGCTGCAGCTGAGTCATCCTCTGTTCTCTGGCAAAGGCACAGAATTATTTATCAGAATTTTTAAAAAAGAAAAAAAGGTATATTTGATTTTTCTGACTACTATAAACTCAAAAATTAATTTAGTTTCTTGCATTCTAACATCTGTATTAATTTTAAAAAGTAGTAAAATATTAAAAAAAAAACCCTAAAACATATTTTTAAAGCAATGCAGAAGAAAACGACCACAGAAGAGTCACCATTTTTTCTCCACAAATACATGTCTTCATATATTTGTATAGAGTGCATAATTAAACACCTAGACCAGGAAAAGAAAACAGACTCTGGGCTTTGCTTATATAAACACTAACAGTCCTAAAAAGCAGTTTAGTGTGGATTTTTCAGCCTTTTGTCGACTGGCATTTTGTGTAAGAAGTAAAAATCTGCTTATCTCATATGTTCCTTCTGGAAAAGAATTTTCCATGCTTATATTGGATGACAAGCAAAACCCACCCTACCTTACGCTACAGCAAATTACGCAGGAAACCTGTCGGACTAGGTACTTTCAAACCATGTCAGCAAAAATGAATAATAAAGGAAAAGCCTCTTTCCCCAAATACATCTACTAGCCCCATAAGCAAGTTAATCCTCATTCCTTTATAAGCTTAGACACATTTATCTGTACAGCAACTTCCTTTAGGCATCCAGGGAAAAGAAAAAGCAGGGAATGCAAGCAAAACAGCATTGCTGCTCTCTCTTCGCATGACTGGATGGCTGCTCACATAAATACAGAATTCAGCAGACACCCGAAGGAGCCATAGCAAAACGCAGGGACAAAGGGCCTTCTTCAGCTTTAAAGCTCCATCTGGCAGCATTTCCACTGGAGATGTCAGCCGGGAGATCAGCACAGAGCCAGCAGGCAGCCTCTGCACCTGCAAACCCTCTGCTTGCAGAGGAACCGTGCCGCTTTATTTTCCAGCAGAAACTCTGCCCGACAGAGCTGGAGCTGTAGGACGGCAGCAAGAGAGCAACCGGCAAATCAGTTTTGCGAAGAATTCTGTTGCTTACCTGCAATGCAACATCATTTAGCCCCGTCCCAAAGATTTTAATAGCATCCTTTCTTGGGTGGTATGGCTGCAAAAGCAGTGATGTCATGGGGAGGAAGCCGTAACAATCATGTGACTGCATCCTCCGTCTATAGGATATCTGATAGGAGACGGGGCCAGAGGGAGACACACCAGTCTGTAATCCCACAGGATTAAACTGTAAGCTTCTTTACCCTGCCCTACCTATTCGGTCACCATTACAACATGTGCTGATTTTTTCCCCCCTCCAACCTAATTATTTTTTAATGAGTTTGTGGATTTTTTTGCAGTAACTGCATTTTTAAGCAGTAACGATCACATCTTTTCATGAGGAAAAAGCACAGTAAGTATGCTGCTTGCACACCAAGAAGTATTCCTGTTGACTCTGTGGCAACACCCAGGTGTCACATTTTCTTTCATCTTTATGAAATATGTCATCACAGCAGCTTGGATGTGAGACAAACCACAACTCCACCATCCCTTGCATTTTTCCTTCTCCCAGTGCTCCGTTTCAAGCTTATCCAGACTGACTTGCCTCTATCTTCTGTGTCATATTTAAAATCTGCAAGCTTACATCAAAGGTTTCGTCCCTGCTACTGTCACTTCTTCGTTTTCCCCACCATCCATCCATGAATCGCTACACTTGCTGCCTTCTGCCTTTTCTTCAATGCAACTGTCACTGCTTGAAAGACCCTCTCCCTGTATCCCAGCTTACTTTTCCTTTTCAAAACTTCTGCTTAAGTTTCCTCATCAAATACTTAAAAACTAGAACATCCTAAAACGTTTTATTTAAAAAACAAACAAACAAACGCCAACAAAAAACCCCAATTACCCCAACTTTCACATTTTGGTTAATTGAGTATTACATCTCAGAACCATATTTTTGAGGAATTGGGGGGTGGGGGTGTTGATTTTGACTTGTTTCTTGGGTTTTTCTTAAATAATTTTATTATGCTCTACAATGTATTTGAGTTCTACAAAATAATACTTTCCAAAGTTCTGCTTGTTGAAATTTTGTACAAGCCACCAGGGTCACGTTGTGCAAGGCAGAGGCTGTAACTGTTCTTCTGAAGATCACATATGTGTTTGTACATGTGCAGTGTGTTTTATTTCAGGACATTCACCTTACTGCTCATTTTCCCGTATTTGAATATTACGCAGACTGGTTTTACCCTTAAGGGTATCCAGGGATGTGCTTTGTATTACCAAGCAGATTCAACATCCAGGTAGAGGGAGATCTTGCGCAGGCACACATGAAAATATCCACAGGTGACTGAAAGCGCATGCGTGACTTCCCCACACTTCAAAGGCTAAGGAACGCAGCTCCGGAAGACCTTTTTGTCCCAGCGTGTTTGAGCAGGTATTTATGGATGTGCTAAGCAGGCAGCCCGGCCCAGCAAAGCAAGCTGGTTGATACAGGGTGTACAAAACCTTTTATCAGAATGGCTACACGGCTTCTCCAAATCTTGTCTATAAGCTGAAGGAAGTTCCTGTACTACTTATTTCTGATACAGACTCCCCATACAGAAGCCACACGTTGGATTTTATTGTGAAATCTGAACACTTAGCTTGAACACTTAACTTCACCTGAAGTTCTCACAGCTTTCTGGAGCGAGGAGCATGCCTACAGAGAAGAGATGTGATTATGCCTTTCAAACACAGCACCGCAGATCACAGTTCTCTACCACTCACAGCTCAGTAACAGCTCCAGGCCTATTACAACCGTGTCTGTGAAGTGTGGAAAAGTGATAGAAGTCCTAACTTCCTGCCAGTGTCTGTCCTTTGCACCTATTAAAATCAGTATTAATAGGCCAATTGAATTCTGTGAAGGAAGTTAAACACTGAGCATTTAATTTATTTTCCGGATAACGTAGCTGCAATTTTCCTTAATCCATTTATGAGAGGGAAACATGGAAAACAGCAAGCAGCATTTAGTTGGTCAGACATAAACATCTATTCCTGGGAACTTCTGTGCCCCAAGACACACCCTGTAACACAAGCACTGTGCCCTAGACACAGAACAGTAATTTTGTGCAGTAACCAAATGAGCACAAGGGTTTAAATCCCCAATTTCTTCCTGGGCAAACTTTCCTAAATTCACTTCCTAATTTTTCCTTGTCTATTAACACAGCTGAACTCATTGTGTCTCCTGCTGAATGTGTATTTATAGTTGGATGGTCTAACTGCAAACAAACTAAAAGAACACCTTATTCTCTATAGAAAATGTGATTCTATAACCTAGATATGCATGTTCAAATTTAAGAGATTATTAGAAATCATAAGAAACCAGAAACAGCTCCTAAGAAGATTTTAACTCCAAGAACACTGAGATTTTCCAAAGTGCAAGCAAATCACTTAAATGACATTTAGAGATTCCAAAACCAAATCAACTTTACTCTTTGGTATTTTCTTCCAATGATACTCATTCAATTGTGTGGTCTCAAGAAAAAGAAAATCCTCTTCACATCATGTTTTGGAGAAGATTGTTCTTGCTTTTGCTAGCCTACAGTTTCTTAAGTAATACATTTGTAAATACATTTTTCCTCCTCTCAAAGATATATGACTATAGTTAAAAAAGAGACTGAAGTCAAAACAAGCTGTAAAGTGCCCTCTTCCCTAAAAATTCAACCATCAGTTTTACATCTGCTGAAAACAAAACATATAGTTCATCTAATTCCTAAAAAAAAAAAAATAATTTGCTCTTTTTATACAGCACTTACCTTTTAAGTCTTCCAAAGTGCTTCAAGAACTGCAGCAAGAAATACATATAAAACGTCATTCTTACAACAGAAAACCCATACTGACATACCCATTATAGCTTTTGCTGTTGATCCTAATGGTAGTGAGACAGAGATGGTTGCTATTCCAAATGACTATTTCTAGCAGACCGTTTAAAAATAACCTAAACTCTGTCATACCCTTAACGCCGTGCAAATATTGGACAGAGACAGGAGTCATATGTCAGTACTATGATTTTGCCTGCGGTCCTGCAGCTTAAGGTTGCAGAGAGAAACTGAGAAATGTCCTTTCTGAAATTATGCAGGTTTAGTGTTTCCTTTGTGAAAGCAGCAGTAAAGTTCAGCCTAAAAAAGTTAACCAGTGTTCTTCTGAGTGGCTTCCACATTGGACTTAGTCATAAGTACGATATTACAGAACTAACAATGTCAACTTACTTCCAATACAGATCTACAATGTACAAACTTCCGTTAAGGAAAAAAGTCAGTTCAATGTGTTGTAAGTGGAGGTACCCATGAATTCCAGGAATATTCCACTATGAGCCTCTAATACAGCTGTCAGCTTATCATGAGTGATAAGCATGTGGGAGAACACACCTGCCACTCCTTACACTCTGCATCCCTTTCAGGTCTTCAGTGTAACCTCTCCAGGATATCTGATTTCACAATTTCCTCTTATTTTTATTTGCAAATTCATTACGTTCACCTAAATGACAGTGTTACTCAAAATACAAAATTTCTTTATAAAAGCATCCTGAATGTGGCAGATATAAATCATTCAAAAACTGTCTTAGACTTTGACATATAACAAAGCTCTATTGCTGTTTATGGCAAATTATTTTATTTTGTAGAAGAAATACTTTCAAATAATACAAAAATGACACAATCATACAGAACTGTGACAAAAACAAGAGAGATGAATACTGAATATGATAACTCATTACCACATCAAGACAGAACTCATTAACAGCAGTCAGAATCTCAGACCTACAAGATACGCTGATGACATCTCACAGCGGTCACTGTTTAAAAACACCAACTGAACGCCCTGACAGAAAGGCCACCAGACATTGCCCCTTCGTTATACAGTCACAGATCCATTTAGGTGGAAGGGAGGTCCCTACCCCGACCCCTGCTCAAAGCAGGTCTACTGCAGTCAGGATGCTCCAGTGGTGTCTGTTCTTGGTTTACAGCAAGTAGTTCTAGTGTCACTGAACGGTAACATTTGATAAACACTACTATGTAAGGCCCTCCACTGAAAACTAGACACAAAATTCCGACTGACTGGTCTTTTCAAGTAATGAGCACTGAAAAGCTTGCTGTCCCTAGACTTTTTACCCAAACACTGAAAATTTCTTACATGATTTGGTTTTCATCTGCATAGTTTCTGAATACGTCTAGTTGTGCCCAAGGAACCCAATATATACCCACTGAAGCTTACTGGCAAAAACAGACTTCAGGTTGGTTAGCATGATAAATGCTAAATATACTTCAATTTCACATATATTCCTACTCGATCTAATCACTTGATGCCTGTAATGATTATAGGCCATACTAGGAAACAGGGAACACTACCTTAAAATTAAATGTCTGCATTAATCATCCTCATTGATTAATGATTTAGGTTCACCATCTTTTTCCCCCATTACTTTTTGCCTGAGCTTGGACAAGCAATTCAGTTTCACTTTCAGGTTTTCCTGACCATTGACAAGGTAACACAGTATAATTTCTTGAAACTCAGAGAGAACACTTAACTTACAAAATATTTGAAAATATTCGGATTGGTTCTGATAAGTCCATTTATTTTTTGGCCACTGTTGTTTTGATTTCCTGGCATACAAAAATCTGGAACCAATTTGTCCTTTAATCAAGAGACAGCATGATCTTCCTTCTAGGAGATTCCAGCAATTTGCAAAGTCAGTCTTGTGTTGGGCACCTCTCTTTGTAGGTAATGTATAATTAGAAAAATATGAGAAACTCTATTATAGTAGCTTAGTAAAGAAGTATTTTTACATACTTGCAGGATGCAAGGACACAAAACTGGCATTCTCGGGAATTTAGGGTGACAGTCTTTCATTAAAACAAACAGTCACAAGTAAATTTATTTCTTACCGGATTTTAGCTGGTCCAACTAGCAATCAAGTGAGCTGTACCTTCCAGAATTATACACCTTCCTCCTGAAAAGTGTCACTCTTCAACAGAACTTGCATGCAGTAACCTCAAAACACATCCTTTAGGATGAACTTGTGTTTAAGCGCCCTTATTTAATGCAGCTGCTCTCCAAAATCAGCACCTATGTACTTTCCTGAATCAGATCAGAATCTTTGAAACTGTAGGAATTAATGTAACATTCCTTTAGCAGTCTTTCCACACAGCTAGCTCACATTACTCTTTTAACTCCTTTTTCATCAAAAAGCAAAACAAAGACCTGTCACCCTTTTCCTTCCTCCGTTTAAACTGAGAATCTAGTTAAGAATATAAAGATACTTTAGACACAACCGAAATGAAAACAATCTATTAGTGCACAGTAAGAACATGCAAATGAATTCTGCAATGTTTAACATCACTTCTAATCAGTGTTAAACACACTGCAGGTGATAATATTTTGCTATAACACAGACAGTGCTAAAGGATACAATGTACATAATAAGCTACAGATAATAAAGCTGAAAAAAGTGACAATTTCAGAACACAGTATTTTCATTTCAGGTATCAGAAACAAAACCAGCTCAATAGTTCCATTCTACTGTATGACAAATACTGAAGAACAAAATTTCAGTCTTAAAATACATCTTAAAGTAGGTATTTTCCTTCAAGGAAAAAAGGCACTATAAATAAATTACACTACAGTGAATTTGCCTGAACTCACTTTGTTTCTGTCTTCCAGCCTTTAAGTCAAATAAAACAGCATAAAAACTGTACACGCTCTTAACAGGATAGTCGATCTTTTATAAAATAAGTTGTCTTCAGAGATGTCAGTTTCACAACAAGGAAAAACCAAGCCTTGTTGCAGTCGCTATTATAAAATATATATGTATATATATTTATATATATGTTTTTGTTTACTTTTACTTTTTTTACTTTTTTTATTTTTTACAAAACGTGTATATTAGCTTTTGCACAATTTTTTTTTAAAGAAACTTGGCTAATCTAATAACTTCATTAAAATAAAAGCGATAAATACTTCATGTTTACAATGCAACATGTCATACATCATCAGCTGGCAGAGGAGGTATGTTAATCCTTGGTCTTGTGAAAAAAGCTATTTTCTCTCTGTGATCAAAACAAGATGAAAAGGAAGTCAATCAAATATATGCGTACAGTTGTGTTTTTTCCCCCCCCCTCATACTCCAGTGAGTAGTTAGCATTTGTTACATACAGAACTGATGGTTTATTTGAGTACAAGAAACTTACAAAAAACTATTAAACCTCACTGTATACTTTTGGCAACATTCCATTGAACACAATTACTACTTTTGAAGATTTAGGTGAAGCTTTATACAACTCATTGAACATCAGTCATAGCTGACTGTAAAAAGGTTTCACAGGACAAGCCCTGCATAAGCCCTTCTGCAATGCAAAGTTCACCCTTGTACATTTTGCAATAATGCCTACAAAAAAAAGGAACAAAAACAGACGTCAGAGTCATCTGTTTGCTTCTTTATTGAGAAAACAGTACATGCTGTAAACTAAGTGTCAGAAGAAATGATGTGTGCATGAAAAGGGCAAGAACTTAAACAAGGAAGACAGCTTTTGCTTCATTTTCTGCATCTCATTGTATTCAATTCCCTATATCTTTTTACATCTCAGTAGACAAAGTATAAACCCCCCTCTCTTATTACCAGAAGCATAAGATGTTAAACAACCCTGAAATTTCTATTCCTCTTACTTTCTCCCCACCTTTGTGAGAAAGATCTTTTTAATATAATTCAAGCAAGAAGTGATATTAAAGGACAGACAGCTTTTCTATTTCACTTAAGTATTCCCTGCAAAAAAGTTCTAAAAATCTAAACACTAGATAAACCGGTATAATGTAACACTGTGGCTGAGCTGTCCTCCGCATCTATGCTGCACTTAACATTTTCTTACTGTTACTCTCGCAATAAAAATTAAAGACATTTTAATGCTGAAGTAATAAAGTCTTCCTGCGAAATGCACACTGTTTATCGATGCCACTTGTACACAAAATAAAGCTAAGAGAGGACACTTACCATGTGAACACAGATGAAATAGGAGAAAAACCAAAGAAAAGGCTTCTTGAGAGAAAGCTTGAATATTATGGAGTAATTTTTAGGGAGAGAGTGTTACTAGTAACGTATATGTATTACACTAAACAAACTATTTATGCCCACAGGCTTGCATTGAAGAATTGACGAATCATTTGAACTTAATAGTGACTAGGCTAAGTTGAAAGAATCACCTTAGCTATGTTTGCACTTGAAGACTACTTTTTTTTTTTTATTATTTCATGTGTTTTAGAATTGTAACACTGCAATTTTACCTTAGCTTTGGCTCTTTGCACTACAAATAATTCAAAGGAAATTCAAGTGTCCAAATCAATATACAGTTAAAAATCACTGACTATATAGAAGACACACAGAATTTAAGCTAAATGCTTCACAGAACTTTAATCTCTCTACTGGACTGTTGCTATGCTATTTCAGTACACATTACCACTTACCTAAAAGTCTGCACCTGAATAGGCTCCTTCTGATTCTGCCCACGCAACTGGTATATTTCTTTTGATGCTTTCTTTAGCATCTTTTCAGCTGCTTGCTCTTGGTGATGTTCAAATTTGGTCTGTCTGGTCTGAAAACAAGAATGTAACGCTTAAAATGGTCATGTGAATAAGTAAAACACAAGAATACCCAGGTTAAAATAATGGATTTTTTCCCCCCTCACCACAATAAAACCACACAAGTACATTATCTGAAATAGCTGATCATCTAAGAACTATAAATTCAAAAGACTGACAGTGTTGTTTCAATTCTTAATGCTCTTCAGACAGACATGTATTAAATTAATGAGATTTATTGCACATAAATCTGTCAAACAAGACCTTAAAACAAATTTAGGGTCACTCTTCTCTCTGATAATCCAATGACAATTTTGTTTGTTGTGCAGCTTTTGCCACTTTTTGCCTATAACTTCTTTCTCCAAGAACAGGAAGAAAGTCACATACTTAGGGAACACTCCAAATAAACTGTCAAAAATGAAGTATCAAATCAGCAAAATTTCTTTCAAAGATCAGAAGAAAATTATTAAAGTTCCAATACTAAGTATCTAAAACAACAAAAAATCCAAACCAAAACAAAAAATGCCACTGAAAAATAGTGCCATTCTCCAGTAACTGTCCTCAAATAAATACACAGTTTGGTAATAATCAATGCAATAATTTTTACTGTGCTAACTTCAAGAATATAGAAGCGACATTCATTGTCTGAAGTTCTGTAAAAACAGCTCTTTAGACACCTTGTCACAATCAAGAAATTTTGAAACCAGAATTTTCTAAACATGTTGAGGGCTCATCTCACGTTACCATACCTGCCTTTCTGCTTCCTTCAACAAGTTTCGGAATCGCTCATCCCGAAGGACCCAGTGGGGTAGATCTGTCTGCCCTCTGAGTTTGGCGTCTTCCAGACGCTGTCTCAACTCTCTTAAAACACATATCTCCTCGTTCAGCTGTCTCTGTCTAGTTCTGGATGCCTGGAGATCCAGCTCCAGGTCTAAGGATGTCCTTGCCATAAGCTCAGCCAAAGATGATCTGCAGGACTGCTGAGTTATTAGGATTCAAACAAAATGCACAATAGATTACTCTTAACATGGTATACTGGTCTATCTTTAGCTATATAAAGCATAAATTTCCTGTACTTACTTCACACACAAAGTCTTTCTTGACACAAAGTTTTGGAGAGATTATTTAATATTCCACAGTGAAAGGCTAACTAGCTGTAGGGGTTTTCTGTAACATACATAAACTTTTTCAATTAATGCTTTCTACTACCTCCTTTTACAGTCTCCTTCTGGCTTATAAATGTTTAACTAATTTAAGTTTATGGACTACGCTTTCATGTTATGATGATAATAAAAGCAATGCAATATGAAAAACTCAGAACAGAGTCACAATGTTGGAAAACACTGTACTGAGCAAGATTCCCCTTAAAGGGCTTTATTCAACATTGGTTTTAAGATACGTTCTGAATCGAAATGGGAGGCATGGCTCTCTACTTGCCTACACCAGCAAGAAATTAAACTTCCGCTGACCAGGCTAAACTGTATGCAATTCATATACGAGGCATTAACGCCTTACCTGCCCTTCTCTGCCCACTTGTTCTGCAACGTTCAGGGCGGCATGAGGCAAAAGGAGAGCTTAACCTATTCATTCCTGAATACTTGGGCCTCAAATACTATGGTTTATTAGGCTGCATGGGAGGGGAGCTGGGTGTTTTACTGTCACATTCACACACACTTCTCTGGGGATGCACCCTGCATCATAAACTAGATTTTAAAGACTTAACAAAGTTTACATCTAAATACAAATCCAGTCCCCATTAAACTCATTTTACTCTGCCCCACTATTTTTTCCTTCTTAATAATTGTTCACAACTATATTTCACATCTCAATGTCTACCTTTTAGCTTAAAAAACTCCAAACCCAAAACACACACCCCTCTCCTGATTACCTTACAGAAGCCTTATACATTTCCTAAAAACATCAGAATGTACCTGTAGATATCTAAAACTTAGGTATAAAAGTATCACTGTTCTAGCAACTTAGCAAAAAATAAAAACCAATTTCTTAGGTATACCTGCTTATACCGTAGAGTACGCCTCTCCAATGTATTCCGGACAAAAGGGGACTTCCTTGGCAGAGTTGAACTGTCACTGTCACTGCGATACAGCTGATTAGAAAAGGTATTGAAAATACAGGTTGTTTACAAGGGTCATCTACATTAAGAGATCAGAATTACTTTTTTTTACTTTTGCAATTTATTTTTAAAAATGCACTGAAACGGTCTTGTTTTAAGCAACTGATTTTTTCCAGCTTTAGTTATTTATAAAAATGTATACATAATAGTGCTTATACTGTATAGTTGCAATAATTCAAGAAAACTTCAAAACGACCAGTATTTTATAGCTAAGTTTCATCACGCATTCTACTAAATATCCAGGACAATATAACCTAAAAAAGGGGGAGGGGGGAGTTAAAGGCAATAATATTTCTTCCTAAAGCATTCCCTGTCAGGGGCACAAACAATAGAGTCTCCCACCTTTTTCCTTAATCTGTATTTACATAAAATCAGAGGAAGTGAGGGTGTTTAACAACCTTCCTTTTTGCACTGTCTTTGTTCTGGTGCGTGAGAGTGTTTTACTCACATTCCCTATATCAGAAACGGATATAGAATCCAGAAATCAAACTGAAGAATTTCAAGGGGTCCACAGATGCACTGCATGCAGTGTAAATAAGAGAGCAAAAACCAGAAGATTCTCAGTTTAGGAAAAATCATAGAAGTTAAAAATCATGACTGCCTTTTCAAACTCAAGCTCTCAAAAGCTTATGAAAGAGTACCATTAAAGCTATGTGCATTCCACCAATATCACAAAATCAATACCGATGAACATCACAATCTGCTACAGTGAGCTTGAAAACTGTTGTGCTAACCCTCAATTACTTGCACCAGGGTGCCCAGGCATCCTAGGTCCCACTGTAACAGGCATCCTATGACTGACATGCATGACAGAAACCAGAGTTGTAAGAATATTTACGCAATAATTCTAAGATCATGCATTCAGTCCCCTTTTCCAAACTCTTAGGTACCTGAAAGTTAAACATGGCTTCTAAGCTGTTTATGTACCTCATTAGACAGCACTGTACCTCTGCAAAATCAATCACCCTAGCCTAACAGCTACGGTTACCAGGGAAAAGAGCTTAAGATCTAATTTGTCATAGATTCTTACATTTTAAATGAAATAAATTCAGGTTTAAACTCTTAAAAGAACCAGGGGACCTCTTCCCCACTGCAATGTTTAAATTCAATGAAAGATTATTCATTAGTATTAAGAAGTAGTGTATGTTTCTTATAATAAAGTCTTAAGAAGAAATTATCAAAAATGTACAAAATACTTGTGTGGAGGCCCCTCCCCCTGCTTCTTTTTAAGCTTTACTCACTCTGCAAACATATTGACTTCGTGCTCCAGGAGAGAAGGTCTGGGAACGAACAATGGTGCTACTGCGAACAAAAGCAGAACCCCGTGGCCTGCGGCTAGTTCTCTCTTTTGGAAGAATAGCAACTTCTTCAGGAAACAGATCCTCAGTGTTAGTTTCCTTATCCACCTAAAATTTCAATGAAGGAAATTTTTTTATTTTTTCCTTATTTTCTCTCTCTCACCAAAACCAATCAGACATTTCAACAATATCAAAAGTAAACAATTGGCCCTGCTAGCTAGGTTTAAGTTTTAATGAGCACTGACAACAGAGGATAAATCACCTCATTTTTTTAAGAAGTTTTAAAACTAGGTCATTCAAAACTGTAACATTACCTTTCAGAGGCCTTTGCTGGAGCAGTAACAATTATGAGATGCAGTTATAACGTGAATCATAGCTGCAGAGTACAAGGACTGCATTCAGCATTGGCAATTGGGCATTAACCAAGCTACCACCTGATCTCCAGCCTCAACAGAAGAAAACTGAGTCACCTTTCAATAAGCAAGGTGACTCTGAAACAAGTTGAAAAACCTTAAAACTGGAAGTCAAATGAAGAGAAGAAACTCAACAAAAGAGAACTGAAAAACTGTTGAAACAATGATACAAGAAAACTAAAATATTCAGAAATACAGAAAACATGTGCTACTCTAGCAAAGCTTCCAAACCTTGTTAACTCATTCCTCAGCAGGAGGTATGATCTTCCCTAAAGGCAACACAAACGGGCTTATGTTCCCCTGCTTCAATGGAAGTGTGCTGATTTTGGCTTCTTCAGGTTATACAAAAGATTTTAAATACATTGGTTTCAGCACGATGGTTCTAAAAATTTCAACTGTATTTATTGTAACACTGAAACAGCAATGCAAGTCTTAAAATATTAAGCTTCTTTCTTCACGATTCCTTTAAAAATTCTTATTTCTAAGAGCACTGGAATTTGATCATGATCTTTTCTGTTACAATTTCAGGTCAACACAGACACTGATATGAGTGCGTATTTACAGATTAGGTGAAGGCCATGGTAAAAAGAGCTTGCCTTTGGATATAAAGAACTAATTCCATCCAGAAATAACTAGTAAGCAAACAAAAACCCCATCCCTAAAGAAGGCATTTTTAACAACTCAAAAAGCACACCGCTGTCATGAAGGCAGTGTTCATAACAGGGCTGTTAATATCATTTTTGATTCTTTTCTCTCCTGATCGATTCGGACTCAAACTCAAGGAGCAGCTGTAACACACTCCGTGTGCGCCAGGCAGCATGGTAGTTTCTGTACCGCAGTGTCTTCTCTCATTACCTTTAGAGGCGGAGGCTGAATTTTTCCAGAACTGTACTGGCCTGCTTGAGTTGCAAACATGTGTCCAGCTAACGAATCCCCGCAAAATGGCTCTGGATAAGGAGGACTAGTCTGGGTGCAATTACTGCATCCACTGTCAACAGATTCTGCTTGCCAACTCCTAAAGGCAGAACATCACAAGAGTTTTGCTGGTATTAAAAAAACCCATGCAATTATGCGTCATGTTTATATATTTCATTATCCAGATCAGTTTATCATTTTGGAGTATTATTTCTCCAATAAAAATACAGAATCTTCAAAGGGAGTATATCTCCCACTTGCATTTCTGCAGATGCAGACAAGCAAATACATTTCATGCCGCCCCCAAAAAAATCACCTTCCCTAATTTTCTTAAAGTATATGTTCTGATCTTTATAACAATACTGAGAAAACAATACAAAAAACCCCAGTGCAACTCACTCATGTAGGAGTACTATTAATGATGAAACAGCATTGTAATAAACCCTGAAATAGTAAGCACTCCCTAAGCATTGCAGTGCATATCTATCTTTGACATTTTCCCATGTTGCCACGAAAGTATTTTTTTTTAGTAGAGTGTTATTGCCAACCCATTACAGTTGCCTTTGTAGCAAAGTTTGTTTGATACGATGTTTTTCCACTCCCAAATTCCAAGTCCACTAAACTCAGACAGCTATTCAAATAAGGTTTTCTCCTCATTGCACATCATCTCATAATAACAGAATTTTATACCCGTAACACTAACAGGGAGATCTCAGAATAAGGACCTGCTGTTTCTCCTGCTGTATTTCAGACTATACCCATAGTGTAAATATCATTCGGCTCTTTGATGAGGTATTTAAACTACTATTTTTACCTTTCTGATATGGCTTCTGCCTGATCTTCCTTTCTTTCCATCTCCAGGATTTCCTCCTCTGTGTACTCCAGTTTCACTCTCTCTTCTGCCAACTCTCTCTCAACTGCTTCCAGCTGGGCGGTGGTCCTAGCTAACAGGGCTGTCACTGCATCCTGAAAGGTAAACTAGACTTCAGATAAAACTGTTTGAACAAGCCAATGCATTTAATGTATATTATTCAGAGAAAACAAACAAAAAAAAAAAGACCTAGCCATTGTATGTTCCTTAAAAAAAAAAAATTTAAAAATCTGTCCTAAATCTCAATGATCAAAAAAGTACGTGGTGATCCACCATGAATGCAACTTCTCACAGAAATGGGGCAGACTTTATCTCACTGTGGAGCATCATCCAGCAAGTTAGGTCAGAAAAGACCTCTAGAGGTCACCTAGTCTGATGTCCTGCCCAAAGCAGCGACAGCTTCACAGTCACATCAGGTTGCCCAGGACCCAGTCAAGGGCTGAAAAATCTCCAAGGATGGAAACTGCACCACCTTTCTTGACAACCTCTTGAAGTGCAGCAGCAGAAATTTTTAATGTGTTTTAGATAATTGAACTGTAAGTGTACATACAAACATACACAGAGTACTATTTCAAGCACCTGTCCAGACACAATTTAGCTTTTAATTATTCTTTTTAAAGTCTAGCTCTTGCCACAAGAGCTAAATTAAGGTACCAACTTCGGTACACCTCAAAACCAAACTGCACCCAAGATAAGATCGCAATCAACCACCCAGCAGGTCAACTAAAGTAAAAAAATCACTTTTTCAGAGCCATACTGTTTTAACTGTAGTTACATTTCCAGAAGACCGGGGAAGACTTTCTTCACACTGGTTTTTGTTCTTTGCTTTCTGGGGGTCTGAACCAGTGAAGATCTGAATGGTATACCAGTGAAGCTGCATCTCACCAGAACTCTCTGCATCAGTCAGGTTTATCTGAGCAATGCCCTGTAAACAACAAAAAGCATTGACCACAATAAGAGAAACATACACTGCAGGACAGATGCCTTTTCATTTAAAGAGTATTTTACTTATAATGTCAAAACTCCACTTTATCAAATACTAATAGTGTCTCTTAAGATTGTTTTGTTCTGTTGTGTTACGATATCTAAGATACTGAATTTCTTGCCTCTTGCTTACTAACAGGAAGGATCAGTGTAGATACTCAATTTTTTTAAGTTGAAAAATATATTTCTGTGATTGATGTAGATATGATTGTTCCAGCTGACAGCTCTTAATATTTTATTTGAAAACCATCTCAATTATGTAACTGAGTTCTACATTATCTTAAATTAATATTACTTTAACAATATTATTTTAATCTGTTTTCTTTGGAAAGAACTATATTCTGAGATACCCTTCCGTTCTCTGGTCCTCCAAGGTACGTTCCAAAGGGAAAAAAAAGAAAAAGTTGTGTAAAACAATTTATTTTTTTCTGCCTATCTAGACCATAAGGTAGTCAAATAGGCCATAAAGCCATTTTTCCACTTTCCAAGCCATCCTTACATCTCCCAGATTCAGGTGAAAACAGGTCTAATGGAAGCTTCCCACTAGAAGTATTCCCAGGTTTCAAGCAGCCCTACTCCATCAGACAGTAAGAAATTTCTGAGTAGTACTGACCTAAATGAAAAACAGCTGTGAGCAAATCCATGCTTTTTGTTTTCAATCAGTTCACTAGCTGGACCTAGTAATGATTTTATACTAGTTAGTCTTTACTTAATGCTTTTAGATTTATCTGGCTATCTCTACAATCTGTTCATTTCCAGGTTAATGGACCTCATGCTAAAAATGTTTTCATTTGTATCACTGGAAAAATCATGTAAAAATTGTTTTCACCTCTCAAAAAACAAATAGCTGGATGCAATGATTCTAATTGTAAACGCAGTAGGAAACGTATACAGAAACTGCATTCAACTTTAAGCAGGTAAAGAAACAGTTAATTAGAAAATATTAATAATTAAAAAAATCACTGTGTTGTTTTTCCAAGATGAATGTTCCCTGAGGCTCTGTTTAAACAGGTGTATAAAGGATGATGGAGAAAAGTTTTTGAGACTAACGAAATAATGTCATTATCGGAATACACGTTACCGAGAACGTCATTTTATGTTGGTATATCAGAAGCTACAAACAGAGATGCCTTTTCTTTTATATATAAAAGAGATGTCTTATAATTATCTATTTGCTCTGATGCAGTAAGAGAAAGAAACATGTATTGAATACTCACACTTTCGCATCAGAGTTGGAAAATGTTTAAGACGTGCTGGGTTTGGTTTTAGAGGTTGGGTTGTTTAAGACATGTTGGGTTTGGTAAAGCTGTTTTCCTGTCATCAATATGGGAAAAAATGTACACTGACTCTTAAGATGTCTGACGCTGCCCGAACACACTGCATTAAGCAGCTAAGAAAGCATGCCAAAGAAGCTGTTACTACAAAGTGAATGACTGACTGGGTAGAAAAATCACCAAACCCAATTAACACTTATCAGTACTGAAAGGACTAATTAATATTTCACCTCCACCTCAAGCTGTGGAGCTCGCTCAAAAGGATGAATAAACCAAGGAGCATCTGCTAGCAGTCTGTCATGTGCCTGCTCTGATGCCTTTGTTAACAACTTGGATGGTGGAAGAGTAAAAGCAATTAAGAATCTCTCGGTGATGTCAAACAGAAGGATTGTAAAATTTATGAGAAAAGGATCAGAATTTTGAATTATGTTAAAAAATAGGGCAGGTGTTCTGAAATAAAAACATGAAATGCAAAAAGACAAATGTTACACTCGAGAAGAGTTCAAATAAATTAAGACCCAGGGAATAATTGGTCAGGGCTGTAAAAGACCAGAAACTGGGAGTGCAACAGCAATGTCATGTGATTGCAAGAAAGGCAATAGCATTTCTTTGATGTTTTAACATGAGCTATATATGCTAATAATGGAAAATAACAACTCCCTTATCTCAACATTGATGAGGCCACCAGGGAAGAAATAAGCCAACTTAAGGAAGCACAGTTTCAGAAAGCTGTAGGAAAACAGAAAAAGATCTTTCAGCAAGGCAGGACATATGAGTAAAAGGTTGAGGGAATGGAAAGACCATCCCACAAATTTAGTAGATTTACTTCTCTGTGTAAGTGAAGTTTAGAACTATTTGCCAGAATATTTCTTTATTTATTTCACCCCCCTCCCCCCATTCTTTGCTATGTACAAATATTTGTATAACTTAGGATAAACTCCAGCCTGGCTTCTGCATTTAAGAAAGCATTAAACTGGCATAATCTAATTGAAAATAAATCAGTCATCAAGAACTGCAGAAATATATGGATGATTAAATAGATGGAAAAAACTGTAATCTCAGTGGGGGAGATTTCAAAAGACAGAGGCCTTGTTGATAGAGGCCATCAAAGCAGTTCCAAAGAGAGGTAGCAAATGGTTTCTCAATTTGAGAAAATGCTTATTTTCAATTTACAGTAAAAGAGGGCAATTATGATGTTTAAATACATACTTCAATGCATCTACCTTAAGAAAACATGGCATTGTTTCTCTCTCTTCGAGTAGCAGTTAACTTACCCTAAAGTATGTTACCAACTACTGTAGACAAAGATATTTCTGACAAAACTACACCAAGACTATGAAAGAGAAAAAATTCCTACCAACGTAACCTGAAGACCTATCTATCATTTTTTTGCTAGTTCAGTAATAGCAGTTAAAATAAAAGCACCCTAAACTTAGATACATTTGCGTCAACATAAAGATGCTTTACACTGAAATAGCTCTTTAGCATCCCAGAGGAAGAGGCTATATCAGTATAAAGCATTTTACACCAATATATCCAGCCCCTTCTTGAAATGCTTTCTCTTTCATTATGTTGTAGTGCAAAAATGACAAAATTTCCTACTGTGAACAAGACCTTGTGTCCACTTCTGTCAACATTAAGACCACTGTTTACAGAAGATGCTACCTAGTTTTAAGGGTGGACTAACAAACATGCATTCTTGACCCGGTGTGCTCAAATAAACACCTCCTATCCACAGTCCAGTGTAACAGTGAGATGCCTGTACCTCATAACTACTTTGATAGGCTTATATAGCAGCAAGGAGTTTTTATTTGTTATCTTTTTATTAGGAAACTATTTTAATGACATTGATTCATCATGCATGTGCTACAGTGCGATGCAGAAACAGAAGCCTTGAGCACACTGTAGTCTAAAAGCTGTCAGATTAACTCTTTGGGGCAGATATATTTTTTTTTTTTTTACACAATGCTTTCCTTCTAGCACTAAAATGTAGCAATGACAGATTTTCCAACTTTCCCCAAAGTAGACATTTGTAAGAAAGCATTAAATAAAATAAAAAATTAACTCCTTATCTATTAAATCCCATAGCAATGAATGTAAACCTTACATCAATTTTCATGCCTCTGCAATGTAACAGTAAACTGTAGTACAGATAACATTACTTTCAACACTGCCTAAAATGCTCCAATTCTCAACCGCTATTAATTTTGCTAATCACTTCCAAGAGTTTATGTAACCTAAAATGCACATAATTCAAGTTTTTAAAAATCCCACCTTTTTTATTAACAGAACTATACTTACGTATGTGAACAAACTCACACATTAAAATGTAACTCTATCAGCGCTTCTTATGGAAAAATAAAGTCTTCACTTTTTCTTTTGAATCTTAAAAGTTATTCCTCAAGTAACTTTAGTTTCCCATATCGCATAGCTTTTAAAAAAAAGGACCACTTACCAATAGTTCTTCTTGTTGCTGATGGTCAACAGAACAGATATACAGCTGCAGTGATTTTAATTTCAAAACACTTGAATGCACGGGGATTCGGAAAACTTCATTAAATATTAATGGTGTTTGGAATTCCAAAGCTCTAGAGCAGTAAGTGGTTGGTGTGCCTGACTCAAGTGGTGGCAAATAAACTCTCACATGACTGGGAACAGCAAAATAGACAAATAGCACAATTCAGACAAAGAAAGCTATTTTGCATTTCTCAAAATGAAGCTAAGCAAAAACATCAGTGTAACTTCTACATGAAGAATCTGCTCTGGGATCTCCTCGTTACAGGAATTTACTTTGTATTCTTAACACAGAAGAATTGGAAAGCTGATTTGGAAACACTATCTAACTAAATTTTTTTTAACTCAAGTGCCACTTGAGATGCCCTGAGGTATCCAAGGCATCTACATGGGGCCAGCAAATATGACATAGGATCTATGGGAGAGCTACAGGCTTTCCCTGAGCAGCAGCAGCTGGAGGCCAGGCACTATGCTGTGATATTTCAAATGGAAACACATGCCTGCGCTTAGTCAACTGATTTGCCCCAGAAGTGTCACTTACCCATTTCTTTCTTCCAACTGCTAAGCATACCTTTTTTCCCCCCTTAAGAAACTCAGCACAAAAGGATAGCAAAAGAAACCTGTAATCATTGCATCCATCCACCATCTTAAAAAAACCCAAATTTAAGAATCTGGCACCATCTCTATTTGAGACTCCAAGTCAAAAACAAAATCCACAACAATTTTAATCTTACAGAAGGCAGCATTGCTACTTAGAGGAGTGTTTCTGTGTTCTCCCTGTTCTGACTGCTTGTCCAGCCCCTGCAATATCCTATTTTTTGCCATACCTTCCCTTGTGACATCAAACAGCTTCATGTAACTGTGTTGTGAACTAGATCACAAAACTTATCTGGGTTAAAAACCTAACCTAGCAAAAAAAAAAAAAAAAAAAAAAAAAGGAAAAGGCTCAAGGATTAAAAAAAAAAATTCTGCTCAGAGGCTCACTCGACTACAAGGCTGCATGAACTCTTATGCCACCATCAGAGAGGGGTTGACACTAACAGGCCAATAAACGCTTAGAGGACAACTGGAAGAGCTCACTATGGTGGAACTGCAGCTCTGGAGTGTGGAGCATCAGTTAGCTAAACAGCTTCACATGCTGTAAAAAGGGAGCAATCCAACTCCTCTGCTCACTGGCTGCTGCAGGTAACCTCCTCCTCACTGCCCCCAGCAACTGATTCAAGGAACATACAGTTGCATGGAGGAGTTCATTAAACTGGCTAAAAGCTTCTGGTTTTGGTAAGAAACTTTTTTGACCAGTCATACCAATTGATTTACCCTGCAGCCATGCAATTTCTTGATTCCAGCTCAGGTAGATAACTGGGAAGGATGGGGAACAGAACTGCCTTTTTGAGAGCTGTTTAGATGCCTGACTGCCTTGATGACAATGTCCAACAAACCATCTGGAGTAATCTTTTTCTTTGGTTACTCTACTTTACTTTCTTCAGATGATGCTTATTTCATAAAGCAACATGGCTGAGTACTTAATACATTTTTTCCCTGTTGTGTGTCCTTGCAGTCACAGTGAAAACAAAGCAAATGACCAACACTAATGCACCGACCTATATGAAAAATTTCCACTAGAGGTTTGCAGGGTTAGCAAGATCAAGTGTTCTCAAAAAAGACCAATTCATTCAGTGAGCTGTATGTCAATTTAACAACTCCTACAGAATGACTTATTTTACAATAGAACAGTGTTATCACACCTCCATTTTTCAGTTTTCAAACCACCTCTCCCAGAGATAAACACGAACCATTTTTACATATCAAACTCCTTCCAAATATGTTAAGATACACATCACTAGATAAAATGGTGGTTTATGGCAACTGTCATTTTTAAAGAAACATTTGTTATAATAAACTAAGTAATATTCTATATAATGCATATGGAATTTGAAAAAGTAGCACAGGCCAACAGAGGTTAAGAAATGCAATTGTTCATACCGATTCTCAGCTAGTATCTGTGTTAAAATTATCTTTGGAAGGTGTTTCACAGATATTCAAGGAGAGCTGTAATGGCCACAAAAGTCTGCAGATGTCCTAGATAGGGTTTTTTTGTTGGTGTGTGTTGGTTTAGGTTTTGGTTTTGCTGTTTGGGTTGGTTTTTTTTTAAGGTAACGTGTAACATATCTCTCTTACTGATTAATAAGATGTTGCTGTAGGAATTTGAAAAAAATTGCACTAAGCTTACTCTGGGATACATCACAGATAAGCTATAGAGAAGTTGTACAGGAAATAATATTTCTGGAATACTGCAAATAATGTAGACACTTTTTTGGCCAGAAGGCATGGGGTGATGGAAGCATGACTGATATTTTTGAGCAAACTCTCCTGTACATAATAAACATGTAAGAACATGGGTCATTAGAGACTACACTTGTTACTTGACCATTATCACAGGCGTTCTATAAAAGGGACACTTAGTGTCTATAAAACTGACCCTTTCCTCATGTAAATTAAGTGATACCATCTTCTCCAGAAATGGCTTAATTTTGCATGAAAGTAAACAAATCTGTAGTATTTACAACTGTGGCACAAAACAAGCAATGATCAGACTTTGGGTGAAATTTAAGCTTACATTTTGCAGTTTTCTTTAACAACTAGACTAGTAAAGTTCTTCAGCTGTAATACATGGACTAACAGACATTCGTTTCCACTGTCATGCCTGGAAAACAAATTTTCTGTGTTAGTCACCAAGCATCAATACTTTGCTTAAGAGATAGAGATGAAAGACTATATATTCCTTGGTTTAAACAGTTACACCACATGCATGTGTGTGTGTGTACACACACGTGTAACAACATATCAGTTACATTAGACAAATCAGTCTGCATTATTTTTGTGGGTTAATGAAAATAATAAAAAAAAAAAATCTACTCTTTCACATCAGCATGAATTTTGAAATGGAACTAACAAACCTGGTAGAGATTGGGAATTAATTTTCCAAGGGGTAGAGACAATTCTGGAGGGCTGTCTAAAGTATGGCATCCTGTCTTGCACTGCTATAATCTGCCCTTCCCCACACTACTCCCACTACCAACAACAGCATGCTCTAAGCACAGGATTTCGGAACTGTATTTGTATTTGTGTCTCTTCACCTGTGACTTTCCTAAGGTAATCCTCCTTTATGTGGCATAAAAAGATGTATCCCTGTACCCATACTCACACTGATGACCCAGACAATGAAAATACATGCTACTGAAAGGAGTAATGAAGGCCCTTTTATCAGCCAGCATTGAAAGGACACTGAATAAACTGTGGTTAAGGCACATCCACAGCACAAAGTGGCATGTGACTGACTAATCTGCACGTCCACTAAACTTTGGCTGTCAGTTCAGAAACTTCTTAAAACCATCCACTGCAATTTAGTTTATTAAAAACCTAAAAACCAGAAAAGTAGTGAGCAATTCCTGCTGAGTTGACAGGGAGAAAGAGGAGTAACTACTCACAGAAATCCAACATGTATTTGTGGTTCTTCATTACTGGCAGCATCACCATAAACAGGCTCTTCCAGATCTTCATTCCTGCAGGAACAGAAAGTACTGTAAACTACATACTGATCTAAGCTGTTAAAACATAATGAAATGACATTTATTTTGTGATTTATGGATATAAGCAACTGTTTGGTAATACAGAAGGGACTAGTAATATAGAAGGAATTGAGGTATCTATTTAATAACACACAGTAGTAGCAATTCACAATTTTAAAAATTGAGGTATTAGAATACCTCTTTCAAGGTATATAGATTATTTTTATACTTATTCTGTCTTCCATTTCTCTTTACCATCCTCAAAACCTTATCTTCTTTCCAGTTACTGCCTACTGTGTTAAAACAATTGTATAAAGTAACATGTCTTTATCCAGCCTTCCATCACTTGGTCAAACTACACATTTTTAAGTATTCAGCAGTTCATATATTTCTCTTCCTTGCAGTTATGTTTCTATCACATGCTACACAGAATTGTAAGTCACACTGTATAATTTTATTTTGCTATAGACAGTTGAAATAAAACTACTGATTTACGACTAATAAGCTGAGGAAACTATCTTTCAAGGGAGAATTATATGGTGTTAAGATGTTAAGAGACAATAAAGCAAAAGGGACTTGGCACTTGCAAAGATGACAGTGGAACTGCATGTAAAAAGCTTCTTTCCTTTAAAACATGCAACCTAATATTTTTATGTTATTAAGAACTACCAATTTTGAAAGCATATTCAGAAATTTACAACAAATTCTTTGGGACCATGTGGTAAAACAGGAATATTTCCAGCTTACTATGCATTTATACACCTGACCTTTTGCTTAAAGCTTCAAACACGCCACTGTCACTAGCCAGTGAATGATCTGAGAGACATGCTGAAACTCGCCTGGCTCTCCTCTCCGATCTTCTACCACTGTCTCCTCGCAGAGTTACAGCTGTCACAGAGAAAAAAGTGAAGACAACATCAGCTCAAGGCAATCTCTTAAAAATTAAACAAGAAACATTTATTGTTCTAGCAGCAAAATGGCACAAACACAGTTCACTGCTTTTTCATCTAACTAAGTTAAAAACCTAGAACACAATTGTCCAGAGATGATCTGTGGGAGAATTAAGGAAGGAAGTTTGTGGCTAATTTCTCTCTGACAAGAGTAAGCATAAACCAATTGCATTGTTATTAAATGCTTTTCTGGTAAAATAATCCCTCCTGGAGGAAGAGTTACATTAATTCAACATATGTATACATGATATCCTAAACTTTTAAAGATTTACCTACTGAATATACAATAGGTTGAAAACAAACACAGAGACTAATTCTTTTAAGAAATTATCTGATAACACAATGTAAGGTTTTGTTCTCATTTGTTTCCTAATACAAAGTCTCAAAGCATACTGTTTATACCATTGCATAATAGCAGCTTTTATTTACAGTCTGAGAGACATTATCAAAAAGAACCAGCGCTTTCCAACTCACTCAGACCACTGTTTTTTCAAATTCTTGGTGAATTACTCTAAAAACTGACTGTGGGAGGAGGAAGCAATATTCAACCCCCTCCTTCCACCTTTCCCTGAATCACCAGCAACACCATGAATAGCAACTCAGCAATCATTTTCATGTTATATATCAAGTTTTGCACGGACAAGTAGGTGTAGCAGCTACTAATCCTTTGAAGTACATGCACAAGTGGTAATGCTCAAGAATTGCATAGGTAAGGTTTCAACACTTCAATGATAGCTCCTAATTGAGGTTGTTTTTCAAGTCCTAGAGAGAACCATTAAACAGACTTGTGGAAGTGCAGTTTCTTCACTGTGCAGTGAAGAACTTTTACCAACTTTCCTCTCTTTTGCTTAAGGCTCGATGACTGTCCTCAAAGCAGAAAAGCAATGGCAAAGAGATGCCACTTCAGAAGTGGAGAAAGCATCTTATTTGCTTCTACTCATGCTCAGTAACTTAGACAGCATGGAAGTATCAAAAGTTTCAGCAGACAGCATTTGGAGTGACAGCAGCACAGTGCACACTGCAGGGGAGACAAGCACCAGCTGACATTTACAGCTTACTGTCCCCGACTAAGGATGAAACATGTCTTACTCAAAGTAACAACTTGTTAAGTACCTCTGTTACACATTATCTTAAGGCATCAAAAATAAAATGCTGGTACCCAATCAGTTAAGTTTCCTTCAGCAGAATGCCAGCCCACAGCCTGAGCTGCACCTGCAGAGCCCAGCTGAGGTACAGACAGTGAGCACCCGGACCCATCTCACCTCCCACCCAAGCACCACCAAGACAGGACATCAGGAAGCTTGATAAAAGTCCCCCAAATTAACACAACCACACCACTGTTGTCAACAGAAGTGTCTGACTAAGGTTAGCTTTAACCTATGTGGGACTGTCAGACAGGATGCGCTGAGCCCAGCAGTCCTGTGCCAGCATGAGGTATATTCCTGTTATCAGGCCACTGACAGTACAAAATCCCAAAAGATGTTCCAAAAATCACAGGGTCCTGTTTGGAGTTAAGATTTCTGTTTATCAGTAGAGCCAGTTCTCTGTCCTTTTGGATCCATAAGTAGCCCTATGGACCTCCCCTCCAAATTCAATGAAGGATTTTGTTATCTTCAACTATGCAGGAAATTTATCTGCTGACCAGGAACAGCCCAATCTGCATTTCTCTCTGTGCCTGGAGAAAGAGCCACCCTTCCCTCCCACCTCCAATTACAGCATCCCACCCTTATTGTACTTCACATGTCATACAGTGTTACTCCTGTCATCCTCACCACAAATGAGAGCTAAATTCAAGGTAGGTCACAGAAAGCAAGGAAACTGTATTTGAACCACTCTCTCCTCCATATTACTTGTACAAAGTGTGGGGGGGTGTTCTTCTGGTTGTTGTTTTTTGTCTTTCTTGGAGGTTTTTTTTAAGAACTTTTAATTTGGTGAGCCCACCTCTGAGTTCTGTCACTGGTATCTACGCAGAATCAAAACTGGCACTCTGTAGAGACATCTTTTAATATGAAAGTTTCCCAATAATTTTACCTCACTGGAAAGAGGCTGAACTTCACAAAAGCATATACATTTTGTGTGAAAGTGCTTCTGTAATTTATGTACTAACTTCAACAAGCTACACTATGATGACTTCTTTTTGTAAATAAGCCTTTGGCTCACCCCTGTATGTGAACACTGTATAGATGTAGCGGACAAAAGAACCTCCAAAGGAGAGTGGTCACATTCCCAATTTGTCTGGAAAGAAAAATTGGTCTGAAGCACCAATATAATGTCATGAAAAACTGACATGTTACAACAATGTTGTAACTTGACAATGATCTGCTCACTGCCTGCAGGCCATAGAAGCATCTGATAACATCTGGTCAATCCCAGCAAGTCTGGAGAGATGCAAACACCAAAACATGCCCTTGACTAGGAAAAAAAGTCAGCAGGAAAAATTGGTCAAGATGACAGACATCAAATTTTGTTTTAAACAGAACAAGGTTTTAGCACAGCTTACAGACCTTCCAATGCTGGAAGCTAAAAAATTGTTTAAAAATAAAGTTTCTAAGATAGACACAATTGCCTTTCATTTTCTTATTTAAATAACAAAATCAGTGAACAATAGATATGAGTTTCCAGAACTACTGGGTGCCAAAGCTTGATAAACATAAGACCGTCCTGATTAAAAGAATATTCTCAGGTCTCATTACTTGAAAAAGTGAACTTCAAAGGAAATTTTGATGTCCAAGATTTCATTAGCTAAAAAAAATACATAAATAAATCTAAAGCATTTTTCACAAGCTTAGGAGAGTACAAATACTGCACATCAGCTCAAAATGCACTAATAAAAGAGTCAAACAATCTTATAAAAACTAAATCACAGACACAAACAAACCTTACCTACCATGATGCTGTGGGCATTACTACGATATAATAAAGCTGAAGCTCGCAGAACGCTTCTTCCAGGACTTTAACTACAGCCATGAATTGAGCCATTTAGTTGACGTAACAAAACTTAAGTACACCATAATGATTAAACAGGTACAGAACAACATTAAACACACCCATCAAGCAAACCCAAATGTAGCAAAATCTCCTGTTTCTTCACATGCAACTCAAAAAAAAAAACCAACCACAAAACCCAAAACAACCACAACTAACACTTCACACAGAAAAAAACACACTGGGAATTACAGGCAAAACCAGCACAATAAGTAATTCAGGTTCACTTACAGTGAATTTTTCTGTTGTGCCGCATGAGAAACAAGACAAAAGGAAAAGCACACAATGATAAATCACCTTTAGATCTATAACAATATTTTGCAAACAAGAGATTATTTAGGCATTAAAGGAAACTTAGCATTTGAAGAATTATTTTAGGATAGAGAGGAAGAGTTGGATAAGATATTAAAGCCCAGTATTTTATTAACATGTTTCCTTCCACTCTCAGCTTTATAAATACGATGGATTTAATCTGCCAGGCATATTCCCTCCATTCACACATGCTAACGTATTTCACAGTATGTCCCCAAGACAGATGCAGAACAGTAACCGCCCATCAGCAACTGATAATCAAAACTGCAGTTCCTGAAGAACTCCTTGAACTTGCTCAAGTGCTGCTTCAGTGCACAGTATGTGTAAGTTTATTCAGTGTTAACTCTCCCGGCCTCCAGAATTTGCAAAAATTACCTCATGTTTTGTCTAGTGAAGGAACAGGCAAAAGATTTCTCCCGAGCTGAGACTTCCTGGTTTTCCAGCGTCGCATTATGCTACCAGACCATTGGGTGGCAGCAGCAAAGCACACTGCATAGTACTCCAGTGAAAACCAAAACCCCCGCAACATCTGGGGGTTCCCAAACTGAGATATATACTAAGCCTGATGGTCCATCAAATTCTTCAAGGAAAGAGTACAAAACCAAAATAACTTCGAAACTTTCAACTGCTACTTGCAAACAACTGTATTACAATTGCAAACTCACCAGCTAGTGAGTGTGGGGTTCAAAGTAGTCATAACTCCAGCCAAAACAAATTTTTCTTGAGCAATTGTTTTCAAATTCAAATATTTAAAAAAGAAAAACCCCAAACCAACAACTCAAAAAAAGACAGCCTGGCTACCTTTTAACCATACATTCTTCCTTAAAAAGCATCACAAAGCACTCTGTTGTACACAGAGAAAAGTTGTAATCCCTGGATCAGGAGCTGGAGCTAGGTGCAGTGACATGTAGCACAGGCATGTTCTGCCAGAGGTTTTCAGAGAAACGTGAAATGTGTAGAAATGTGACAGAGAACGGAGAAAAAGAAAACCAAAGCAGGAATTTGACCCTCATCCTATTGCTCCCTAGGCCCTCAGACCAGGCCTTCACTTCTAGGAAACACATATGAGCTAAATATGAACTACTAACATAGTTTCACTCACCACAATGGGTGAAGACATACTGTGGTCTGATCTGAGGTTTAAAGAAAGCCTCAGGAAGCCTCTTCATGGCACTAATTTAAGCACAAGCTTACAAGTTGGTCTCTGGAATTCTGTTTATTTTGGTCTGAAAGCTGCAATATGGGCACTAGAAATGTTTACATCTAGTAAATGTAAATTCTGCAGCAGTATCTTCAGGCAATGCTAGCTGCATTAAGAAAAGTAGGTGAGTCTAGACTCAAATGTTGTTTCAGCAATACTGGCTTTTTAGCACAGTGGTGACATTTTCTCTTCAAAAATAAAAAGCTGAAATCTTTTCCTTAGACACTGTCAGTGTTCCTTCTCATTATCACTTGACAAATAAGATTTTAGTAAGATAACATGATACACTCTTTAGTTATATTTCACACTCCTGATGCTGTAAGTCCTGAATGCAACATTCTATGCAATTGCTAACACAGAATTCTAGATACAGAAATGGGATGGGAATTACAATCTTTAATATTAAAAATATTCTCCAAAAGCCCTTCTCTACTGGTATGGTTTCATTAGAAATACAAGCAAGCCAACATCATCATGAAGTAGAATACTCTTTCACTTTGACAGCAGTTCTTCGTTTGACTGATGAAAACAGGAAAAGAAATTTCTCGTGTGCCTGTAGGCTCAGGTTTTTAAATTTCTTTTGTTCTTTAAAAAGGATTGTTTCCTCTTTTGATCTTTCTAATTTGTTTCTCACCTGTAGTGCCTCAGAAGATTCCACCAACGAAAGCTAAAGCAAGTCCATAAACTTCATAGTCAAGCAGGAAAAGAAAACGCAACAGTATTTGTGCCATGGTAACTGCACACATTGCTCCTCTGCGATCACAGAGCACACATTCTCCCAGACAACCACTCAAGTGGATCCTTAACTTCTCACACACCCCCTACAAAAGATGCTCTTTGGCTGACGAAGCACTACTCATGAGCACAGTGCACTATGCACTCATGACTGCCATGCACTGTGGCTTCTGCTCCATCGCAGAACTTAGACATGGGAACCTGGTCTGGGGTGTGTATGAATTCAGCATGGAGTCAGCCAGCCTTCAAGCACTGTTGGCAGCATCACCTCATGCCTGGTGTTGTGGTTGGGGGCGGGGGGGGGGGGAGTGGGGTGGTTTGGGGGTAGGTTGTTGGGTTTTTTTCCTATCTCCCCTGGGTTTGTGTTGCTCTAAATTATCAGAATAATGGCAATATGGGCACAACTGGGGGCCTCAGAAGTAACTAAACCATGCTTTTTTTTTTTACTAATTACCAATCCAAGACCAAAATATTTATTCCTTTGTGCACCACCCTCCAAAGAATGTCTATATTTCATTCCCTTTCTTCCACCCAATTCACCACTATTTTAAGATCTATTTACAAGGATTTCTCTACTCTTTCACCTCTTTGATCTGAATCTAAAGTTTGGAGTTTTGTTGGGGGTTTTTTTGGGTGGTTGTTTTTTTTTCAGCTAACACCTACCATGTAATTTTTAACTGATGGAAGTAAAATAAGCCAAACTGAGGAACAATCTCTGCCATGCTAGTATGCTTAGGTCTGTGTGACATTTTCTGTAATAATGTGACAAAACAATAATGTCCAGAAACTCACCTCCACCAGTTTGGACAGCAGTCAGTTGTGGTCCCATTTCTCGCAGTCCTTCATTGTCCACAGGGTAAGTGGATGTCTGAGATGAGCTTGTTCCTTGTGTATCATCATCACCCAGCGCTGCGGTCTGAGGCCTGAGCATTTCCAGGGCTCCTATGCTTGCCATCTCCTCAAAGCCTTCTGACATCTGAGCCAAGGGAGAATCTCGAGATGCAGAGAGAAATGGGGTATCCAGAGGCGAGCTTGGAGGGGACAATGATGACAAGGAGGACCGCGATGACAGGGACGCCAGGGACTGCGGAGTATCCAGAGACCTCCGCTGCTTATTGAAATTCGAATGTCCAGTGGGATCAGCATATGGCACATCCTTTGTGAGAGACTCAAAGGGAATGATGTCAAAGCGTAAATGCTGCCCGTAGTCTGTAACGCTGTCTGATTTGTCATACTGTGGAAGTCCATAGATGTCCGTAAAGCTGACTGAGCTGAGGGAGCCTCTGCTGGAGGCCAAGGATCCTCGACTGGAGGCCAAGGATCCCCTGCTGCTGCCAGACGACATTGTGAGGGTGCTAGCTGACAGACTACGGCAGGCAAAGAAAGAGAAAACAAAGAAGGCCCATTCAAATATAATCAGGAACACCAGCGCAGACATAAAAACCTCAATCCAGGTTACACAAGCAATTTTACATGTGTTCAGTACGGTTGACATAGAGAGATGATTTGGCATTTTAAGGTCTAGCTCACATCTCTTGCCCTGGTCTCAAGAACAACATTACTGGAACAGTGCAAGTGGCAACCAAATCAGGACCAAGTTCCTGAAGTCATATGGTCCAACAAGACAAGCCTACCCTTTCCTCCAACGTGTAAGCAGCCACACTTTAGCAGAAAAGAGGCCAGAGCAGGATCTCGATCATTGGACTCGATGTAAAGCCAGGAAGGGTAGATTACCATGATCCAGCTTGAATTTACGTTAATGATGGGTCATAAACATATCAGGGATAAGAAGTGCGAAGGGATTTGAAAAGTCCTAACAAACTGCTATGTAAGCCTCACCCTCACAGGTTTTTCCAGTGCAAAATAAAAAGACTTTAGGATTAATTCTATTCCAGTTCATCTTACCACTCTCAGACAGTTAAGGAGAGAAGAATGTAAGTGACAGAGAGAGATGAAGTGAGAGACAGCAGGAAGTGAGCTTTTGATGTTGGCGTGGTGTTGAGCTGAGGAATCCCCAAGAGCTGCATCTAAAAAGGCAGCTGCGAGTGTGAATATGTAAAACATTCTGGGCTTCTGTGTGGGTCTTAGCACATTCTCATATTTAAATGGCAAAATTTTGTCATCTCACCAGGGATCAAAAACCTCTCCTTTGGAAAAGGTATTAAAATATTAAAACCTCACAGAACTTAAAAGAATGTTATCTTCACAGTAGTAAAATTGTAACAATATTGCAATGGGTTTTAAGTGCATATCTTCTTTTAAAAAAATTAGGTAACACATAAAATTCCCAAATACACATAATAATCTAGCCCAGGTAGCCATCACTAATACTATTTATAAAACCATCCAAATCATCACATTCCATAGACCAAACTCTGTAAATTTAGTAAAAAATTGATTTACTTAGCACACATACATAAAAGTATTAAAAGGTAAACTTTAGGGATTATTAATATTCTTCTCTGCTACAGTTAAACTTCAAAACCTGCTGGTTTTACCTAACTCACCTTTTTAACTGGGAGTGTAAATATGAGGTTAAACGCGTAGCTTCTTCTAGTTGCATAAGCAAACAATTTCTCTTTTCCTGTAACAGTATCCTATAATTAAACAGATACATATTACTATTTTTCTTCATTACAGTAGTGCTCAAGAAGTGCTAGGAGCTTTCCCAGTACAGAAAAATATTGCATCGCAGTCTGGCATATAAAAAGAAGTTTCACTGTTTAATGAAATGTTTTAAGTTACGCAGCTCATACGCAGTGATGGTAATTCCAGCAAGAACACAAGAACCAAGACTCCAGCAGAATTCCCAGACAAGAAAAGTAATTGAGGCACAATGTAAGAGTCATGATGCTGAAAATAAATTGCAGCAATTAGCAAAGTCATAAAAAGTCCTAAGTAAAAACATCAGACTGTACAAAATATTTTTTTTCCCTTACATCAACCTGATTGTGCCAGTAAAATACAGAGAACTACTATGACTTTCATCGCCTTGGCAGGAAAAAAATATTCTAAATAGCCCTATTATCCAAGCTAATTAGTGTCAAATTTCAAAGACTAAAACAAAATTTTGGAGGACTTCTGTTAAGCAGTAACCATAAAACTCAACTTTAAGCTCTAATTCTAGGTGTTTCAAGTACATTTATATATCATATTTAAGCAACTGATACAGCATTTTGAATACTAAGCTGTGACAAAAATCTCTTGCTGCAACTTATTTTTTGCCCATTCTAATAACAAGCAGCTGAACTACTCAGTACCACTGTGACAACACAAATGGAATGTACCTATAATGCTGTCAGTCTCTTACACCTACAAGATACTTTAAATTCTGTATTCTGACGTTATTAAAACTTCAAAGAACAGATTTTATCTATTGATACCACATTTATTCTTTTCCTAAAGCCAGAATTGTAAGTATTCCTGGTGTATTGTTTTTCCAAGCCCAATCACTGAACTTCAAAATAAAATCAGGGTGGTGATCTGTTTTGTATTGTGCACTTGTACGTTCAGGAAAGTTACTGCTCCAGCTCTGCATTCACAAATTGGGATTCTGACAGAGAGTTTGAAGAAAGCAGACCAAAACTATTTGAGTGCTTCAGACCTTCCTCAACTACAAAGACAGCTATTACAATTCAACATGTTAATGGTCAAGATAAAAGAGGTATCAACAAAAAGGGAGTCCTTCTGGATAAAACAAACTGGCAGCATTGGTTTCAATAAACTTTGGATGGTTAAGATATAAAAAAAATAAATATGTCTTTCTTAGCAGTAAAAACATAAATCTCTCAACTTCTTTGGCCTCCAACTTCATCAATTCATATGCTGGCAAGGGGCTGTAGCGCTACACTCCAGCAACCCCACTGCCCTTCTGGGGAGGCTCCCTTCATTGCAACCACACAGCAGACACTGCACACCCAAGCGCATGCAACGCTGAAGCTTTTCTCCTGCTTCTGTGGACCCCAGACCAGGTTAACCAAGTGGCACAAGGAAGGCTGCAGCTCAACTATGTAAACTTCCATGACAAAGGCACCGCACACAGGAACCAAAAGAAAAAGACAAATGGATGCAAGAAACTTAACTGATTTAAAAGCTTACAGGGGAAAGGAGTATCCACACCGTCTAGTTTAAAAAACAAACTTGAGAACCTACACTCCACAGTCATCAGTGCTGTAAGGTAGGAACCTGCGCTAAAGGACAAGAGATGCCTCCAACTAAGGCTGCCAGCCAATCTTAAAAAAAACCCACACCAAAAACCAAACAGGAAAAAATAACAAAGAACCCCACCTCTGTCATACAGATTTTAAGTTAGTTCTGATCTGCGCATAACTCACTGCCTTTAAAACTCAGTAACAGAACAGAACTGGTAATTATTTAAAGAGGAAACTTTTTTGTATTGCACGATTAGGAGAAAGTGGAAATAGAAAAGCAGAACTAGGAATGGTTTTGGTTGTTCCTGAGCCTGAAACAAACAAATAAATTAGGGCTACTAATAGTTAATCTTTCCTCCAATTTGTTATACAAAAATAGAGTGCCCTTCAATATTATTCTAACTTCTACTCAACTTTTTGCTAGCATTTGAAATATCAAGTATCACACTGGAACGCTGGTTTCCACAGCATGAACTACATGGAAAAATAGCTTGGCCTTCCTGCCAACATACTATGCACTACCTAACATGAGAGCCCAAAACCAACAAATAAAACTTACTACACTGCAGTGTAAAGTGAACTCCCTTTTTTGTCAGTTTAAGCTGGAAAGCCAATGTAACGATATCGCAAAAAAGGCAAAATATATAACACTGAACTGTAGGTTGGCTGTGAATTGTCTATTTATTGCCTGAATTTACTGTCTGAAGTAAGTCTTTTCAGAGGAACTGAAGTTCGCAAAATTTGTATATGGATGTCACTTCCAAATATTTTAAAAGTGTCTAATTATGTGAATATTAACCATTACACAGATCACATTAAAGCTGGTTCACATAGTTTTCCTCAAATGTCAAACCTGGGTTTTTCCCACTATTTAAGAGAATTAAGTCTGGGAAACAAGAACAAGCACTTTCTCGCTTTCACTGGAAGCAGTCTATGGTGACAAGAAGAGGTTTTGTCCATTTCTTTGGCTACAGGAAAAACTGGGCACCTTTGAAATAACCACAGTGTTTCCATTAATATGTTTTGGGGGTTGTTTGTTTTTACATATAATTTTATATTTAATTTAAGTTTTCAAGAATGACTCTGATTACTGTGTTCTCTGAATGTCAGAGCTGGGATGTGCTCCCACTGCTGAGATTGCAAATTAAAAGGAAAAATTGCATACAAAAGGCAGTAAAAACATCAGCATTTCACTTTCCCGTTACAAGGCAGAAACCAAATATAGGAAAGGATCTTTGTTCTGATGCTTTTGGAGTTGACTATTACTCCACTGCAAAATAACAGAAAAATCTTTCACTATCCAGGGGCTGTTATTCAGGTCCCTATTATCAGACAATATCAATCAAGACTTCTTCCAAGCATCTTTTGTGACTCTATTCTTATCTCTCCTTCCTATTCATACTTTTTAGATGAATGAAAAGAGAACCAACTAGTTGCCATCACTCTTAACTCTCATTCAGAAAGCTTCAAGACAGACAGCATTAAATAATGGCAGTCAGGAGCAGTCTCTTTTTTGAAGGCAAATTACTAATTTTTTTTTTTTTGTTTCTCAAACACAGTGAAATTCCCTACTCTTCCTTTTGAAGCTACCTATATGGATTACAGTAGATGAGAAAACAATTTATGTTCTCAAACCTTTCAGTGGCCCCATGAGCAGATGTTGCTCGAGCCCGTTGAATTTCATCCTCCAAGCGTCTTTTCTCTTCCTCCAAACGTGCAATGTCTTCTGGGGATCGTCTCTGCTGACTGATGAGCTGCAACTCCTGAAGAAGAGCCTCCTTCTCTTTGATGAGCTGAAGACGGTCCCTGTCCGCTTCAGCCATTCCTGGCCAAGATTCATTGTCTAGCAAGGCCAGCTGCTGTTGTATATTTGAAACTCTTTAAAAGAGGATAAATATGTTTCAAAATGCAGAAGAGACAAAGATGAAGACAATTAAGAGGAAAAATACCAAAAGGTGAAGCCTGGTGACTTCTGGGACTTTTTTTCTTCTAAATTTCAAAACAAGAAAATTTAGAGGGGTTTGAAAGGATTATTTTTTTCTGGTTTTTGGGGTGGTGCTGTTTTGTTTTGTGTATTTTTAAAACTAAAGAACTGCAAGTGCTCCTAAGTGTGTAGTTGTATAAGAACTACAGTGCATTTATCTATCACATGGACAATATCTGTCTTCACAGCTTTCTCATTTTGTAATAAATCAATATTTTAGAGCTCTTGAGTTTGCTGCCTGTACAGCTGATGAAGTTGAACATCCTTTCATTCCTCATTCTTCCACTATCAGATCTTAACTCGGAATTTCAAAAGTGCAGTGAGAAGTTGAAGGGAATGAAGGGGAGATGCTTATCTAGTGACAACAGGGCCATATATTCACGTCCCACCTATTAGAGGAATGGTTCAAGGGGCTGAAAATATTAGGCAGCCCTGACTGACAACAAAATTTTAAGAATAAATAAGCTGTCAGTGAAACAAAAACATAGGTCTGGGAAAAAAGATTTACTGGTTACAAAACACAGGTGGCTTTAGATGGATCCATCATCAAATCAAGCAATTACATAAGCTAATTTGGGGGTTTTTTGTAGCAGGCTTTATAGTCAAAAGCAGTGTCCCTTATTCTCAATATGCTGAACGACTACACAAAACAACAGTTGTAAGAATAATTCCACAGTTGACATTTTAAGAAAATGTTCTGCTAAAACCGCATTTTGAACTCGTATAAATACTACAAAGAACCCTAAAACTAGAAACACCACAAATGTTTCCTTTGGCAAAATCAATAGGTACGTAAGCATAACAGGGAGAACACTCTCTTACGGATAGGTATTTATGCTTGTCTTCCTATGGGCAATTTAGGCACTTTAGAATGTTACAGTTAAAATGAAGAGTAAATAAGAGAAAAATCTAGCTTTCTGATTTTTGAACATTTGAAAGTAAAGAACTGTACAACCTTTATGCAGTTGCACACCTCAGTTTCATCTTCACTTTGAAATGGTAGCATTCAAAATTCAGTGCACCATAAAATATTATCGCCCTTTAGATAAAAGCACATTTAAAATCGGCTATAAAAGTGGGATATGCATTCATTCTTTTGGTAAGTTAGTTAAAGTAATATTTTTTTTTTCCCCAAGATATCTAGTAAGAAAGAAAAGATAACAACAAACAAAGCAAGGTAAAAGCATTAACAAACAGAAGATCCACAGTGGAATAACATGTGTTTAACAATAAAAGAAAAGGCATAGACATGACAAAGGTAAGGTTTTCTCCATCTGAAAACAAAACCTCCTGCAATGTTTATTTCATACTGACATCTGGAATGTATTTGGCCATCTATTATCAAGGGAAGGGAAATAAAGTATCGATATAAGTCATTTCGCAATGATGGCATTCATATATGAATAGGAATTTTACGGTGAATTTTGTCAAATATATTTTTTCCTCCCCTTAGATTTCATTTACAGCAAGTAAAGAACTTGGGTATTATGTTACATTTTAGTCTGAAGGAGAATACTTTATTCAAGCCCTTCAATACCATTTCTTCCTCCTTGCATTAATAACCAACTTCTAGCCAATAGCTACTGAAAGCACCATTGTGAATCAATACATATAGTCTACATATTTTATGCCTCAGCTATTGTGCATGAATTCCAGATGCAGCTTCCTGAAGAACACCTCGCCCCATTGACCAAATGTCAGGGCCAGGAAGGGCGAGCAGAGTCAGAACCCCTTCTCTCCCCCACCCCAGCTGCTATGCTATTAAAGATTCAGTAAACACTCCTGAAGGCCTATACAGCTTGATTTTCAAGTGTTCAGTGCCAAATGAAACAAATGGGGACTCAGGTCCTTTCAACAGAATTACAGAATTCAGGTACAGTTGAGTTATCATATCTTGATAAGCGAGCGTGAGATGAGCCCTGACAATGTATTTGAGTGACCATGTTCATAAACTCTTACACAGCTTGTGGATGAAAGAAAGTAAGATGTATCTGGTGAAGCCTCTGGCTTGTTTTATAAGATAGCTGAAGGACTGACCCTCTCCATTTTTAACACTCACAATTGTTTTGCTAGTTATTTTTCTAATGCAGGGTGAGCTGGTTAAGAAGCTGACCATAAGAGCAAATAAATGCTAATGCAGACAACAAGGAAGAGAGGAGTACCAGAAGGTAAGAGGGGAAGGTGGGGTCCCCCCTTTCAGCGCTAGTTAACCACTGAATCTGCTCAGCTGTAGAGTATAACACATCCTCGATACAAGTGGTTTTAATTTGGACTCTTGAGCTTGCTGAGAGCACATAACTCCCTTTGTGCATGACATTCCAGTTTAAAGTTTAGTTTTTCCCCTCAATTTTTGTTATGATGATGCTCTGAAAGTAGGACGTTGTCATGTAGTAACTTAATTATACTGTTATTAAAGAGAAAGGGACTGCTGTGGACAAGGTTTGTATCACTGAAGAGTTCCAAAATCCAAAAATACCTATATTTACTTTGACTCCCTTTAAACTCTTAGCATTTCAGTTGGCACCTCTTGTCCCTATGTTTTCCCTTTAAGCAAAGAAAAAGAATTTGAAAAACACTACATAATGCAAGAATCTGTTGGGAGAGGAACTTCAGCACCAATAAGCCAGTTTTCTGCAACGTGTATTTTCTGCAAATGAACTGAAGTTTCTGGGGAATTTTGTTGCTCGCTTTCCACTGAGGACTCCCTCTGTATGGCAAGTTGTTCCAAAAAGCTACCAGTGATAAACTTTTTAAAATTGATCTCCTTGGCTAGAAAACATCCCTAAGGCTTTTACAGTCTCACTCACTCAAACCTAAGAAAATATCTGAGAAGTCGTGTTAATTCTGATAAAAACATAATAAAAAATCCTCTTAAGCATGTTCCTTAATTGGAATTTGTTTTCTCCCAACACAAGCTTTTCTTCCCAGTGACAATAAATGCATAAATAAGCAATTTCACTGTACTTGTCCATGCCAGATTTTATACCTATACTACACTAGCCATTCTCACTGCTAGTATGTTACAAAAAAGTGGCTGTTTGGCATTTTCAGATTCAGTGCATATATTCACCTACCTTAAACACCCACTTAAATAAATCAGTTACTTGACATAAATGGCAATTTAAAGGAAAAAAAAATTTAGGATCCTTTATGAAGCCTCTGGTTTTTAAACACATTTTTCCTTCCTACTGGGTATTTTAAGATACTACTTCTTCAGTATAAGTTACTGTAAAACAGTAATTTTATCTGGCCTAATGCCAGATACTGAGGTTTCTACTGATATGGCAATTTAACATATTCCTGGGGAAAAAACAGTTAATTTTGAGCCATCAACATTCCAGGCATTTTGCCCATTCCCATCCTTGCATAACAAGTGCTGAGGAGCTTGCATTCCACGCTCGAGTAGGTGGTATCAAATGACTGGTTTCCTAGGTAGGCAGACCAACTCGCTGCTTATTTCAGTATTTAAAAATTTCAAATGGAGATGAATATAACAGCTCCTGTTAAGCAGAAAAGCAGGAGGGGCACAGATGGGATGACAAAGGTTTAACCTGGTGATCTTAAGTAAACACTGATTCGAAATAGCAAACTTGCCCTGAAAGGCCACACCAATGTAACTAGAATGATGCCTAGCCCAAGATAATGTAGACAATAGCATGAGGGTGAAGATCAGTACAGCCAGTAGTTTACTACACAAACTACATCATGGGGGCAAAAAAACATGTATTTTCAGAATTTACAGCATGTCTGAATCATTATATATCTACACAGACCCTCCCTAGACAAAGTAGGTCAACCTTTCCATCATTGGAAATATCTAGGGAACCTAAAATCCTGTTAGTGACTAGAACCTCATTTTCAAGACTGCTATCTGATCCCAGCACTAATGAAATTATACTGTTGAGCTCAAGAACATTTCTGTTTAGAAGAGGTTATTTATTAAAATACAGTATAAGAAGTGAGATTGATCACTTTTTGTGAAAGGGTCTGATTTACAACTACAGTTAAGCCCACATTTAGAGCATTACTCAGATTATGAACAAGACAGGTGTCTTGGGGAGGGAAATACTCTGAAGGAATACAAAGGTCCTAACACATGCTCATAAAAGGGACAAATTATCCCACAGCTGGCACTTCCTAACCTACAAACTCTCGTCTTTCCAGTTTAAACAAGTTCTTCGAACTTTGAATTTTCCAAGGAAAAAACCCAATACTACCCTACATTTAAATGCCTAGACTTCTGGGTAAGATATTAGACTACTCTACAGCTAAGGTCTCTGTTACCTGAGAAATGGGAAGACCAGTGGGGATAAAGAAAAAATTCCAGTTATGATTTGGAGGAGAATGGTGGCTTAAGATCACACAAATATGCAGAGGCAATCAACATAAATCAGCTCATCTTATTCCTTTCCTTAGGCTTACAATTGGACCCAGTTCTCTGCCACTTCAGGTAACAGGGAACTTCTCCCATGTGCAATACCCAAAGGAGGTGGTTGTGGGACTGAAGACACATAATGAAGGGTGTTAGAACTTGGTGATTTCTGGTATTTACAGACCCTGTTGGGAGTAGATTATGATTTATGTCCAAAAAGGGGAAGGCTAGAGAAAGGGGAAGAAAGAAATGGAAAGAACAAGAAGCTGGGGAACTCAGCCAAATGCTCACAAAATTTCTCCACTGTGTCTGCTTTGGCTGTTCCTGCAAGTATGTGCCACTGTGGCTTTGGCGGACAACACGAGTACGCTCTGTAGAATATCCAGCCTTCCTGGCAGCCCAATTCAATAACAAGGAGGTCTTAAATTGGCTTAAGACATTCACGAAACCTAGAGTCCACTAGCATTTTGCATATAAAATTAGGTATTCACCTTTAGGAAAACTGCAAAGCTTGCTAAAACCAGTGGAGGAGAGGAATTGGTATTTTCCCCAATTCACAGGTAAACTGGTATAATGAAAACTTTAAAGACAGTTCAAGTGCATGGCTCATCTCCCTTTATAACCCAGAGAAAGTTTTATGTTTAAAAACTGACACTAGGAGATTCAGGTTTAGCTGACACGCCCAAGCCAGATATTGATGTGGTATCAAATTACTTCATCTCTAAATCAGATTTTCAGATTAGTTTAGCAGAATAAAGCATACAAATCCACTGAATTTCACTAGAAATTAGGCAATTACACCTTGAAACCTGCCTACACAAGATAAATTTTAACAGGAAAATACTTGACTACATTACTGTATCAGTACTGGAATGTTGCTATCAATATGCAACCAACATGTATTTTGTCAGTACAAGCACAAATTGCACTAACACTTCTGCTAATGCTTTTAAAAGCCCAACTGAAAATTAATTTTGATAATGAGACAACAAGTTAACAACAAGGTAACTATTCAGCAACTATACTGAAAAGAAAGAAGTAACATTCTTAAAGTGAATGTAAGCATAGCTGAGGGGGCGGCTTTTTCAATGCTAAAATAAACCTGTTGACAACCACTGTATGATTTAAACAATTGAAAAAGTAACATCTTTGAATTCAAATTTATAGAATAAACAAATTACTGCTTTTGCACCCAAATTAGATAAGCTGGTTGAAGATGCTTGGATATATTAGCTCATTAAAAATCAGCTACCATAAAACTGGATTATTAAAAAAAAAAAAAAACAAACCAAAAATCAAACAAACCACAGGTAAGAATTTTGGTGCTTCTTATTGGAGGGATCATTTTTCATCTGTTGATTAATACACTTCATAGGATATGAGGCACTGCAGAAATGACAATTCATTATAATTTGCTAATACACTTCATGTAGTCATTATACTGAACTGCACAACTTAAAGAGTTATCAAAGAAAAACAATTTGCTTTTGATTTCTCTTTCTATGAAACAGTCTATTCAGAAAAGTGCTTGAGGGGTACACTTTCCAGTGTGCAAATGCTTTCATGAGAGGTGGTCTCACTGAAATAGCAACTGAAACTAAAAACGGTATTTATCCAGGCAGCTTGGGCCTGTCTATTCAAAAAGACCATCCTCCCTCCCTCCTGCTTCTCTGGAGGGCCACACTGACAGATCTGAGAGAAGAAATTTCATGGAAATAAGGTACAGTTTATTTTAAAATAATGGGGGGGGGGGAAGAGTAAAAAGCAGAAGATAAGTGATTGCACCTCCCTTCAGTATGATTGGCGAGTTAAAAAGTAGAATTTACACGCCTCCTCCCAGAGCCTGGATCAGACACAGGAGTGAAGACCTCTTCCCCAGCATACTGACGATGTCAGAACCCACAACTCATAACATCTGAAATACTCATGGGAAAAATTAAATTGCAAATTATCCAACTTCCTTCCAGTGGGAAACTGAAGGGGAAAAAAAAAAGCTATGCGAATGTCTTAATTTATGCAAAGGCCAAACCACTCAGTAGTTAGAGAGATTTTTGAAGGAGGAATTAAAATCAAATTATCTTTTATGAGGGAAGAGAGCTATTTTGGGAGTATAAGTCAACTTTTCTACTATCACTGGGTGTCATCTCCGGAATTCGTCAAGATAGTTCATTCAGAAATCCCAACACTGCATTTTCGTGCTCAGACACCATATACAGAGAACATATTTTTATTTTTAAAAACTTCTTTACTAAACATGGCAAATATTCTGCCCATATCTAGAGCTGTATGATCTTCTGACTAGATTCATAAGAGTGACTAAAATGCAACATGTTGCTTTTCAGTTTGTGGGGCTTTTTTCCTGCTTTCCTTTAAGGGAAGACTTTTCTCCTACAGTGTATTTTAAAAGTCTCCCATTAAAACTTGGAAATAAGACAGTTTGTCTGTTCTACTTATATAGTAAATGCTTCCACACTCTGTTTGACAAGCAAGTAGTCATAATATACGGCTTTACAGTTGTGACATACTGTAGCATTTTAATTTTCTACTTTGTAGATTTTAATCCATCGCAGCACATTCCGTCACCCACACTGTGCAGTAACAGTAGATATTTCAGCAGCCAAGGGAGAACGAACACAAAGATATTTAGTAGAGACAAAAGCCCTACAGAAATGCCAGCAAGCTAAGGGGAAGGAATGCATGATAAATGAAGAATGCAACCACAGAGATAACTGGTAGGGGCAATGAGCTTTGTGCAGTTCCACTCAAAAGCTGAAAGCTGATTACTTCCGTACAACATACTGGGCAGAATAAGGCTACTATTTTAAAGCAAGTAACATGCTTTTGCTAAATAACGGACCATTGTCAGAGCTGCTATCCTGGGACAGCAAAACTACCCTTTACTGCAATTACTATTCTCTAGTCGGAAGATTAGTTACCCAGATTTTCTACACTTAATTAACATCAAACTTCAGCTTACTTCTGATGTTCAGAAATACTGCATTCCATGCATAAACAAATGTTTGGCACTTCCAGTTGAGAAATGCTTTTGCTACTAAAAAAAAAAACCACCAACAAAAAAATCCCACCACTCTATCCTTCCCTGCAGTAACATACAAGAATAGAATTGTTTTGAAAAACACATAGAAAAGGTATGTCAGAAAACTGAACTAAAAGCATTTAATACAATCTTCACAGCACCAGTGGCTCTGCTAAACTAAACAGTATAAAACTATATTCTATCCTCCTTCTTTCAGCAACTGTCATGAACCCCTAAATTATCACTGGACTATTAAGTGCTAAGGGTTAAGCCTGTGACCAAACAGGACACTGACAGGTTTTTGTTTTGCTAACCTTTATTAGGTATTCACATGCATTATTTTACAATGCAGACTTTCATTCCAGTTTCAAATCCTGAAGATTTAGCTAAGTATCTCTAACATGCTTGCACCAATTAAAATTTTTTTTAAAGCCTGTATTGCATCCAAATGTGGGTAAATCTTCCAAGAACAACAAAATGGGGAATCGCCTATAAAGCTTCCAATCCCTGCCAAGACATATGCCAGCATTATGGTTTCCCCCCCCAAAAAGCCACCATAATGTGAAAAAAAAGAGGCAAAAGTATTGAACTTTTTTTAAACTCTTGTTCCAAGAGGTGTAAAAAAAATGGCAAAATAGACAAAGTTGAAAAGAAAAAAAGAAAAATTCTAACTTAAAAAAATTAAAACCCTAACATTTTCTAAGTTAACTATACAGAATCTTTTAAGTGTCAATTTTAATAAAAGAATGTTCTATCAGCACAAATTAAAATAATCATAAGTGCATAAAATTACTGTGTTCAAGTCATCATCTATCTATACCTACACTGCTGTCCTGAATATGTGTAAATAGTTCAAAAACAATGAGATTAAATGAGGACCCATTAAACTATACTCATAGATAGTATTTTTAAAATAGTATTAAATAATTACTTTTACAAAGCCATGAAGAAACACTGCAGGACTGACCTTCACAAAAGAAATACTTATGATAAGTAATTAGATTGAAGGACTCAGTGAAGAATTAATCTATTTCAAGAATTACTTTTTCTAAATTTATACCAGATTCCTCCCCCCCCCCCCCCCCCATCTCAACATTGATTTTTATGTACCCTTTTGTTCAGCTCTGAACATCTTCATTTATCTCACAGGCAGTTCTGCATTCTTTCTTCACACTCTGTTCATGACTTCAGCACACTGAACTTAGTACATTCAGAGCTTTGCATACCTGTGTTCTGACAGACCAGGCTGATAAGTGTAAATCTAAAGACTGTTTATATTGAGGTTTGAGAAGAAGGGGGGAAAAAAAATGTAAAACAGTTCAATTAAACTACTGCAATTTTGTGTTTATACAAGTGTAGACAGGGCTGACATTTGACTTTATCTCTGCAAACAAATATAATAATCTTATGATAAAGTCTTAGGTTTACCTAAGCTTTTATTATCTGTGAACTACTCAATAGTACGCAAATTAGTCTTCCTAAAGACATTTCAGCTAGGAGGCTGGTTCCAGTTCTACTTTGAAAACTTTAATCAGGAGAGTAAAAATAAAACCCAACGAATTTATTTTTAATTACCTTTTCTTGGCCTCTTCATATTGCCAGTTCAGTCTTACTTTGTCTACAAGTCTTGTTTTGTCATCAAACCCAAACTTTTGCAGAGTTGAAGAACAAGGAGAGGGGGGAAAAAACAGAGGAAGAAATGAGATTTTAAAATGAATCTCACAATAAAGTGGTTAATTAGTCTCACTTACTGGACTCACTAAAAAGCTTCAATGCTTTAAGAACATAACAAAAATCAATTTTATGCTTTAGAAATACAAAACTGGTTTATTGCTAAAAGTATAGAAGATAAATGAGCCCTTTCAATAAATTATGATCCTGGAAATCAAGGGTTAGCAAACAGAATCATTGATGGTCAAAGCTTTTCATCTTTATCCAAGCCTAACACAGAAAGAGTATTTTTAATTGAAATATTTTACTACTTGATACAGCTATTTTATGGATAGCTTAAGTAGAAGTAGTTCAGATCACATTCCCTGTACTGTGATGTGTTCCCCAGCACTTAAATCATTAGTGCATTTTAAACACTATTACAAAAACATCACATGATCCTTGAACCAGTTGTAGAATGCGCATTTATGCTACAACTCCTACTGTATACAGCCCAGTTTCTACAGCAACTTCTCTCCATCTTGGAGCATCAGCAGTTCCCTTCTTCAGAAATCTGCGTACAGTCTAATATTTAAAACCCAAGTCAACCTATTTAAGTGTATTGCTGTACGTCTGGATTTCTCATCTAACTGCTGCTTTTGCTCTCTTCATCATCACACATGTAAAAAATCCATCTCTTTTTTACTCACATTCCACTACTAGTAATTCAGGAAAACAATTAACAAAATTGTATAATTTTATTTTCCTAACAAAAAAACTACACCTGATAAACACAATTTTCAGACTGTACTTGGCTTGTTTTGGATGGCACTCAATGTGTATTGTGTGAACGGGAAAATGCTATGTTCCTTTTTGTAATCTGTTTTGGAATTCAATAATCATATCCACCATCAGTCCAAAAAAATGACCTGCCAAAGGCACCATCTACCTAACGAACTGAAAGACTGCCTAGTGTTAGCTAAGTTTTCTTAGATGCTTTAGAAGTATATCTTCTTAAAAACACAGATTTCCTCTCCTGTAGAGGCCCTCTTGAGACATCCAACTTGGCAACTATCAGCAGTGAAAGAATACAATAGAGGAGAAATGGGATGATAAAAGCCTACGATTAGAGTTACATTGTTCAATAAAAACTTCTAACCAAATGTGGAGTAACATCCAAACTATAGTACTAACAAACTACAAACAGGTTGTCATCTTGCTTTGTCATCACTCTCATCCACAGAAGCTAATGTTTTACTGCTCAAGAACAGCTAGGCTGCCATAGCACTAGCGCGGGCCAAATTTTTATTATTTGGAATACACAATTTCATTCACACTGAACTATTCCGAAGGAGTGTTAATATGTTCTTCTCAAATACCATATTTGAGCATGAAGGTATGACAGACTAGATCAGTTTTGTTAGTTTTACAGAAAAACACTTTGAGACTCTAACAAATATTTCTGTTGTCTCAGACAGAGAAAAGAAACAGAAATCTACCCTACATCTTTGATGTACATGAACAATGATGACAAGCATGATAAAACCAAGATTTTTTTTAATAATTACTACTATCAGAATATTAACATCTCACACCATGGCACAATCAGATCTCTACTGCAACTTCAAGCTGGCTAAAGTGTTTTCCTCCTTCCTGCATCATTACAAGTATCAGTAAATCAGAGCTGGTGACATGAAGAGAAGAGGTCCGTGGACACCTCCACAAGAGCTGTTATTCAGAGATGAACCTGCGGTCACCAAAGTGGTGACGTGAGAAGTGCTCTGCCAGGCTGGCTGAGTCTGGGAGCTGATTTTACCTGTCACTGACCTGCGAGCACATTGCTACACCCCTGTGCCACGCTCAAGTAGCAGAACCACAATGCCCAGCACACATGAGCACTGCTCACACACTCTGGAAACAATAAGCAAACGCAACTCCCTTGCCACCAATATTGCTTTGGGTTTTTTGTTCTGCTACAGCCAACACCTCTTAAATCAAAACAGGAAATAACGATGTATCACTATAATACAAAAGCAGCTTATTCTCTACAGCAAATGTCTCAAATAGGAACACATACCTCTCCAGTGATGTCAGTCTGAGAACAAGCATCACAGTGTTGTTGAGGTAAACAGGAGTCGCTGAGAGAACCAGAATTGTGCTGGAGATCCTGCAGGGAATCTGTAATACAGCAGCTATTCCTGAATCCATCTGTTAACTTGGCCAGGCTCTACAGGAGAAGAGATTTTTAAAAAAATAAAATTAGAGAAACTGATTTTTGTAATTCTTTTACTAAAAGAAATCAAAGAAAAATTATATTTTAGAAATATGACAGGTAGGTTGCCTATAAAGAGCTATTTAGAGAAAGTAAAATTCATTAGTGTTACTAACATGCAGAAGCTTTGCTTTGAAATAAATCTCTCTTTTAAAAGATGCATCTAACAGTAAACAGATTTTAAATTATTTGTTTTAAATCTATGAATGTTTTAGCTTTTGTATGGCTTACAGATCTTTAAATCTAGCAGCTGTCATCTTTCAGGGTAACTGACAGGGAAGACAAATGTGATTCACCTGCCCTTTTGCCATCTTCTGTACAGGTTACATTCCTTAGCTGCTACTACTATCACATCCAACTTGATGAATACCTTTTATTGATTGTAGTTTTATGACAGCTGATTTCACCCTTGTGCTCTCTTACCCAAGGTTCACATAGTTAAGAGATATTTTATACTTTGGGTTAGGCATGGGACATCTCTGAGATGTCTAGACAATGAGACAAACTGTGAAGGTAAAGCAGAAACCTCAAGCAATCTTTAAGGGGAAAGGGGAGTAAGGGAGAATCACACAAAATAATAACAATAACTCATTTGATAGTACAAGCTTGGTTGGCAGGCTCTTAAATTTCCTTTTAAAAAAAAGAGAAAATTGTTAATATCACTTATTTTCTGATTGTACATTCTCTCTTTTTCAAAAATTACAGATAACATTAGTATCAATAACAAAAACACTGTGAAGGCTGTCATTTATAACAGAGACCCTAAGTATTATGTATCAAAAGAACATTAAAAAAAAGACATTAAAATAATTAAATTCTGTCCCCTCACCAGAAGATAAAGAACAATCAAATTATGTGAAAAAAATTACCATAAATTTGAAGAGCAATATCAATTTATAAATCATAACATAATCCAACTATTTGGTTCTAAAAATATACATAAAAACTCTAAAAACTGCTACTCCAGTGTCTAAACTACGGAATCACAGACAAATCTGAAGCACTGCATTAGGAAAAGGCTGGCCCTCAGGAATCTCAGTGACTCTGACAACTGGTGATTTGCAACAAGCCCCAGTTACTGTCCATTTCCAATTACCAGGAGATTTACCAGTCTTCAAAGTGCAGTTTAAAAGGGATAATATACCAATGCTGCCTTTTCTTACAACAAATTCAACTAATGGAGTCAAGACGGCAAACCTGTGCAACAGCAACTGGTTGCTGCTTACAAGAACAGCAAGACCACCTTGAAGACAAAGGCGTCCAGTTTGGGAGCCTAGAAAGCATCCATTGCAGCAGGCCTGAAACTAGCCAGAAAAAGCAGCTTTTTCTGGTCGCCTCCAGTTCCATCATACATGGTCCATCCCTTTGTTCTCATTCTATACCAGTCCCTCCCTCAGACCTACACCCACTAGAGATGAAAAAGAGGGAAAATACCCAGCCTGGTGCAGGATGAACGAATGAGTGAGCTCCCTTTTCACAAGAGTGGGGGTTCTGTGCTCCTCCAGATCGCAGAGCAATGCCAGACATGCCATCAGCAGGACAAGGCTACTGCTACTTGCCTCCAGAAGCTCAATTTTTCTTGGGTCCCCCCAAAAAGCCAATTCTTCTGCCACCTCTGAATTGAACTGTGCCATGTTATTATGAAGGATAAACAAAATAGTTTCTTCTCAGTCCTGAGACAGCAAAAATCAATTTCGAGTTACACTGCTGAGAAGTCCCTAGTTAGTGTCCCTTTATCCTCCAAAGTGAACTGCTCCACGGTGTGGCAAAAAGAAAACCAGAGTGTCTTCCACTTTATGCAAATTGAAAATTGCAGACTCCTGTCTAACTCTCTTCTTCAAAAATCACTGGAAATCATCCAGTCCTGTCTGACTCCCACTGTATGGAGGCTCAAGATGGATCCCCAATGGGTTAGGAAATGGTTAGGAAATGGGATAGTAATTTCAAATCATAGCTACACAAACATCAAACACCTAACACGTCCTCTTTCCAGCAAAGCAGAGATAGTCACAATTTTCATAAACTTCTAGGAGTAATATCCTCCCCAGCTATATGGAGGAATCCATCTTTCATCTGGGGTTTATGGACTGTTTATGGCAATCCCACAGAAACTGCCAAACCAACCTACTGTATGGATGTGAAGTTGTAGGCACACCAGTCCAGACCTATCCAGAAAGAGAGAAATGAGCAATGTCATTTCAGCACTGTCTGCTGCTATCTGGTTTGGGAGCTCTCTGCCACATACAATTTCAGTGCATTTCCTATCTAACCTACTTATTGTAAAGGAAAAAAAGGAAAGAAGGGGAAGGGGGAAGAAAGGAAAGAAGGGGAAGGGGGAAGAAAGGAAAGAAGGGGAAGGGGGAAGAAAGGAAAGAAGGGGAAGGGGGAAGAAAGGAAAGAAGGGGAAGGGGGAAGAAAGGAAAGAAGGGGAAGGGGGAAGAAAGGAAAGAAAAAACCCACAAAACCCAAACTCCAATACTTCCTAAGGATAAAGGATAACATTTTAAAAGCATAGAATCATAGAATCATTCAGGTTGGAAAAGTCCCTTGGGATCATCGAGTCCAACCATCAGCCCTACTCTACAAAGTTCTCCCCTACACCATATCCCTCAGCATCTCATCTCATATGCACATACTGGAACAGAAACAAAAGTATGAACGGGATGGGGGGTGTCAGGGGAGAGAGACACACACTCTGCTTTCAGGAACCTAACCACGCACCTTGATTACTCAATCTTATATAAAAAGTTCGTCCACTTTTTTGGAGCAGTGACACTGCATATTTGGCTTTATTTGTAACCACAGCACCCAGTTTAAATCTGACCACCCTCTCCTTCCCTCATCAGCCTTCTCTCCCACACAACTCAATTCAATTACCATATTTCTATGACAGCTACAATTTTCCAAGCACCTACACAAGACTGAGTCACTTCTACTATGTTTAGTTCTGTTGCTTACACTGGCCAGATTTAAATTAAGAAATAGTAAGAAATTGTCTATTTCCTTTCTCTGAAATAAATCCCCATCTGTTTACACAATACTTCGGACTCCTCTATAAAAAGCTTTAAAAACAAAGTTTTTCGTAAGAAAGCTTGTCTTACCAACAATAGCTTTAAAATGTAGCATTTTCAAGGACAAAACAGTATCAAAATTGATAGGAAATTAAAAATCAAATTCTGAACTCATTCGGAAGATACTTAAACTAGACTTGCATTTCCTTGACAAAGCTAAATAAATCCATAACAATAATCTTCAACTAATTATAAAAAGGCAAAGCACAGAAAAGTTTGGTGACAACAAAAATATTTTTTTTTTGGTCAAAATTTTTAAAAATATCAAGCAGAAAGCTGGATATTTTTGCGGAGCACAGTAAGTTGGCAGAAATACACAATTTTTACACCCGTAGATCTTGTAAACTGTAGCATTTAATCCCTTATTACAATTGCAACAAAACGTGCAGAACTCATTTGCACACTAGGCTTGTGTGGAACAACTATTTTCTAGATTCTCCCGGATTATATGTCTATTATTGGATGCTATCACAACAGATTGTCATTAATTACAAAAATGATACTTCCTAGACTGAGATTTCCTGTATGTAATGTATACATATGAAGAAGGATGGCAACGCTTTTTATTTTCGCTTCTGTCTCGTGCAACCTTTACATTCTGGTGCTCTCAGCATTGCCCAATCCTTGATGCTAAGCTTGATCCTAGACTTCTAACTCCCTCAACACTGTATTTAAAGTAACTGCAAGTGCACTTGAAGTTGGTTTAACAGATATGATTTTCAAGACATCTCAATGTTTACAGCTGGATTTAGTGCCATTGAGGACTGAAAATGTAAGGAAAAGGAGGGGAGAGAGTCTAGTGGGGAAGTCAGAAAAAAGGCCAGTAGTTAGGCTGCACCAAGATCTCACACAGGAGTCTTTAAATTACCAGATAGTTTCCTAAAATGTGCGTCACAGCATTCATGAAGAACTGCCTTTCTAGTCATTTCTTGCTAGCTAGGCATATGGAGGACTGAGAATCACTTTAAAACTTGGCCAACACAAAATATCAAATATGTTAAAAGTTGCCAAGGCAGAAACTTTTCGTAGTGACTTAAGCGTTCTGTCTACTTCAACAAGGATTTGTGATCCATCAGCTGACCTTTGGGTAATGCTTTGGAGACTGAATAATTGTATAACTATGGAAATTCATTGTATGTAGATTACAAGCTACCCATATAATTTACCAATTAAAAAAAAACCCCAAACCAGTGAAACACTACTGCAGAGAAAACTGAAAGAAAAAGTTTGAATGGCAATAGTAATTTAGTACAGTCCCAAAAATTTAGGTAACAAAGACGCCTTTTTCCATATAGCAGTTTGAAGAGTGGGTGAAGAGAATTGTCCTTGTCACCCCTCTGTATGCGCAGCCTATTTGGGCAAGTCTACACTGAAGTCCCTGTGGTGGCAGAGGCTCGTGGCTCTTTGATCAAGCTCCCATCACATTAATAAAGCAGACACAGCAACTGAGAGCTTGGAGCAGGATGCAGAATCCATTCAAAAGTTAGATCATTACTCAGGTATGTATCTCCCCTCAATCCTCATGCTCTGATTCATACAAGAGTTTAAAGCTTGCATGATGGTTTCTGTATACATTGTATTTAATCATAGTCTTTGAGGGGTTTGTGAGAACACTCGAAATTAACGTGTCCTGATACAGGTACTTAAGAGGAGAGTTTAGGGCAAAAAAAGGAGAACTACCAAACTGCAGCATAGTGACACAGAGATCCAGTTTTGTGAAATGCTTATAAAAGGAAAAACAGGGTAGACAAACTGGTAAACATTTTAGCACATGAATTCTCAGTCCTACTTCATTACAGGTAATATAAAGACACATTAAACAAAATGAAAAACAAATACCATAAAAGATTTTTTTTAAAATGCAGCATAATTACTCCATAGCAGTCTTTGATATAGTCAGCAGCAATGGAAAGCTATAATTCAATAGACATTGATCTAAATGTAAGGGCAGAACATAAGACAAAAATAGGAAACGCATATAAAGTCTTGTGTTCACAGCATAGACAATGACTACTTACCTCTTTTCGAGCTGCCTGCTATTAGCAATTATCAAACGGAAAAATCAGTTTAGGCCACCCCACATCCTTATATAAACTTCGTAATTCCAATGCAATCGCAAACAAGAAAATAGAGGTAGGTTATTAATTTGTAGCAGCTATTTGTTCAGTAGCTTATTTTTTACCTGCATAAGGTCCTGCCTTTCTTTTTCACCTGTGCATATAGCTTTCTTTATGGTTCGAAGCTCACTCATTATAGCTTGTGCTTCATCCAGTCTGTAATTTGTATGAGCACTTGACATCTTACGATCAATCCTGTTGAAAAGATTAAGACAAATTCAGGAATTTTAACATAACTAGAAAGTGCATAGATGTTTTAAGACCTCTTGTTTATTCATATACCACTTTATTTCCAGAAATAAAATGGTATTCCACTTGGAATTAACAACACACTCAGTGCCAGGTACACTCTAAAGACAAAAAAATGTGATTATCTATCCAGGTTCTGCAGAACCAACAACTTTCCTGGTTTTAATATCCTAATACAGAACTTACTTACAGGCAATGTCTGTGGGCTATTTCACACAACAAAAGTAAAATCAACCTAAAACTAACCTACATAGTAATAACTCAGAAGACAAAGATATTTGCTGTCACATTTTCCATGCAGCACTACATATTGCAACATCTCTTCCAGGACTTCTAAAATTTTATTGTAAATGCTTTCCTGCCATTATGGACATCTTTGAGTATCTTTTCTAGAAGACATCATCATCCCGCACTAAGGAACAACACATGGGACCATCCCAGATGATTTCAAATACAAACTCAGCAAGAAGCGAGAGTGCTACTCACTACATCAGGTTGAATTACTCCTAATGTTTCCATCTTGACATAAAAGTCTCTTAACTGGGACATCCACTGTCTGAGTTTTCAACTTTTTTTTCCCCCAACAGTTTGCAACAGTAAAGGACAACAGATCAGGATGCAGAAGCCTAGTCCAGTGTATTATCTGGATAATTTTCTTTGATTTATAGATAAAGAACAAGACCAGAGACCTGCAGAACTTGCTAGAAGAACCATTTGGTCTTGAATTTGTAACAAAATGGCTATGGGATTTTAACAGGTTACCTACAACAATTACTGAAAATTGTGTTAAATTCCTGTTAAAATAGGAAAACCTCGGTTTACCTGTTAATCTACCATAGAAAGCGTGTATATAGAAGAAAGGTGGTATGTGTAATGGCCCCTAAGCCAATGCTAAGAATGAACACCTCCAGGAGAAGGCACCTCTGGTTAACAGAATTAAAGATAAAACATATGTTGGTCATTACACAGGACACCAGTTTATAAAAAGTTGTAGTAGGAGCAGGTATGTCATACATATATGACAAGAATACTCAAACTCTATTTAAAATATTGCTAATAACTAGAAGTTTCAAGGTAGGGATTATATTAAGCTAAGAGTGTCAACAACACTCACTCAGCATGTTCTGCCAGTTAAAATCAGTGAAATTCCACTTGCAGCAGATTACTTGCTTTAAAATTAAAATATTAAAATTAAAAATCAAAAAAGGCTTGAACGAAAATCCTGTCATCTTATTGTGTAGCTCACAGTATTTAGGAAAAAACTGCAGGTTGGGTTTCTACGGTTTTGGTTTCTTTGGGTTTTTTTCTGACAGATCCTGCTTTTGGAGACAACACAAAATAAGTCTGAACCTCAAACTTTCTACTTAAATACAATTTTCCCCATGTTGCATAAGAAAATATGTAAGCCTTTATGATTTTTGGTTCAAGAACAAGAAAGTAGTTAAATATCACACTGATTAAAGTTGGGGTTTTGTGTTTGCTTGGTTTTGTTTTCGTTTTAAGATGTTTACTTGAGTCTTCACTAATTTTTAGTTAAAATCCTGAAAAAAAACAGATAAAACCATGGTAAAACAACTAATTCAATTCACTGGAAGTTACATGAAAAAGATAACATGTGGTTTTATCTGAAGGTTACCTTAATATTAAGAACATAGATTCCATACAAACATTAGACCCGAAAATGCCTCCTACACAACTGCTTATTATACTGTTTGCCAGGTCCAATGTGGCATTTCAGGAAAAGGAAATTATTTAATTTCAACCAGATTTTTGTCCAGTTACCCACATACTCATGTTCCTGGACGTCACTTTGGAGCCCAACTTATGAATTGATATTTGTTTAAGGAAAGAATCAGAGAAGTTTCTCTGTCAGAAATATTTGAGCTTAAATCAGTATTGCTGTCAACCCAAACCAACTTAAGTATCTTACAAAATTGCTAGTTATTTATTGTCTGTTAATTTTTTTTTCCTCCATTCATAAAACTCTAGCTTTGAAAGCCACAAAGTTAACAGGAATCTTCCATTTTATTAATGGAAAATAGCATGATACAAATACAGATTAAACATTTGCATGAACAGAAAAAACACTCAACTAAAACACAAAACTAAGAATAAAGTATACATTTTTTGAGGAAGATGTTTCTAGGATTCACAGACTATTAATAGTTTCAGTCCTATAGGGCAGTTTCCGAGTTCCTCTATTTTTCTTCACATGCTTTCAAATGTGCAAGACTCCCCCCATCCTCACCAAAGCACAGGTCTGTAGTCGAGTTAAAAATCTGATTTTAAAACTTTTGTCAGGTCTCATATCCTCTAACTAGCTACAAACTGTTTAGTCGGTCCTAATTCCCCGTCTCTCCCAACCTCTCTCAGCATTCGTTCCACTCTCACAGCCAACTGGCCAAGTTTTCATTTCCCGTGTTGCTAAATGCCTTCTTCCTCCAAAATTCTTGCCGGCAAGCAGAAGGGTCACTGAAAACACAGGGGCGGAGGAACTGCTCCTTCTCAGTCCTTGTCGACAGGTCAGAGAAAGGAGTTTGTTCCAGGAAAGGCTCCTCTTTAACCCTGTACATTATCCGGACCGCAACGGTATCAGCTGCACCTCAGGGCAAAGGCACCTGTGGAGGCTGAGGAACACCATCATGCACGGTGGGGTCTTTGCAGGCTTTAAACAGTGAGCTCTAGAAAGTCTCCAGTGGGCAAAGGCAGACTGTGATGTCCAAAGGCTTATCAACAACATTGCCGAATTTGGATGAAACTGTAGAAAATACAGCCCTAATAAAGAGCTGCAACACTACAAAGTTTGAAATTCTGACTGTACTGCAGTTGTAGAGGTATTAAAAAAGACCCTCAATCCTCTCTCTCCCCACAAACCCCCAGTTTTCTCTGGTTGTTTTGTGGGTTTGCTTGGGTTTTTTTTTTTCTCCTCAAAGATGGCTAAGACATTTCACTAAAATTAAGAAGAACAGAAAACAAAATACGGTCCCAGGCAGACAATGTATGTGGAAAACATCAGTGCAAGAGATTTGCATTTAACAAAGGCATCTGAATCAGACAGCAACATAAAATGATGGAAATACTGAGCAACCTAACCACCCTCACCATAAAATCTGTCTCTTCTCTGAGAGTTATACCCAGCAGAGGTTGCACAGAGAGTCACACGGCAGCAGGTTCTGATACCTGCTCATAATGCCATTGTGGTCAGACTTTCAAAGCAAGCATTCAGCCAGATGTAAAGCCCAAAGTGTAACAGCTCCTAATATTGTTCTTGGCTTATACTTGAAATGCAACAAAGAACATGGTTTTAAAACAGCTGAATAGGATGCATGCCATTCTCAGTTGGCAGTTATTTGAAGATTTAGCCTAGCACAAGAAGGAAGAAAAATTATGCAGGCCAAAAATTTAGAAAAAGTAACAAAAGGGGGAAACGCCTGAGATGTAAGAAACTTACGGGGAAAAAAAATGGGGGGGGGGGGGGGGGGAAAATCAGCATTTTTGTTTTAAAGAAGGAGCAATGAGTTTCTTTTTAGACAATACCCTCTGTGGATATGCAAAAAATAAAATACTTCAGCTTTGGTACTTGACTTGAGGGACCCTTCTCTCCCAACAAACACAAGGGGTAGGGGAGAGATCGCCCAGGGACAACCTAGAACACAGGATTTTAGCCTGATTTGTCTGCTGACTACACAAGGAGGCCAGAGAAGTTCCTCTCTTCAGCTGTTAGTGCGAGTACTCTCCAAATTGGCTCACTTCCTACTAGAAGCAAAATACTCAAAAGAAAGCACGTATCTCACCAGAAAGGCAATTAAAAATTATTTAAAAACACAAAACAAAAACCAACCCACAAGCTTCTGGTTTACAGTGAAGAAGTCACTGCAGAAGAGCAGAGCTCAGCAAGGCACAAACACTGACAGAAATTCACTGCGATCCCAGGTAACGCACAAGCAAAACATTCTGCCACCCAGTGCACCAGCGGGACAGAGTGACTGTAGCAAGAGTAGCAATGAGCAGCACCAAAGCACTGAGTTGCCACACTTCAACTTTTAAACTAGATGATTAGAGTGACCACTGACTAATCAGATATGCTTTAAAATAATTCCTCTTGAATGTCACTCCTATACCCTCATCCTGGAGTACGGGCAACTTCATTTAGGCTAAAATCCAAGACTAACATTTGTATTCTTAATCATTCGCAGACTTTTACTTTTCAAAAAGTTGCTGGACTATCTTAAATGAATTATAGTAATTAAAACAATCTTGAGTTTCAAATGGCCTTCAAATACTTTCATCATCCTAGCCAAGTGGTTAGCCCTTTATATAAAATAATTGAACCTATACCCTTAAAATAACCCAATAACCAGGAAAAGAAAAACAAATAAAGTAGAAAAGGCAAGGCAATTCTTACTCACTTAAAATATGATTAAGAATCTTAAGACAAAATTGCTTTTGTTCCGTTACTGTTTATGTATCTAGGCCATCACCCTAAAACGCTGACTATACTTAAAATACTACTTAAAGTATTTGCTGTTTCAATATACCGAGTGCTTTATTTTACTAATTGTCAGCTAATATCATACATTAACAATTCCCCTAACTATCTGTAAAGGCTTTGTGTAGTCAATAAAAATATATTTATGCCTGAAAATTATTACATTATACGTGCCAATGAAGGATTTTGGTTGAACAAGTTTTCTTCTCTGAAGCTTTTGAAATGCATTATAAAACAAAAGAACCTTGTAAGCTTAAAAAAAAAAAAAAAAACACTGAAAAACAAAAACCACACCAATATGAAGTGCTGGGCTATTCCCTCTCCTTTAAAAGTAAAATCTGAGTACCTCCCTTTATACAGTTTTGTTAACATAATACCAACCAAATCAAAGTTGGAAAATAAGTAACCTAATTGCTCCAGGATCCCTGGAACTTTGCCAGAATTCCTGAAGCGAAAGTGTGCGCCCATGCTTTGTAGCACCAACGCAATAAATCCAAAGCTTCAAAATATTTCCACAGATACTGTTCTTATGCTGCAAAACACATTAGACAGGCAACAGTTCCAACATTTTCAGGAAGTGCCTGCATTAGGCAGTTCGTTCACATGCATGCTGGAAAAAAGTCCAAGATTTCTAAAGGCATGGCCACATTTCCAAGGCAAATCCAAGAGCTGTTCAACACACGCTCTAGCCCTTGGCGTTGTGGAACAGATCTGGAAGTCACAACAACCTGTGTTTACCTGCCATCTTTCCCATGGCCTGGCAACCTCTCCCTGTCCCACTGGGCATCCCACGTGTGTGCCACTTGTGTAGGTGACTAAGCAGCACACAGATGGAAGTCACCCAGTTCCCATCTTGAATGCCTGCAGGAAGAGTGTCAGGGGGAGGGTCACCACAGCAGTTCACAACCTTTGCCACCACTAAGCACAAGCTGCCTAATAGCCCTGGGAGCAGTGGCAAATTGCCCAGAGCTACCTTTCCCCTCACAGGGAAGAGACAAGGAGTCACATTTACACGCACTCATTCTGCACACATGCAACAAAATCCAAGGTCTCACAGACCATCAGATTTACAGTACACACAAAAATCAGCTATCCTGTGCAGAATGAGATGGCCTGACCATCAGGTAAAAGGAAGAAGCAGTGTTGTGGTGTACAGCCTCCGCCCCAGAAGTCCTGTGCCCAGCCAGAAAGCCTTGGTACTGTTCACAGGAAAACTACTCTACTGCATGGTGCTTCGGGCTGTGTTCCAAGCAGTAGATATCTCCAGAAACTGTTTGGAAAATATTTTAAAAACCTAATTCTACCTCAACAACATCTTCAGGAAGAGTTAAAGAACAGGGCCTATAAAACCGTTTTTGCATGTGGATCTATGAAACCACCATTCCAACCAATTGTGTCTAACCCTTCTTCCATCATTTCACACTGCTCTCAACCTGCATCACTATCACAGCAGAAACTCTGAAGCAAAGCAATTAAGAGGTTTCAACATCGGGGTTTTTTCTGGCAACGCTTTTCTAAGAAATTCATTCCAAGGCGAATAAAGAAAAAAAAAAAAGATCCTCCCACAAACTCTTAACTTACTCTTGCAGAGTTTCCACTCCTTTTTCTTTATATTGCAGCTCCTGCTTCATCTGTGCCAATTCCCGTTTTAGCCTAGAAAGCTGAATATAAGAAAATAATTTAAAGCAATAATATGGAACAGAAACTTTCATAATAAAAATAATTGTTTTTCAAATACAAAAATCTTAAATCACTTAAAAAAATTGGAAGTGATAATCTAAGTCCTCCTTTTTTTTTTTTCTTTAAAATTTACATTAAAACAACAGAAGACTTTCTGATGTATCATCAGACCCAGTCAAACAGCAATCACAACATTCAGCTTTCAGTTTTCTATTTCTAATAGCTTATGCTAACAGCTAACAAGTTTAAATTCATATGGTTTTTCTTCTCCCCTTGTAGCAGTCACCTCTCGTCTTCAACTCTTTAGTCAACTTACAAAAAAAAAAAAAAAAACAAACCAACCTGAACATTTAACACTGTTAATCTTTCAATCTGGGAAAACAAAATCACTGGCAACAGAACTGGCAGCCTGATATTCTACAGTTATTTTCATATTGTCCTGCCCTCTCAATCCCCCTGCCGCCAATTATCTTGATCCAACCAGCAAACATAAATCAAAAGTGACAAAGCAGAGATATCTCCAAAAACATATTTTTGTGGTTTTATGAAAACAGTTACCTGAGTATGTTGGGCAGACTTTGGAAGAGTGCTATCAGCACCAAGAATGATTTGCAAAGAAATAGCTTCTTGTCCTCAAAAGCCGATAACTGAGGGCAATGGGGGGAGGAGGATGCAAGGGACTAGAGACAAATGGGGGGAACAGAGCTGTTTCAGTGTGTGGTGGTGAGGTGTAAGACTGAACTGAGAGCCCAAAGAGAGGCAGGGATGGAAGAAGCTCAAGCTATTGAACTTGGTACCTTTTCTAAAATTTACCCAGAGCGCTCTTGATTTTCACATGTACGTTAATAAATGACAAAACCATTAGTAAAAAAGAAAGAGTAAAAATAAAAAAAATTGCCACATATCCAGGCACAGATTAATTTTGTGAGCTCTACTCCAACAGTGAGGGGCTTCACAACAGTTACAGGGATGCAAACCAGGACTGCCAGAGTCCCACCATCCTGCATGACCCTCCCTTCCCCATGTGTTCTTGACCTTTCCTCAAAACTCATTGCACCAGCCCGCAAAACACTCCTATACGCTCATCAACTCTTTCACCACTCACCAAAAGTAAAGTGAAAAAATGCATCGCTAATATCATGTACACAAACACATTATAGTGTGCATTTTGTTCTGTTACCTGAAACAACTCAAAGCCTATGCACACGTTGAACAGGTTATCCTATGCACTTACGAGATCATTTTGCTTTAAGAGGCAGGAACAGAGAGAAATAGTCATGTAAGTGAAGACCTTGTTTATTTTCTTTAAATATTATTTAAATAAATATGGCTTATTTTCTTGTTTAGAATATGCTGACATTTAGAGTATGTAAAACAAGCAAACACTAGTCAGCACGTAGTAAACATATACAGATAGAATAAATGCCTTTGAAGGGTGGTGAACAGGATTTATTTTCAGAGGCACTCATGTGAAAATTGGTCACTACAACAAAAATGGAATACTATCCTGCAAAGATGTTTTTTTTTTTTTATTTTGTGAGCTGAGTGCCTGGTATACTAAATTCCATTTTATCCACTAATAAAATAGAAATAGGTTCTAGAGCTTAATATTATAAACTGCTTTTTATAACTGTTTATGACTGCTATATCAGTTTGCTTGAAACCAAGGTGCAAACTTTAACTCTCTACTAAAGCAGCATGGGAGAAAAATCAAGAAGTCAACTATTCTTCCTTCAGCAAAGACAGTACTACAAGCATAATTCCAGTTTTAAAAAACCAAAGTATTAAAATGGAACAGTTTTATTACAGAACTGCCTATCACTGTCAGAATGTTTGCATTCCCCTCCCCTCATACAGGAGTTGTAGCCACATCAGCTAAAAAGTTCTGTTTGGTCAACATATCTACTGAATTGTGAACAGATTTTCAAATAAATGGCTAAATCTAGAGTTCAATGACATCCACAGAACCCCACTGAAAATGGGTAAATGGGAAAATATGAAGACAGTGGGTTTGAACTGCATTCAATCAAGAAAGAATTTGGCTGCAGAGTATTTAGTACTTGTGGCAGTTCACAGAGAGAAAGCAATTTCTGAAAGCCTGGCTGCATTTGCCTCTGACATCCGCGACAAAAATCTTTATGCTTGTAACATGGAAAAAGCATTATTTTGCAAGTCACTCACAATATAGACTCATTTTAACAGAACAATAGGTCAGACAGAAAGGCATTTTTAAATATTATATTTCAAAAAATGTTTGGGACACCCAGTGTAAATGCTAAGGTAAAAGAAAAACACACAGTTCCCCCTCCCTTCCCCATGCCTAACTCATATTTTTACAAAATGAAAAAAAGATTACTCACTCTGTCACGACGGCTGGCTATTTCTGCTTTAATCTGATATGGGTCATACTTGGTATTAGTTGAAAATCCAGAGAATGCTAAACAGATGGAAAACAGTATTTTACATTATTTTTTTTTCTTCTTTAATACACTTGTTAAGATGTGGTGCTATTTAATAGACCATTGCATTCGCTCTTTGTGTTACAAGTCATTAGGTTTTAAAATAATCCTCTGTGCTAAAGTACAACTGAAGAATTATCTTTGGCCTGTTGAATTATTTTTTTGTCCTGAACAACAACAAAAGTTGTATATAGCAGCACTGCACGCATATTGCCTAAAAGCAACTGGCTTCCATGACAGGACGGTGGCATTTACTGACGGAAGCAATTTGTGTAACATTAACAACTGCTAATTGCTTCCTAGGTATGTTGACATAACAGTATGATAGAGACTAAAGTAACAAAACTATTGTCAGAACAAAATTCAATCAGCAATCAGTTACAGAGAGTAGTTGCCTTCTAAAGCAACAGTGCATGGATCCGACACACAGATCAACCTCTGGCAAGTGAGCTTGTAACACAGCATTATCTAGTCAGGCAATGATTTCAAGCTGTGCCATTACAAGCTAAAGCCTAGACAGATGAAGTAAAGGTCCTAGAGGATAGGCTGGGCAAGACCAACCATGATTTACTGAGTGAGCCATTCATGGCAGCACTGACCCACTGAAAAATGCCCGGTATGCGAGCGGATGGGGTTGTGCTGTTAGACCTACCATCCTTTTGTAGAGATGAAGGCTGCTGCTTTGAAACCCATATCCATGTCTGCATTGCACTGAGCCTTTCAATTCTCGAAAGAATACTGCAACGCCAAGGTCATGTCAAGCATGCAGGGACTTGCCAAAATGAGTAGTCATGCTTGGACTAATTCTCTAAATCCAGGATTTTCGAATGGATTTTTTTTTTTTTTTTTTTAAAAAAAACAGTGCTGATCACAACTGAGTCACAAAACTGCTGCATGGGCACCTCCCTGCCAACCCACAACCGCTGAGCTCACACCACCTCCCACTCATGAGCACACAACACTGAGTCAATGGCATCACCCACAAGCAAAGAGGAGGAAACAGTTTGTGAAGTTTTAGTTCTTTTAATGCAACAGATTGAAACAAGTGGTGGTGGAGGCAGGAATATTCACAATATAAGCGCGTAACTTTGGCTGTCTAATTGCACTTGAATTAGGAGCCTAAGATTTCTGTACAATAAATGGAGAAGCAAGCATCCCAGAGTAGAGTCAAATTAAGAAAAACAAATGAAGAAACCTTGGGGAATCTTGAGTTGATAGCATGATTAATCCCTAAAGGGATTTTTTTTTTTTTTAAATATAGCATCTGACTAATTAGCCCATCCCATTTTCTCAAAACAGATGCAAATTAAACAAATATAAAATATATTAACACATCTGTAGAAAATCAAAATATTTTTTCACTTCAAAACAAGCGAAAGGTTTTATTTAAATTATTTGACAGTATCTCATTATCAATTCCATAGGTATGCCTAAAAAAAAAATATCAGAAGGTTAAGAAACATAAAAGTCAACTGAGATAGCATTTGCATTCATGCTACAGATAACCTACAATTTTGTCATTTCCAGTCATTTTTTTGCTGTTTCAAGCAACTTGGAAAAACAAGAGCTTTAAAAATATGAAAAACAGGTTATATTTTTCTAATATACTATCATCTTGAACAGAAGTTTCTTTCTTTATATTAACTTGAAGTAATTCAACAAAATATCCCACAGAACTATTGCAAATTTAAAAAAAAAAGAGCCCAACCTCCTAAAAAAGTATTGTAGTAAATATATAGATTACAATCTAAAAAAAATACTGATGACACTATCTTTTACCCGATTCCAAGTCTTTAACCTATAGTTTAACACTTTTTAAACAATAGTTTCTTTTTTAAAATTTGTTTTGTAATAAGAAAAAAATATTTTGTAATAACTCATAAGAAACTTGAACATAACAGGGAGAAATAAGATTAGTCACAACTGTTCAGTTATGTCACAAACTAAATCACAGAATACATATATTTAAAAATAAACAAAAAGATGAGAATCCCCGTTCAACGGTAAAAGAACACTTGATCAAGACCACCTATGACACCTCAGCCCTAGAAAACATCTTTTATTGATGATTTTCGTATAATATGAATTACCTTGGATTAATAAATACCACTGGATCAGTAGCTAAACACTTCTATCCAGATGCCTGCTTTAACTGCCCTTCCACAGTCAGGTTTCTTGAACATCTTCAGGAAGTTCTAAGCAGAGCTTCCCATACTTATCAAGTACTTGGCATTTACCAGCAAATCCTGCAGTTTGAACAATGGCTGTACACAGGGCAGCCACTGAAAAGCCACCAGTACAAACTCCACTATGTTTCCACGTGGCTGGTACATATATCCATTTGATATACCACTTTGAACTAGACTGCTTTGACTCTTCAGCAAAGAAACCTCTTCCTGTTGCATCACCCAACAGCCGTAACAACGGTGCAACAACTTCAGATTTCAGAAAAAGTGTATAATCTACTCCAAGTTACCAGAACCATCTGAAGAGTGAAAATGGCAAGATACCAAAGCTCTACAACTTTCACCACCAGCATTAGGATCAGAGGCTGGCATTCAAGAATGAGGTGCACTAATGAAACACCGCTTCCTACTTCACGGTCAGAGGTACTCTTGACCACCCCACCTTGTCCCTAACTCTTTATAAAAAGTCAATAAACCAACCATGGATCTGCAGAAGGCCTCTGCTAAGCTGATGGTTCCCCCCGCATGTTGAGGGTGGAATAACGTATGAATTTAGGAGTGCAAGTAGGTGGCTGGTCCACCAACATTCAATCTTGTCTTTGTTGCCTTGCATGAAGCATCACTACAGCTGGCTTTGAGATGGCTAGAGATGCTAGCTGGGATATATCCCTGTTTAAGGTTAAAAAGGCATATTCTAATAGATAGACCTAACAGGAAATGGAAGTCCCTGAATAGCAGTCAAAGGGTATCACCTCACTTCTGTAGTCAGGATCTTCATTCAGAGGAGAAGCTGGTGATGGAAACACTTCCCACTATTTCTTACACCACGTTGTGAGAGGCAAGTGGGTAAATCAAAAAAAGACTAGTAAACTCACAGCTGGCATAAGAACGGCTGTCATCCTCACACATTTTGTGCAATTGTTGATATTCTTCTTGGGCTAGTTCAAAACGCTGCTGTTTTATTTGGTAAATCTCTTTCTTGGCATTGAGTGCCTCCTGGGCAACTATTAAATATTCCTTTAGCATGCGTTCCTGCTCCCTTCTCCATTGCTCCCTTGGGTCCTCAATTTGTGTGAGCTCTAAGAAGAAAAGCATAAAAATAAATAAAAATTGTAAGACACTTTATCCCACAAAGTACAAATCATTTTGTTAAGGTCTGTTCTCAACTAGCACATCCAGCACTACAGTGCTCAAAATCTCTACAGCCTGGATGAGAAGAAGAAAGGATGCAGAGTGGAAGAACAGGAAAAGCCCTTTCAAATACGAAACACATTTAAATTTGTTTCTTTTCTTTACAAACTATAGCAAACCCAAAGCAAACAGTGTTTTGGCTCTAACCTTCCCTTGTAGTCAACTTGAAAATTCTGAGGACTACCTAAAAACCCAGAACCACGTAGGTGAATGAAAGGTATCTCAATACTTAGCCCACAACTCTATAAATGGTTGGAACAACCTTAGGATACTACATACAACTTCACAAGTATAACATCCTGAAAGGTCAGGATTACCTGCGTAATTAAGAATACGGTCATTTCACAGAAAAGTAAGCATTTTAATCTTAAATCCATAAAAGCATTTAAATTGCTTCTTTTTATTGTCTTAAGAAACAGCACTCTCATTCTTTCCCTTTCCAGAGTTTACAACAGTTCGTATTCAAACATAAATCAAAAATAGGTTTCCAGTATAAAATCTTTCCCGTATATACTGATTTTCAAAGTTATTACCGTTCAGCAATCTCTTTTTGGACTGGCAAAGACATTTGAGGAGGACACATGCATTAAAATCCTAAAACATTATTGGTTCATTTCTTTTCTTTTTGTGGTGATGCTCAAGCTAGCAAATATGTTTTACATGAGGATGTCCACGTAAAATCTCATGTTTAAGTGAATATTAATTTCTGATGATTGAGGCTCTACCAGCAAGAAGTTGCTGCATGTTCAAAGTAGTGGCATAACCTGCAGCACAGTCAGGAGGTAAGCACCTCGTCATTTTTCGAAACTTTGTTTCTGACGAGAGATGAAAGCCAGTTGTTTTTTATTAATCTTGAGTACATAATTTAGTATATTGGTGTCAGTGATTAAACAAGAAACTATAAAAGATTGAGCCCAACACATTAAGAACTCTAATGGTGTCAAGGGTCATGATAGCAGCTCTACCATCTGAACTATCTGAACAGTACATAAAGAAAAACATAAAGCTCATCTATGAACAGTACTTACAACAGATTTGTGTATCAGGTTGCAAATAACCTTTTCTCTCAACAGCTGTAACTCTTCTCTCCCCGCAAGTCCTCACACTGCAACACTTGTGCCTATAGTTTTGCAATTCCTCCCCACATCCAGGGACCCTCGATTCCCTGGAGCACCTTCTGGCTCCAATGCCCCCAAACTACCTATGAGGCCCAGGAGAGGACGTGCTATGGCTTGTTGCAGTCTCCATAAATCCTCTTCTGCATGCAGGGCAAGCAGAAGAAAACAGAGTTCACACTGCAGCCCATCCTTTACTGAGGGCATGAAAATTTGCAACACTCACTCATCTGTCCTTAAGTATTCCTGAAATCTGTACAAATTTAATATTCCTAAAACTGCTAACGCAGAAATTAATAAATACATGGGAGACAGAAAAACTGGATCCTAGTAAGTGTCTCTTTTTGAATAGGAAATTAATAGTTCCAGTCTCAATAAACAGCCATGCCTAAAATGTTACACTGTATCACACATTAAGCTTCTGAGGTCCTATACTACCAGGCACTGCATCTCTTACCAAATTATTTCAGAAGACATCTCAAAAGCTAGCAGCATTCTTCTGAGGCAGAAAACTTCTTCAGTACAGCAGTAACGTTCTCTAAGCACAGAGGCTTCACTTTGCCCTGGATTTCTACACAAGTTTGCCATGTAACAACAAAACTAAAGCTACACTGTATGATAAAATTAACTTCCTTCATTTTTTTAATAACTCATTGAAAAAAATAAAAATAAAATACTACAGTAATTCAAGAACAGCCCCAGACAAATGCACAGAATATATTATTCCCTCACTGGGGAATGCCCAACTGGTTAAAGGAGACTTCAAAGGCTCCCAAGACTCTGAGGAGGAGGGAAAGGAATTCTGCAGCTGGCAGCCGCCGAAGTTTTTAAGCAATGGTTGGACAAGAGCCAAGAGCAGCTTAGTAAGGGTGTCAACAAAGTACTGAATTTACAGAACACGATGGCGATCAGGGTTGGAAGCACCATTGAGATTTACAGAAGATTCCTCTGTTCCTGGGGTTTTTCAATATAAATGGAAGGTTATTGCCTAGAAATCTTTTTATTACTTTCTGGGTAAACAAACATAGCAAGAGGCTTGGAAAAATCAGATGTATTAATGTTTTCTTTTAAAAGATGCAAGAGCAAAAAGTTTGAGACAGTGCACAAAGAGGTCCCTGGTAAGCATAACTTTTGAAAGACTCTCTTTGCATTATCCCTTGCATTTTCTCACAGTATTTCTTGAAACCAAAGCACTTCTGTTTTGTCAATTAACACAGAACTCCAACGCTGTATAAAGCATTTAACCCGGTCAGCCACAAAAGGCAGTCCGAATGTTTTCCTGTGGAAGTTGCCATTCCAAGTATCTTAGACATAGTTCAGAATACAATGTAAGGGACTCTCTTCAGACACATTTCTTCAGTTCCTACACCATCTCTGCCACTTGCCTGACACCACAATATGATGCACATGATTGTCTACTCATTAGTTCTCACTTCTACAAAGGAGGTTAATGCAGTCTTGATTGGTACCTTTGTTATCCACCATTTAAAATTGGACCGAGTATCCTACTAATTTTTGAATAATAATTATCCAGCTATAATATCAACTCTGTCTTCTCTCTGAATATAAATCTTGCTTGTATATGCAAGCACTGTATTAGCCTAAGGGTGACAAACCCATTTTGCTGTGACGGTTGAATTACCATTTAGGATAATATCTGTGGGCTGCAAGTAATTAGTTATCATGAAAGAGACAAATTTTGCAACCTTGTTAATTGCAGAATGATTCCTTTCACTCAGTTCAGCATGGGCCCTATGAAGTTTCTATGCCTCTGTTCATATATTACCTTTTTTTAATTCCTAATATGATTAGCTTTACTTTCCCAGATCTATTTATACTAATCTCCTCTTTCAGTACCTTTCCATTGAGCATTGGGGAACTCAATTTCTCTCTGCAAAAACTCTCTTCTACAGTTTTTGCTCTCAATTGCACAGAAAAAAATGCAAGCCAGATCTGACATGCCTACAATAATTAATATCCTTTTTGTAAGTTCAAACTTGATGTCTACAGTAAAGCAGCTAATAACAAAGTCTGAAAAGCAAAAAGTAGTGATTCCTTTTGCATGCAATGGTGATTGTTATTCCTATCAAAGACGCCTATCTGTAGGAAGCTTCAGGAGCTTTTTTAATCACAGCATTGCAATGGGAGTTCGTGTTTTATTCATTATCTTTAGGGCCTCTGAAAGCCTTTTAAAAAGTTCAAGAAAAAAAAAAAAGAAGAGTTGCCAATATACTCATTTGTAATTTTTAATATGTGCATTCACACATGTGTATATATGTTGGTGCAAATGCATTCCATTACTGCACTCCGATGTAAACCTCACTTTTCATTAAACTTCAACATTAACTAAAGTTACCATGACAGTTTAAACAGCAATTATTAAGCTACTACTACTTTTAAACAGAGTTATTGTAAGAATTACCTAACAGTCTGTATTTATTGCCTTTCAATTGTCTCAGCTATCTATCCTTGTGATCAGTGCATTAACAGCTCTTCAAAGTTTATTATTTAATTTGTGATCTTTGTTAATTTCACAACAAATAAGTGCGTGGGTCAAACAATATCATGGGAACATTTGTTATTCTGTTGGGGTTTTTTTTTAAATAAGTAATTGTGAAACCACAATACACAAGTAATTCCAATGATGGCAGGAAGCCAAAAACTATTTCTACATTTTTATTTTTTAATTGACTAGATTTCAAGTAGATAGTATTGAGATTGGTTTTGCAGATTATACTATTTACCATTGCTGTGATAGCCCACATTACTTTCTTCTTTTCTGCCTCCCCACCACCAATTTCCACAATATTGAAAGCATCCGCTCATTGGTGATAAGAAACACAACAGTAACAGCAGCAGTAGTACAAAGTTATAAAGATAAGACTTTTTTTAAAAGTAGAACTGGCAAATGTGCCAGACAGTGGCAATACAAAGCTCAGTAATAGTCCAAAAGAGAAAATGTTGGAAATTTCTCCCTCTTGGTTTCCGAAAGGGAGAATCATTGTCTTTTTGATAGCACTTTGTACTGTATTAAAGCATAGAACACATTGCTTGAGAGAGGATGAGATTACTGTATTTCATAGCGCTTCCAATTAAAAATCAGCACTTTTCTCTCAGAATGTATTTTGGTTTTCAATATAGAAGTGAACTACGGATGACTTAGAAAATACAAGGGTATAACATAAAGATCTTCTTAACTGACATATGAAAAAAAAAACCCCACAAAATTACTGATACTCCACAGTACAACAAAGCAAAACAAAATAGTTTCATACACTATAACTCAATCATAGGTTGTAAAATTCTTTACAAATGGAAGGATTGTGCCCTCATTTGAAAGATGAGAAAACAGACACTGCAAGAAATTACTTGCATATATTTTCTCACTGTATCATGAGGTGCCTAAATGGTATCTGAAACAAAGCTAACATCAGCTTGCTACGATTCCTCAAAATAATGACACATCTACTCACGATTTATGTGGTCCATATAATAAACTCCAATCTGTTGATCGTAAACAGTTTCCCATCCTAAAGGAAGCTCATCACCGACACAGTCAGCAAATGTCAATGGCTTTGTAATCCTGTAAAAATAAAAATAATGCAAATAAATACAAAAGGTACAGAGCTTACAGTGCAATGAATGTTATTACATGTTTTGAAGATACCTCCATCATTTGATCACAAACTAGTTATGCTGCTTAGGAATGTGCTAATAATTACAAACATACAGTTTCAAAATAAAATTTCATTTAAATATGCTGACAGATACTCCCTGAACAGGTAAGACAAGCCTCTCCCTTCAAGTTTCTATGTTTAACAGTTTCATTACAATGGCATGTAGTCCTGCCAGTTTTTCTCCCATATTGCAAAGAACACAAGTGTGAAGCTGGAGTTCACCGCTGCTAAAAATTACTAGAAGCTTTAATAGGCTTTCATTTCTACAAGGTGTCAAAGCAGTGTGTTTGTCCTTAAAAAAATGAAATAAAATTTAAGAAAGCACTATATAATAGATTTCTTCTCTTTTTAGTTATACATTTCCAACTGTTAATGATATTCTCTTGGTCCAGACCCATCCAAATAGCTTCCTCTCCCTCAAAAAGAAGAGACACAAACAAATGTCTCCAAAGAATTCTGAAGCTATTAGAGCAGAAATAGTAACTAATAAGTAACAGCATTACTATCTAGCAGCTTAAAATATCACACCCCTTGCTAGGTAAACTCTTCGTAGACCAGTGGGTAATAGAAAACCAAACCAGCAATTTCAGTATTGACAGGAATGTTGAAAATACTGGGTTACAAATTCTATGGGAAGACCCTAAACTAACACTGTTCTAGAACATAAGGTATATAAAAAAAACCAGGAAGAACAAATGATACAAATAAATAAATCGTTAACATTCAGCTGAATCACGTCTATTTCCCAAATCATCATTTTAATCATATCTTAACCACTAAGATAACGTTTTCCTCTGAAAGCTGCTATAAAATTCCTTTACAGAAAAGCTATTAATATAGTCATTTCAATTATACATTGGATATAGATGCAAAACCTTCAATGTTTACTTGTGGGGGCATTTCTAATACCTAGAATGATGACAGCTTTGCAAAGATTAAATACAGGCATCAATTTAGGGAGTGACTTAAGTTCAGCACAACCTATGGCATAATACTGTTTGGCATAAACTGGAAATTGTGTTTGTATGGTATAATACCCAGTTAAGGTTTCCTGACACCAGATTTGGACTATGCTTACAAATACACTGCAGAATAGGGAGGTCATCGGGACTGGTAACTGCAATTCATCTGATAACACCTGTAAAAACAGTAACTTTGTCTGAACTAAATTATGTCTGTCTTTGAACTAGAAGTCCTTCCCCACCCCAAAACAAAACCAACCAGAAGAATCCAATGGTAAAGACTTCAAATGATAGAAATACTACTATGGCCACATTCTAGCTATTCCAGTGGTCCAGTAAGCACACCATTCAATACTAACAAAAAGCACATAACTGCACACACAGCAAACAGAGAAAAAACATATTTACTTGCTTCCTGAAACTATTCAAGTATTTTTGAGATTAAAGTATTCAAAATTAATTGTAGTAGAATAAAAAAAAAAAAAATATCATCACAAGCTTAAATGTTTGAACCGCTCTGTACAACAGCACAAAGATCAAGCTATTTAGGTCAAATAATAAAGAGCTTGATCACATGCTATGGATTCTCAAACATGTATAAACAGTTTAATAAGATGAAGATATACATAAATTTGAACACCACTAAAGTAAAAACTTTCCATTACTGACAAATACATAGTTTACATCATGTAATCATGCAAATCCAAAGCTGCTGTATTCAAGAAAGAAAATGTTAATATGGACTGGCATATGCATTATTTCAGTAATTCATCCAACAGTCAGGCAGAACAAATATTGCCAAGATACTTCTGATCTCTCTGGAATTCAGTCAAATATTAAAAATATAACATGCAGATTTTTTTCTTAAACTCTCATGGTTTTGTTCTGAAGACACCATGTTTACAATTTCTCAAAGTAGTCTAGACATCGGCTCCTAAATTATCACACTATAGACAAGATTTTCTTTGGAATGAGTTATGAGACATGCTTGCCTGTTATACAAACACACCCTCACCCTTTATTCGTACATAAAACCTGCACATGATACTCTAACCTTTCATACTACAAGAACTTTAATTCAATGCTCTCTGTGATCCCACCATGGCTCAGGCTTCCAGGACAAGGACAATGCTCACTTTCTGGAAAAGGGAGACTGAAGAAAGCCAATGCATCTGGCCTAACCGGTTTTCATTCCAATGTTATAAAAGCATGCATGAACAGTTTAATTAATGGGTTTAAAGGAAACCTTGTAGGAAAAAAGAATACATAAAAATCTGTCTTCCAGATATTCAGACCATTAACAACTCGATGTCACTTATTTTAAACTATATTCAAAGTTGTTCCAAATTGGATTCCCTTCAGACAAAGCATAACGTCATACTGATTCTCAATTCAGTCACAGTTATATCTATGTAGCCTGTGAACCTTCTTCATTCAATTCATCTAGGTCAAAACATGCAAAGCTTAAACTAAGAACTTGGAAGTTTCTCCCTGTGCCTTGCACTGGCTTAACTAAGTCACCTGAAAAATATATTTCTGATTTAACCCACACAACTCTGAGAACAAGATTTTTTTTTCCAGTTAGGGAAACTAAGGGTTTCCAGAATAACAAAAACAAAACGGAACAGATGCAGATATGTATATTGGAGATCAGCCACAAATTACAGCACTACATTGCTGAAATTAAGTGTCTTCTGGAAATACTGCTTTACTCTCTAGGTTTTTTTAATTAGCTCAAATACTATAAAATAGGAGAAGTCTTTTCTGCTTCTATATAAACAACTTACAAGGTACATCTGTTGCAATATTTCAAAGTTTTACAATAAAGACAAAAAACTTTTCAAAACATTATAAAGACAAAAGACAGAATAAAAATGCTGCCATCTTTAATTAAATAAAAAACAGGGCTGCCCTGAAGTATGCTATTCACAGTAGTAAAGAAGAACTAAGGCATTTTATCTGTCACCAGTGATCATCTCCTATTCCCCCCATGACAACTGGTAGACACTAATAAGAAGGTTCAGAACTTTCAGCTGAAGATAGAATTCCTCCAGGACCAGTTTACAACAATACCTGGTTGTGGCCACTGGATCTACAGCCCAGATAAAAGTAAGTGTCGTCCACGGGGGCCAATTTTGCACATATCAAAGAGCCAACCATAACTTCAGATTAACTGATTTGCTGATTCTTCATTATCTTTAAATGTTTATCCTTCCCAAAAGTAATTATTCTCTTCAGTCATTAGGCACGATCTTTTATGACTCTGAAACCCTTCAAAAGCAAATACAGAAATATGTAAGAAAGCTTCCATAACCCAAATCCTGAACACCAAGCCGAGAGAAAAATCTTTGAGCATTGTCATGTGCCTTGGATCTGCCCCAATTAAATATTGTCATTAAGAAGAAATGGAAGTCTGGTATTTGCATGCAGTGAAACAGACATATCTGAAACCCCAAGTTTTGTTAACATGTTCTCTGCATCAATTATCAAGCTAAACAGAATACAGAAATCAAACTAAAAAATAAAACTGAGCAGCTGAATAAAACTGTTTCTGACAGAGGCATTTTTCCTACTCCTTGTGTACTTATTTCATATCTTTATCCATTACCCATACACAGAAGGATTCCAGCTACTACAGCCTTCTGAATATGCAGCAACAACAGATACTTCTTGAATGCATCAGTTCATGGTGGGGAGTGGGAAGAAGACAGTAGAAGGCAACGTCTAAATACCATTTTAAACAAATTACTGCAAAACTGCCCTCAGCTTTAGCATACTTTGATAATAGAATCTAATTTCAACTCCCCAAAAAACCACAGAAAACCTCAACCTTTAAATAATAAAGGAACAGTTCTAGCATACTTCAACTCTCTAAAATACAGTTTGACCGGTAGCATGGGGCAGTAATTTCATTGTCACGGACTTTCAAAAACAGAACCAGACCACCAAAACCACAAGGCATCAGAAAATACTAGATAAGATCCTCAGTCTTCCCATGGCCCTGATGTCACATCAGAGGGCCCTGGCTGCTTGAAATCCCTATGTCTAATTGAGCAAAACTTCCCCTGGGAGGAACTAAATTAAGACAAACAGAGCCTGTTTTTGCAAGATCTTGAATAGGAAATCAAAAAGGTGTTTCCAAAGTGCTTGCAAACTAGCTGCCATTTCTTAGACAACATCTAGATGCCTAAATTACACCCAGAGTCAACCTTATCTTTCAACATGTGCCTGGATGAAGAGAAAAGCACTAAACACGAGGGCTAATTATGAAAAAGACCCACCAAATTCTGAAAAAAAGCCACCATTTGTAGGGGAAATGGAGGGAAGGACGCATGAACAGCAACCGTCAACAGTACTTTCATTTTTGTTCCTGATTTTGGTCAGGTCCAACAGCAGAGGCAGAAGTGTCTAATATGATACTCCTCAACAGACAACTAGGAGAAACATTCTTAAATCTGATCTCAGCCTGAATAGCCATCTAATGGGATAGATGGTTTTGTCTGACAAATGGGAATACAAGCTAGAAAAATCTATTAATTCACATTACAGATCTGAAAAATACCAGGCAACTTAAAAATTAGTAACAGTATAACCAGAAGGGAATTAAACATTCTGATAAATCTAGCAATAGTTTATCCAAAGTACTATGCTGAATATATTACTGAAGTGTCACAAGGCAAGAAAGAGAGAAGGCAAAATGAGAAATCATGCACACAGCCAGACTTTTTTTTCTTACCTCCTTTCAAACATTAATTTAAGTTACAGCCATTGTTATAAAATTCAACTAATCCTCTTGTCTTGTACCACGGCTCTTACTTCCTCCAACCGCACAGCAAAAAAAACCTAAGAAATTGAGCAGGAATGGAAGATAATTTTTTTTTTTTTTTGTCTTTCACAGACACAGGCAACGAGCTGTTTACACTGAGAGGGTGGGTGGGGGGTTGCTGCTACTTTGTTTTTAAAAGTCACATTGCAGTCCTGGAGGTTCTTCTTGGACACCTTCTACCACCATAGCTCAGGCCTGGGCAGCAGCGCACTCCGGGCCTGTGGGACCTTCTCTGCGAGAAACAGAGAGGGTCTGTAGCCACCCAACTGTGCCAGGACCCCCCAGCAGCCCCAACCCACCGGGCTCCTCCAAGCAGGCTGCCCTGAAGAGAGCACCCCACTCCTCAGTGGCCACTGCCTCCCACCCCACCAAGCAGGGCAGGAATGCATCAGGCACACTCTGCCCGGCTGCTGAAGCAAAGCGCATCCTCCGTGGTTCAGAAACAGCCACGCACCAGCTAGACCCACGCAGTCTCACACCGTGGCAGCACACGCCAGCCAGGCACGGGTGGTTTGCAGCAAATGCCGTCATGAACTCTGGACCCCCTGTTAGAGAACTCTGGAGTACACCACGGCTTTCCTCGCTGTCCGTCCTCTATTATTGACTCGGCTCTTCTCAAGTAGCCAAGTCATAAAAAACGAGCTGGATTTTGAAATAAGGTTTGGCAAACTACATTACTGATGGCTTAGTCAAAAGTACAACAAAGTTCACCACACTATATGTATATTTTCAAGATAAAAATCCCTTACAACTTTTTTCTTAATTCAAATGATCTATCTTCATTTTACTGCATGATTTAACCTTGAGTTCCGAATAAAATAACTTATCAAACATCTATTCAATCCTTCATTAAAAAAAAAAAACCCACGATACTGATGGCCAGACAGAAACTTGCACAAATGAGATTCTGTGCTCTGGACAAAGACTCAAAGAAGGTAACTTGCATTCAGAGTCATTGCTGGGATACACTTCCCTTAGAAATAAAATGCTACCCTACAGCAAGGAAATAACAGCACCATCTCTTCTAAAGGTCACTTGAAATTCAGTCTAAGACCACACTGTATTTTGCAGTATTTTTTTTTTTTAAACAGCTACAAATAAGCACACAAAAGAGTGCTAATAATGTCATATCAGTGTATTTGCTTCTATTAATTTTACAGTAACATAAGCCAACACAGCATACATCAATGTGTAAAACAGAAGGCACAGGATGGCATTAGCCAGCTACAGTAATGAATCAACCATCTTGCAAGTGTGGAGAAAAATGTGTGTTCGTTATCAGACGATTTTTTTTTTTTTTTTTTAAAGGAAACAAGTGCTAACTGCCTTTAACACACGGTATTACAAATCTGGACAACCTATGCTGAGACAGCTGACAAGCATGTCACTCTCACAAATATCTGAATTATTTGTCGATCACCACCTCCTGAGCCATGGCTTGCCACTGTTTACATCATGACAAACAAGCTGGTGGCAGTTCCTTTTAATCTCACTCTGTAAGCTACAAAGCAGCTCTAACATCTGTACAACAGGGCAGCGTACACAGTAACTTCATTGGCCATCCTATTCCTCAGTCCATAACTGTCCTTGTTTTACAGCCACCTGAGTTTATGTCAAGAAAAGTAAGAGGCATCAGCTATCTACCTCTCTTGTGACCTCATGCTGAAGAAAAACATTCAGGAAAAACAGAAATAATGCTGTAAAAACCTCAGTGGAGTGACCAGAAAACATGAACACTCCATTTTGGCACCCAAAACCTGAAGGGAATTATTTTGTTTCCTACAGTGTTTCAGATCATCACATCCTGTGTTGTGCACTACGTTGAATCAATTTACTCCAAACCAAGAAGAACTCCCTTTTTTGTACTAGGCAGTCCTTTTACATTTTCTTAAATCTCACTAACAATTTTCTGATGGCCAGGGTACTATACATGTATTATATGAAAACTGTTCATCATGTGCAACATATTCGCTGCTACATGTAATGCTAATAGAGAGGGTGTCTATGAAAACCCTGAACAATTAGATTTTGTGACACAAAATGTATGTGAAGCTACATGCATGAGTAAGAGAGAACCTATACAATTTGCTGACTTAGAAGAAGTAACAGAAGTTATATTGCCTACAAATGCCTACAAAAAATGTACCTGAGGACACCCCCAAATCTCCTTCTACTATTCTAGAAATAAGAAGCATTGACTAATAAGCAACAACAGAGAAATAATATACTTTTGTTTTTATCCTTTACCATATTCCCCAAAACCAAAACAGCTAAGAAATACTGGCTTAGTATGTTGAAACATAAAATAAAAATGCTATGTCCAATTGCAGCTCTCATATAACTTGTCTGGCTGCTCAGAAACTGCTGAAACAGTTCCACACAAGTAGCCAAGTCTCCCAAGCAGCTATCCATTTCTTAACAGCAGCTATGATCCATATCCAAATTCAGAACACAAATATTATGGGAAATTCTTGCTGAAAATATACCCACATTTCACCAAGATGACCGAAATTCCTCCTTCAAAAACCATAGCCGGGTTAAAAGTCAGTGCTTTTAAGAAAATTCCTTTTGTTTCTACTATTTATTATATTTTTACAGAGGATAAACAATAAAAAAATGGGGGCAGAGTGGTTAAGTCAGACTGTCCATCAGTGCTTTAAAACATGTTTTATTTGTGTACACACAGATAGCCTAAAGTTAAAGGCAACTGTACAAAGCCACCAGCCAGAACCTACGATTAGCGGCAGGACAGAGGCAATCGCTGGAGGGGCTAGCTGAGGGAAGGCTTTTTGGGCAGCGGGTGACCTGACATCTAGACCAGAAAACAGACAAAATTACATACGGCAGCTGGGAATAACCAACAAGAGGAGGACAGCAGGAATATGCAGCAGATAGGACAATTAAGTGGAGGAAATTACGAGACTACAGTTCTACTAAACTGATGTCAAACTGGACCTTCGTATTGAGTATGTTATTAGCTAGAAACAGTAACATGCAAGATATTTATGACTTTTCTTTTGCCAATCCTAATAAAGCTGTCTCTGTTACTCACAATCTCTAAATATTTACAAGAGCTTCTCAAGGACTTGCATATTTGGAGAGGCTTAAAAAAAACCCAAACAGATAAAAATTGAAAGCCTAAACTAAAAGATAAGGAAAATTTAATGGAGAACCTTCAGAATCTGAGAAGCAAGCTGAATTCTTCCACCTATATAAGAAGCCTGACATGACACTACACCTGTCCAAACACAGCACAGCTTTAGAGCGAAAATTGAAGCAGTGTTTCTACTTTCACTGATTCCAAATCAGCATTTATAACATTTTCACCAGTTTCTGTGAAAACAGTCTTTGCCAACTTCATGCTATTGGTAATTAAGGTCGTAGTTAGTAAAGGCAAGCCCTGCAGTTACCTGTTTATTTCTTCCATCCTGCAAACCACAACTCTGCAACCTTCTGCTGCAGAAGAGCAAGTCACACAGCTGTCAGATTTCTATGTCCTCAGTACACATTAAAGCCTATTTCTATGTTCAGTTCAGTCTAACAAACTGCTTGGCATATGTATCCTTCGTTTTGCAATGACTCTTCTGGTTTAAGAACTCAAATTTCTGACTAGCTTACTTGGCCACAATCCTGCCCACCAGTTACCAAAACCGTCATAGAAGAGTCACTGGAAGAGGTGATGAGTCGCTACACCCTTACACAGAGGACTGCATATGTGCTTGTGTGTAAGCGTATGCATACACACACAAAATTGTTCTCTTCTGACTGCTGGTCACAACTTCTGTATGCAACTAGGAAATGAGGAGGAAACACCTGTACTTTCCTAATGGCAGTCAGCTGAGCAAGGATGAAAAGATGCATCTGCGAGATCTTACCAGCAAGTTCTTAGTAATAAGCCCTTTGCACACAAACAAGAATAACAGGAGGAGTTTAAAGCAGGCAGAAAATTGAGCAGACAGGAAAAGAGAAGTCCCTCAGCAGACAAGGAGGAACAAAAATGGGACATAAAACTCCAAATTCAAGCCCATGAATTTCCATGTGTTAAAAAAAAAAAAAAAAAGGGAGGCATCAAAGGAAGCTTTACATCTCAACAAGTAGCTAAAATGGTCTTAAATGCTGCAAGACACTGCCATGCACTGGAATACTTCCTGCAGATCTTGCAGGATCACTTCAAGTTGATAGCAAAAAAGGTTAGCACACCCTCACTCTCACCTTAATAAACTAGAAACGAAGGAGGCAATGTATCTTGGCTGTCTCTTGAGTAGGACAGAAACAAAAGGGTAAAGTTCGTCAAAACTCTCTTCCCATCTACTGTGTTCTCACATCCTATATCCAGAAAGATTATGTCATTTGCAGATTAGTTTGTTACACTTGAGTCTGACCTTGCTAGACTAAACTCTTTGAAATTTTGAGGTCTATGTGATTATCCCTAACATTATGGCAGAGATTTTTCTAAAATGTTCTAACAACTATTGGTAATTCAAGTTTCTGTACATTTGTAATGGTTGGCTCTGCACTGCTGAAGGCCTCCCCCTGCCCTTAAATTTATCATTCTTCCCTACCAACTAGCCAGACTTGCAATAACTAAATATATATACATGCATGTGTGTATATACATATACACACAGCACGATTTATTGATTTGTACAAATACCATTAAAGTGTCAAATGACAGAGGTTAACTTAAACATTCTCCAATAAAAAAGCACTGTAAAACACTCCTGTGAGAAAATTATAGCTTTAAATCACTTTAGACAAGTCTCAGTCAGCAAAACTGAGAATCTTAGGTTAACTGGTAATCTTTGGGCTGACTAGAAGGCAATTAGTTGAAGACACACAGAGGTTAACACCAGAATCTTGAGGTATATACAGTTATATCCTGATGTGGTCTACAACTGCTTATTAACCAAAGAAAACCTTTCTTGTACACTGAGAGGGCCCATTGTTCTAGAAAACATGCCAATGAACATGATACTAAAGGGATTTTACACTTCTGTAGTCTAGGAGAAACAGTTTTTTAGAATACCCTATAGCCAAACAATACTTAATTACTAGTGTTCCCCTAGATGTAAATTGAAGTTTAATGAGATTAGAAACTGACATCTGTCATGTCTATGTGCACAAACAAGTTCAGCACTACAAGTGAAAATTTAATTAATTTGATGTTTTAAAATATTTTAAACCCAAGTCCTCCAAAATCTTACTATACTTGGCGCATATTCAATTAAATTTTACTGAAATTAATTTCATTAAACTATTTCTACCAATTAGTATTACTTAATGATATTAACAAAAGAGAAAACACATATTAAAAGTTACCAGAAACTGTTTATAGAGAAATCAAGCAGAAAGTGACAAACAATGGGAGGAAAAAGTAAATGCAACTGGACTGAGTATAAAACAATGGTTGGAAAAAATATATATTCAAGAGACCATTCTTTTCAAGTCTCAGAACAAAGTGATGTGTAGATAAGTGCCAAAAGAATATGCATACCATGACTTCACATACATCCCACTAAAAACAAATTGTGAGGTAAAACAGTAAACAAATGCCTCACACCCAGAAAAGTCCACACTATCAGCTAATATTAGAAATTCAAGACAAGAGTTTCTCATTTAAACTTTCAGAACCTCCTTATCCTCCTCCAGCCCACTTGAAAACAGTGTTATACTCGTGCTGTATTTTTCTAAAAGTACTATGTATGGCATTTCTCAAACATGTTCAATTAACACATTCCTGGAAGTTTTATGGATTCTTGTACCATTTCTATGTAATGTCTTCTAAGGTGCTACTGCGCTGTCATGCACTGACCATGACTGTACAGCAGTAACATGTTGCCTTGTAAAAGGCCACAGCCTTGTAAAAGGCCACGCCCCCCTCAGTGGAGTGGGTGCCCATGGGCACAGAGGGAAACCCTATCCCGCAGATCTGTAAGGCAGGCTTTCCAGACTGCTTCTCTTCTTAAGTTTCTGAACTATGTTAATAATGCAATACTTTAGGTGGTAGTGAAAGAGTGAAACTAATGTGACACACACACGATCCAAGGGCACCGTTTCAATCTCCTGCCTAAAGAGTTACTAAACTCAACTTAGCTGTAAGCAACTGAAGTGGAAATAAGTTGACAGGATCTTTGATGATTTTGGTTTCAGACTTCATTTCTTGCAAGCAGTGATCTATGGCAGTCACCTCATTATTTAAGGTTTTTCCGCTCTTTCAGGAGTTAAAGACCCTTGGTCAAGCATATTCGGGTGCATGTTTCAGCTGCCTAGAAGTGGCAATGGACAAGTCATTACTGAATATTGTATACATTAGCATACACACACAGACATCCTCAATCTACTTATTTAAAAGTTCCATATTTTAACTGGTATTACAGAAACATTTAATGGTTATCTCTCTGATATTAAAAGTGGTCTAAAAATAAACCCATTAAAGAAAATCATGCTTAAAATGTGTCATTTCTTTTCCAAACATACCAGGAGATCTAACAAAAGAAATTGTATCAGCCTAAAATCTTTGCTTGTTTTATACCACTGAATCAACCACCCTCCCCCTACTAAGTAAAATAACTTCTTTAAAGCCCAGTAACTACCTAAGGAAAAAAAGCAATGGTTCTGCAATGATATGCAGCCTTAGTACATTTTCTTCTCCACAGCTCACTCTTCACATTTACTTTCAAATTACAGATACAGCTGCCAGATTATTTACACTTTATGACATGCTAGTTCATATCATTTCTAAGCATTCTCAGCCTACCAATCATGAATATAAACTCACGTAAGCTACAAATATATAATGTTAATATAGGTATGGAGAAGATTCTCTAAAATCTGTACTTAAACTCTTACAATTGCTTCCCACACTCCAGGCTGACACCCTTGTCAATTTTCAAGCTTTTATATAACTTAGCCCCTGTTTTCCCAATATTTAATTATTCCAGTATTATTATAATTCCTCAAATACACTTGCCTCCTACAATCCTCCTTAATGCAGATCTTGCAAACGAACAGTGTATTCCCCAATCCATATTAGTAATTTAGTAACATATCCTAAAGAAAAAGACAGTTCTACAGATTTATATTCATCTGAAATTTTTTAAGAGGTTGAGGTTATGAAGTTTGGTGCTATTACTTCTATGGTTGCCAGTAGTTGCGCAATATATTATATTTAAGCTTCAAGTGAGACCAATAAAGTACTTCCAAGTAACTAATACAAGAAATTACTCATAATTTCACTGTCACGTTTTTGCTAAAATACAGGATTAAAAAATATTTTGTGAGAAATCCAGCCAGGTAATGTACTTTTTATGAATAGTAATAGTGCAATCAGAAAAAAAATAAATCTTAAGACAACCCTCTCAAACCCAATATAAAAAATATTTAGAACTCTTAGAAAAATTCACTTTCAGTATAAGCAACTAAAACAAAGAGTAAGACAGCACAAGTAATGTATTTTCTTCACGGTATAAAATTTCAGATCTACCAAAAAACATGGGAAAGGAAAAAACAATCAACAGGAGATAAAGCACAATTATAGAAAACACACCCTGCCATCAAACCTACACTGATCTTAATTCAAACATAACTGAACATCCACTAGTAACAAGTAACTCTTCACTAAAATAGCAGTGGAAATTACATTAAATTTATAGAACATACTAGACTTCAGCAGTAGATGGCCTCCTCTTCTTCCTTCCCATCTCTCATGATCGAGAAGGTTAAAAATAGAGGCTTCCGTTTCCTTAGATTATTTTGCTTTAAACTTTTCTAGAGCACTGAAATTAGCTACTTTGCCAGCTTCCTACATTTGTGTTAGAAAAGAAGGAATGTTAAAAACACACTTCCATTTACAGCAACTCAGGAAACCAACTTCTGTGGTTTGCATTATTATCATCATTTGTAAATGACAAGTCCCTCTAGAAGGTGTAGGTGTTTCTTCCAAAGTTCCCCTTTGGATACTGCTCACCCAAAGGCCCCTTGCACCACACAGTAACATATTTTAGGGGTAATCTGTACTTGCATATTGTTCTATATTTATGCATGCCTTTGCAGTTAGTAAACGCAGATATTTTCAGTGTACAGCGTTCAATTCCCCATATTCACAAGCAGATCCAGCACCGGGAAGGAGAGCTTAAGAGCCGCAGAAAGCCAGCTTCAGGTCCCTCCCTCCCGGCCCCGAGTCTTCGAGGAAGTCGGAGCCACAGGAAGCCTCTAACTTCCACCATGTCAGCACAGCATGGCCCCAGCTGTCCAGATCCATATTTTAAGGTCAGAAAGAACCACTGTCATCATCTAATTGACCTCCTGCATAATACAGGCCACAAAACCTTAGCTGGTAATTCTTGCATCTAGCCCAACATCTCGTGGTTGACCTAGAGCATATTTTCCATAGTGGCAAGAGCAGTGTTTGTTTATACTGAAAAAGATGTACATTGCAGAATCTGAACTGTTTATCTGGAAGTATTGCATATAAACAAACAAAAAGTAGCAGGTATCCAAATACTGCTGTAGTATAAACTTGTATCATCTCCGTTACTAACATTACTATAACGCAGTGCCACCCCTTCATTAGGAAGTCTGGTGTGCTTCGTCAGGCATTGCCTCATAAGACAATTTTTTGATTGCTTCTAATACTGCAAGACTGAAGTTGTTCTGGCTGAAGTTCTCCCTCCTGAGGGTGTGCCTCATTCTCATCTCTTGTGAGAACTTTCAATTAAAACAGATCAGCCATTTGAAACAATGGAGTAGAGGAAAAAATGCTGTCCCTCCCCACGCCCGTGCTAGAATTCCTACAGCAGTCTCCCAGATAGTCTCAGTGCTACCAACACTGGGACCTGAATTTTTCAGGTCTCCTACTATCCCCATGGAAAAACATTCAAGTTTGGCCAAGGCATGGGGGAGTGGAGGCCAGGGAATATTGCTGCACATGCTCAACATAACTCTGAAGTACGGAAGCCCTGCTCTTTGCAGATTTAGTCTCCACTGAACACGCACCAGCTTCTCAAGACCTCTCCTGGCTACAGACCCACCCAACCCCAGTGTGCCAGGACATTGCAGGGCTTGTCCCAGCTGCATGGAGCAGCTTCAGAAAAACATTTCCAGTACAACCTTGCTCCTTGTATTCTGGGAAAAGAGACGAGGAAGCCAGTTTCTCCTTCCAGTCTCAATGCAACCCCTGTTAGCACCTGAACACCACGGAAGAAAGAAAGGAAGCAGGCACACTGGGATACAGAAGGATGAGGAGCATGGGAACCAGGTTCTGGAAGAAGAGGAGGTGGCAACCAGAAACCAAACCATGGTGCAGGGAGGCACAGACAGAGGACAATAAGCACAGGGAGAAGCACTAACAGCAGAGCTGGAGCAGAAGGGACTGGCTGGGAGCAGTGTGAACAGTCCACAGCCTAAGCAGGAGGATAGGGAAAGACGGAATTAGCCAGTCATGCTGCCCTCTACGTCCCTCAGCTCTGAGACTGTGAACATGGCTCTGTTCTCCCCTGTGCACTCCACTCCAACTATACCATAAACTCCACTTGCAGTTTTGTACAAAAGTTTGATTAACAGCTTGGTACTATCGAACTAGAGAGACCCCAGTTGTCTTCAAATGTGTCCCACTCTGGTGCCCTAAACCGCACAGTTCTATCACGTCATAGCACTACTACTTCTGACACTCATCTGATCATACAGTAAGCTAGTAGTAGGTGTGCTTCAACTCACCAGAACTGCAAAAAAAATAATGGGAAAGGAGGTAGTAATCTGGGGGTTCTCCCATGATTACTGAATGGAAAAAGTTTACTCTGCTATCAGATAAGCAAAAATCACAATGCAGAAGAGGTGGGAGTTGAGCAAGATCTCCTACTATTCATAAAAAGCTGTTAATCCAACTTGCAGCTTACTATGGGTACACTAACCTCACTCCTTGGAGGGAATGGGGGGACAGGGACTATATACAAAGGAGAGGAGAAAAAAAACCCACCCAAACAAAACCAGAATGCAGTCCCATATAGAAAGATGATTTCCCAATATTGACAATGCAGACCTTAACTCTGGCATTTTAGAATGTGTCTATGTTTGGCTATGCAAGTTTAATAAACATGAAAAAACCTTACATATGCACTACAAAAGTATCTCAGTTAGGAAGAGTACATTTAGGCACCAGGATCCATATCTTAAAGAGCCTTCTAAATTTTGAGGGAAGAAAAGAACAAACCCTGTTTAAAAAGGCTGATTCTTTTCTGAGAAAGACGAGCATACAGCAAATGAAAAACCAAAGCCTGAATATCCACTGCTAGGCAATGGTACTGTTGCCCCCAGGAACAGTAATCCCCAATACGAACACTTCCATCATTGCTCATGAAAGGTTAATACTTAACAACATACGAACTTGACATGAGTAACATACTTAGAAACCACCTAATTAATCCATTTATCTGTTGAGATTGGTTAAAAAAAAAACCACCACACACTGGGAGCTACTCAGAAAACAATTAAGATATTCATGAAGGAAATGGACTACTAAAACACATGAAATGATTGAACAAACAGCCATTAAAAGAAAGGTGTGCAAAGGGAGACAGCTACTGCATTTTGAGACATATCCTCAACAATATTCTCACTAAAAACTGTTTTCTCATAGCAACTGCAATTAAAATCTCCAACCAGTTTCTCTTTTTCTCAAATAAGATCAAGTCTATCTTCAATGCAGAGAGCACTCACATGCAACAACAGAAAAGCCACAAACACATCAAAAATGCAGAGTAAACGAACTGCAGGAGGAACAGTGGGGGATGAAGGAGAAAAAAATTTCATTTCCAAGAGGCCTGTCCGATACCAAGTAACAAGCAGGTTGGACAGATACATTCAGAAGAGAAGTGGGGGTTTACAGGTTGGACAGATGCATTCAAAAGAGAAGCGGCAGTTTAAGTCTGACATATTACAAATCTAAGCTCTTCTCAGTGCTAACTGAAGGGACATAAGGCTTACTTTACTTAAAATACAGAAAATTACCTGCCCACAGAAATGCTATGAAGCCTTGCCAGACTGTTCCCTGCATTTCACAGCACTCTGTGTTACTAGCAGAAGAAGCATCTAAACTTTAATTTAACTCCAATTTACGTACTTTCTTGAAAATTATTTATGGGCAAGACCTAACCATCAGTGGGACCCTCTCAGTCTTTGAGGTGAGTATGGTAGGAACAACTGTCTCCTGGACTTAGGAGCTGATTAGCAAAATATTTCCAATTACTGAAAGATCTACTGATTCAATCTCAGAGTAGCTTGAAAGAGAAAAAAACCCACAGTTTTCAGAAGTGTTGTAAGCCTGCTTGCTTAGTGGGGTTGATGAGCAATGCTTCAGGAGATCCAGTAAAAAGAGGACATGAAACAGACTGAACCATGATTACTATGCCAGACAGCAGATGCCTAATGTGTGCTGAAAACTTTGTGACTAAAGTCTGTTTAAGAGACCAGGACTTCAAAAACTTACCACCAGCTCCTCAAAGGCTATTAGGAAACCCAAGTGAACTGAAAGGGAAACTATGGTGCACGGGATGGCAGGAAAGTGTACAAGCATGACAGGAAATTCCCAGAAAAATGTGGTAATGACTCTTAGGAACTTACTCTGCTCCACACATTTTTATGTTGTATTGTTTTCTAAAAACCTTTTACTATTACCCATTAAAGCAAGACGACAGCCTCATATGACAGCTGTGGAAAAAAACAGGAATACTCCCTCTTCCCCCCCCCATCTTGTACTTATGCCACAACTGAACAACTAATGTGAAGAAGAGATTTTCTCACCATTTCCTAGACCACCGCTGCTGCCAGGAAAGCCTGTCTTCTGCCATCACCCTTAGTCTCACTTCCTTTTTCAGGTCTTACTTCCCCATAAATGAACTCAGATGTTTACATACATTACCACTCTCAGCTCTTCCCAGCATTAAATCCATGGGATTCTTATTCACAGGATTTGGATTTTCTGATTTCATACTGCTGCAGCACAACAACAAAGAATTACTGAAGATGGAAGTTGTCAGAACAAAGGTCTTCAGTCCATCCCTTCCCTACTCACCATCACAGTTGAAGGTCTGATCCTAAATTTTTAACATCCTCAAGAAGTTAACTTCCTTGACAATTTTGCCCTCAAATTCTAATTAGAGTACAACGAAGATAGTGCCAGTTAAATAAACTATCATATTGCATTAAATCTATTTCCCCCCCAAATTAACAAGCTATTTTTAACCACCATTCAGCAGCACTGCTTTTTAACCTATCTGATCATCTTCAAACTCTTTTCAGAACAGACTTCTGATTCAAGAAGCCTCAATGCACACCCAGTTAAACCCAGTTGCTGTGCTACATTTTAACGGAAGCCTGAGTTTTACAGATATGACTGGTCTAGACCCCCTCCTTCCCTCTGGCCATATATTAAGCAATGTATCTTAGTCACAATGAGTTAATGCTTCTAACCCCTGCAAAAGTTAGTTTTATGGAGACGATTAATTTTCTCCAAGTCCTCTCAACAAAGCAGCAGTAATAAACACACTAATTTAAGACACCAGTCAAGTCTCAAGTGGAATGCTGATTTGGGGAAGAACACCGATCCCACACACTCTCAAAAAAACCCAAAAAACAAACCCCAAACTCTCTAAAACAGAGAGCAACATGTAAGGCAGCATATCAACTAAGCAAGACATCTCTCAACCACGCTGCTTTCTGAGCTGGCACTACAGCTATTCTAAGGGTGGACATGGATGCAGACACATTTCTACTGATTGAATAATCTGTACTTCTCAAAATACCAGCAAATACGTAAAAAAAGACACTATTCAGCATTTACTTCTTCCTAGAAAATGAATGCTGACAGAGGCAAAGGACAGGATGGCACTGCTGTTGCCATAATATAAACCCAGAATACTTAAAAGGATAACACACAATTTATTGACAACCAAGCCAAAACGATTTCACAATGTAACATTTTATGTGATCCAACAACAGTATAAAAGTAAAAAAAAAAAATGTTTAAAGAGCTCTTGTATATGGACTCCAATTGCTTTTAAATGGAAAACAAATTACACAAATGCCATTTTCAATAGCAGTTTGTCCAACACATGGTTTAATTTAACAGGTATTAAAGATACTGTAAGATATTGTAAGTATGGACAAGTTCTGGCAACTTTTAACATCCATCAAACTTTAATGTTGAGAAGAAAAAAAAAAAAATCACTGTCTTCAAAGATCCAAGATTAATTTTACTTTTATTTCTTGCTTCCTTCAAAAGTAACCATGAAAATGAATTCACCTTGTCCTCAGTAAACAGCTCATCCTCAGGTATTTTGTACAACTAAGCCCAGCACATTCTTCCATTGTTTTGAACCTACACTGCTTTGATCTCGAATTTCCAAAACAAGAGAACTACAAAAGCACTCTCAAACACACCTTCCAGATCAGACATGTGTGCTTTTCCATACACACACAGACACATTAATGGCACAAATTACTCTGTTCCCTTTACATTACTGTCAATCACAAGCCTTTAATAAGTATAAAATTTGATGGTACAAAATATATAGCTATCCGAGCAATGACAAAAGTACTTTCTTAGTACTGTCTCCATCTTTCTTCCCTGGAAGCACACAAAAGCCTTCTCGCAGCACTGGGAGCCACCCCAGCCCTCTGGAGCCAAGGGCAGCCGGTTCCTCTGAAAGGATGGCCAGCCCCAGCAGTGCCCCTGCAAGCACCACGCCAGCATCACTGCTCTGCCTTACAGCAGGTGCTCCTCAAGCTCGTTGCAGCATGCAAGAGTGGGATGCAGCTCCTATCTTGGGAGCAGCACATGCTGACAGCTTCAAGATACAGTGTCACAGAAGAGAAACTGGAGGGTTAACTGACACATTTTTATAAATCCAGTTTTTCCTATAGTACACTGCCAATAGTCACACGCATCTTATTAATTTCCAAACTATTCTGATGACCTTATGGCTACTGCTTTCCCCAAACAAAACTGCTACAGGCTAAGCTACCAACCATTCTATACTGTGGCGGACACCTATTACTCACCCACATTAACCTAATACAAAGAAAACTTAACTCAAGCTACACTGCCAAAAGACACATGAGAGGAAGTACACTTGCAAAAAATGAGAAACATCTAAATTTATCGTATTGTGCTTGGCAGGCACAACTGTAATATGAATACAAAGATCAATAAACCCCAATGATTTTTGATGCTCCTTAAAAAACATTTTACTTACTGCCTTTGATAGCAAGGTGGAAAGGAGGGGGGGAAAGAAGGAGAGAGAGATTCTATCATTCCACCCTCAAATCAAGCTTGCTCATTGCTACATTTCCTCCTGGTGTCATCAGCAAAACTTTATTTAAAATATCTAGGCAAAGTAATACAAGACTCAAGAACTGAGGTCTTCTGCCTTTGGAAGGCTATACCTGAAAAGTGTTTAAGTATCACCCATTTTAAGAAGGGCTTTACAAAGGAAAAGCATGAACATTAGCAAAGTTAAAAGAAGAGAATTGAATCTTTATATTACTCGTTTATTTGCATTCATACAATCACATTATCCATTTATAATCAGAACACCACTGTAAAGTTAAGAAATACCATAACTAGTACCCACCTGAACACCAGATACAAGAATTTTAAAAGTAACAGTATACTGTACTGAAAGAACATGTGGCAGAGAACTGAACCCCAATCTCCCAAATCCCAAACCAGTACCAGTGAACCATACTCTCTGTTGCTTTGGAGGCATGATTAAAATAGGCAAACAACATTTTAGGACTGGTATTTGACAATAATTAAAAGAGGAGGTCAAAAAAGGCATTGCAGTAATACAGTTGAGAGATAGGGCAATTAATTTAAAGCAGAATTTCGGAAGACTGGGAAGAAAAACTTAAAATGTGCTTTTCTGTTTCTATCAAGTATTTTAAAAGTGATTTAGTTGTCTACTTTGAAGATTCAACTTACCCTTCCAAGTAGGTATTGTGATTGGATTATGAGAAATCTTCCTGAAGTCATGGCTTTATTTCAAAGATCTTTCCTTAAGATAACTTTATTATCTACAAAATGCTATACTACTGCAAAACAACAGGTAAGAATGTCATGAATCCATTTAACTAACACTGGTGATATATCCTATGATAATACACATTTTGTGTATGCTTTATAAATACAACCCAACAAGAAATAACTAGTGCCTACAACTTGCACAAACAACAAAAGAATGTTAACTGATCTCTGGAAAGAAAGTAACATTACAGTAAAGGTACTGTAAATCACAGAATACCAGGTTGGAAGGGACCTCAAGGATCACCTGGTCCAACCTCTCTTTGCAAAAGCACGGTCTAGACAAGATGGCCCAGCACCTTGTCTAGTCGAACCTAGTGAAAGTGACCAATGTTGGGGAATCCACCACTCCTCTGGGGACATTATTCCAGTGGCTGATTGTTCTCATTGTGAAAAATTTTCCTCTTGTGACCAATCGGAATCTCTCCAGAAGTAACTTGTACCCATTACCCCTCATCTTTTCCATGTGACTCCTTGTAAAAAGGGAGTCTCCATCTTCTTTGTAGCCACTCTTTAAATACTAGAATGTGATTCATATAGCAAATTAATTACTCCACACAAACACTTCTAGAGTTTGTCTACAGAGAATGTTTCCAGCAGACCCAAAGCAGCTCTGTCCTGGCTCCCACGTGTACAGCTTCCAGCTACTTTAGTGTGGCATGGAGCTTCGTCTAATATAACCTAGCCTACACAGGGCTTGTTAGCTCAGGTTCAGTGATGAATTAACCACAGCTACCTGGCTCCTGACCAGCTCAAAGCACGAGCCGAATTTGCAACATAGCATTTAGACACAACTGAGAGCGTCTCATAATGAAATTGCTTACTCACCTTATTCACCTCACTTACTTCATCTAGTGGAATAAACTACTCACCCATATTGCTACACGAAAAGCATTCACGTGGAAGATTGAGGGCCCTGTTTATTCACAACCAAGCTTACTGAACTACAGCTTTTCCAGGTAGAAAAATCAGTTCCTAATGAAGGTCAAAATCAAAGCAAACAATCTTCGCTTGACAGCAAAACCAATGGCACAGTATTTCAGACAATACATCTCTGATCTTTATGAACAAAAAACGACTGCTAACAGCTCCAGGAGGTACATAAATAGCAGGTATCTCACTGATAAGTCTTCTGCAGGACTCTGGATCTCTACTCAAGATTGCAGTTTGTTCATGCATCCAGGAAACCAAACCTAAAAGCCAGGCAGTGTACCACAGGCAACACAGCCTAACAGCTACACTGGAAGCTTAAATCTGTCTAATGCTCTGTTTCATTTGTGGGGGAATAGTTCATCCACTGCACACACACCACAATGATTCTAGTCCAAGCCTGTTCCATAAAACCTGGCACACTAATCTCAAAATGTATTTCTATTACTTACTAGGTAAAAACATCACTTGGTTTTTAGAAATTTGCTTCTGTTTCAATGAACTTGCTACTAGAAGCTAGCAGACAACAGGGGCATAAAAAAAAAAAAAATAAAGGTTTGTAGTCCCATCTCCTATAAAAATACGGCTATGTGATTTTTATTAATAACAACATTAATTAATAGACCTGAGTCTATTTGGTTTTTACTCCATTGATGAATTTCAGATTTTAGGGAAACCCCCTAGATAATTCAAATACCTATGAAAGTTCATGAAAGTAGGAGGCTTAGTAGAAAGAAAGAAGCATCTGACGAGGTGTCAGAAAATCTGCTCAGGAGCAAGTGGATGCAAATGCCCCAAATACAATGCAAAAAGCATCCAGCAGAACTTTCACCTTCCCAGACATCAAAGTCAATCAGCTGTAAGACACAAACCCACAGGAAACCAGACTGCATTAGTTCCGGTACTCATGAAAATACCTGACTTCTATAAATGGTAACATTTTCCACATAACATCTACTGCGAGCTTCTTTAGCTCACCAAGCTTGGTACCCTGCAAGGCATCTCCCTGTCCTACCCTAGACATTCACGTGCAAGCTACCCAAATATTTTCCCTTCCAAATGTTATTTTCTTTAAAAATACATTAAATATTTCCTTTAAAAATCCACAGCTAGTCCTATTTATGTGACTATTTGCTGGGTGGAACAAAGTTAGATGCTAAGCTGGAAATACCGTAACAGCTGAGTATTTTAACAGGCAACACCCTTGTAATGACATGCCTGTGTGTCATATCAGCTACAGACTCTGCAACCTTACAAATCTGACATCTCCCAGCTCGAAAAATTAATTTAGCAGGTTTATCAGAATTTCACATGCACATGTTCACAGACATTTTTGCATTAAAAATAACCAAGAGCATTGTATGAAGTGTATATTCATGAGTTTGACACTTGCCAGTAATGATCAGTAGCCAACTCAGGCAGGTCAATACACCATCCCTCCAAAACTGGATAAAACTTTTGTGCCATATCTCAATACAATTTATGTTACAGTAATTTTTCTGTAAAATAAAAATCCAAAGCGGAGGGTCATATATTGTTTTTAACACTGAAATTTCATCTCTTTCCAGATAAAAATTAACTGCCTTATGACCTGTACTGTTCCATCTATACAGGTGTGCGCTATTTACAAAGATTAGCAGTGTTATACAAGGAACTGGTCCTAACAAACATAAACTGTATAATAAGGATGCTGCAATTCCTTGTGCATCTAACACTGCTGGGCTTGGGAGATTTTTTTTTTCCCCCAAATTTGAAAGCATACAAAGACTACACTACTTTTCCCTTGCCAGAGGCACCAGATGTATTGAGAAAAGGCAGGTTCATTCCCAATTTGAACATTTCCTGGTAGTTCGTTGCCACATTTTATAACTTGAACTTTGATGAGGCTTATTTTTTTGCATTTTATAAATGTAACAAGGTGGAGGGAGAGGTGAGAAGTGAGGTAACGCTGGATTCAATAATCCAGTAGATACGGGAGTCCTGATTAAAAATATATCTCCTGATTAAAAGCGACCCACCCACGAGAATCAAAGAGACATGCCAGAAATTTGGAGACATGCCAGTTCATACAATGTTTATTTGTCTTAATAAATATTTAAGAAACATGACTTGTGGTATTTCATATAACTGAGCCTGTGGTTAAAAGGCCTCTATGACATAAGCAAATACAGTCTATCCTCTTTATTTGTCTGACTTCTCTTCAACATTCAAGGCTAATCTAGTTTTAAGTCAGGAAAAAGACTGTGGTCTATCCTTTTAAACAAACCATTGTAGTAAAACGTGAACAGGAAATTCCTAACTACACTGTTCAAAGAACAATGATTAGAAAAACAACACTAGCTCACAAAGTACAAGAAGCCTACGAACTATCACAGGACAGTTCGGGTGGAAAACAAAAAAAAAATAAAAATGAAACACACACATATACAGCCACCTTGCTCATTTTTTCTTTCCCCCCCACCACCCCCCACCGGAGCCAGGGGTCCTTCGGACCTTGCCAAGGGAGAAACCTTCAGCCCTGAAGGGGGAAGAGCGCAGTACATACAGCTCTGTCTGATACCTTGGAAATATCCGGCCTGCGGGAGTTAGAGCAGGCATGCCATTCATTCCACAACATATAAATGCCCTCTTTAGAGCCTCATCTAAGCAGCAGTTTCATTTGGATTTTGAGGCACAGGTCTGCCTTGTTTTTCAATAAGCTGCAAGCTATTTTTACCGTAAAAAAAAAAAAATTAAAATCCAACATTTTAAAAGCATGCCTGCTAGCATACAGAGAATATATAAAATGTGTAAAACGAGGACTCGAGGAAAGTGTCCTGTATTAGCATTCTATTCATAGCGCAGATTTCCCACTCAAAAAAAAAAAAAACAACCCTGAAAAAAACACACAAAAAACCAAAACAAAAACCAAGCAAACAAACAAAATGCTCCCAAAACCTAAACCCCCCAAACCCCACCAAAACTCATGTATTTTAAATTTTACCAGATGTAGTATCTTAAAACACTCAGAAATTCTTTAACCAAAGTGCTCTGACAACTATTTGGAAATTATTGTCATAAAAGTCTGGACATCTGATCATCTTCACTAATGGGTATTAAAAAGCAATGTATTCCTAATTTGAGACAGAAATCACAGTAAAGGGGAACTATTTCACTTTTAATGTAATGTACTAAAATTATGTTAAGAACCTATTAATCTGTATAACATCTCAGGAGATATAACCTTACAGGAGGTATGTATAACATTACAGGAGATATAACCTAAAAATATCTGGACACAGGCATTAAAATCTTCATCCATTTTGAAAAATAAGCTTCAGGGCACATACATAAAAGGCCTTATGATCTCAAAAAACTTGCGTTTTAAAGAACACTATTCATGGACTGGAGGGCGGGGAGAAGACTTCCCCAGCCAGGACCCTATCCATATTTTTGGGGTGTTCCTAATGGAACCAGAGTTTTGGACACAGGGTAATTTATTTTTATTTTGGACAATTTATTTTTTATTTTGGACACAGGGTATTTTTTTTTTTTTTAAGAGGACAGAAAAGCCTTTTATAAATGTTCCATAGATTCTAAATGTAAAGAAAAGAAAGTTACTGTTGTGACTGAGGTAAAAAATAAACATGATTTTCTTTATCAACAGACTTCAGAAAGAATAAAATGTATCTGAAGAACAGTGTGGGCAAACGGTCATCTGTGCAAAACTTCAAAAACCTCACATGTTCACATACCATACATAATTACACAAAGGAGATATTCCAGAAATTTATTACAGTAAGTTTTAACGATAAAATGATGCAGCTGTATTTTAAAACAACAAAACTTTTTTTTAAAATTCTGAACCCCTTACATGCAAGGCATTAGAAAACATTATCAATATTCTCTTTCAGATACTATTCCCAAAAGAATTGGGTAATGGCCAAAACGCTTCATACAAGTCAGAAACCAGCATAAGAGAGAAAGTCTTTAACACAAGGATACAAAGTGAGTCCTGGTCAATAGTAATGAAAGTGTATTACCACCTTAAGAGTTGTTTGGCAGATATTGTGGAAGAGAATGGAGGACATGGCTCACTCTTAGCAGGCAGATGTCCAGAGAACAAGATCACATACATCATCACTGTTACCGAACAGAAGCCTTGAACAGGCACAGACAGATCTACAAGATTACTCCCAGAAGTAATTTGCCTAACAATATTACAGCATACTCCAGTACAAGACAGTTCACTCCCTACCTGTAACAAGCTCTACTACATACAAGGCGCTTGATACTTCAGTAGAAGGGAGAAGTTTGCAAAAATAGACTATTTTCCATAATAACTGGAGCTTTATCTAGTCTGTCAGATTTCCAGATTATTGTGACAAATTTTATGAACTTTTGTTTAAAAGATAGATAGATAGATATCTTCATGCATATGAACTAGCCGGTGTTTTGCCTTTTATTAAGTCATAGAAAGACATCATACAATCTAGTTTAGCATGAAAACAGGTTTACATCTAAACTCAATGAAATGTTCAAGTTTATTTTAGAGGCCCTTCTGGGAAAACTTAACTCTTTTTTTTTTTTTTCTCTCCTAAGCACGTGACACACTCCTAGAAGAAAAAAAGCTGGGATATCAAAATTTGTGCCAAAATTCTCACAAGCTGCTTCTGAAAATGTATTAAAAATTAAAGTAGTTGATAATTCCCCAAAATGCCCTTGAATCCCTAAGAACAAATTCAGGACAAAGAATTAGCAGGTTCTGAGTGACATTCACAGCTAATGATAGGAAACACTACTCTGCTTTTTTTAAAAACAACAAAAACCAAAAAACAAACAAACAAAAAAAATCCAATAGAACTGACCATTAATGACCTCAGCAAATCTTCCACAGATCATTTCCCACAAACATTTCTCAACTCCAACTTTCCAGACTGTAAAGTCAGAATAATGTTTACCAACAGAAGCAATGAGGCTACCAGCTGTAAGAAATCTTGTAGATGGTAAATTGCCTGAAATTTCAGATGATTAAATGACACTGCACAAAACATTCACATACTCCTTCCTACATACTTGTGTTTGGATACCTGCTCACTGACTAAAAGGGCTTTTTGCTCTGCAAGCCTTCTATCATTAACTTAAGAAACTTGGAACACTTCTCTAAAACTTCATATAAGCACATACAGAAAAACTACAGAAGACAACAACCAGGAATTTGCAAAACAGCTTATTTTACAGTAAGAAAATAATTTCTGCAACTGGAAATATAGTATCTTTACAGTACCATTAACCAATGAGAATCCAAGAGTCAGCCTGAGCATAAATATACTCTAAAAATAGGCTAAAGGGAAAAATTTTAAAAGAAAAGAATTAAAGGGTTTATTGAGAAAAAAAAAAAAAAATAAAGCAAGAATTAAAGGGTTTATTTCACAGTTTCTTGGAAAAAAACTGTAGCTATACCTTACTGAAAAAAACCAAAAACAACCCACACAAACCAAAAAAAGATCCCAAACTACCACTTTAACACTGCTTAAGACAAGTATGCAGGGTTCAGCAGTTATTTTTTTCCCTCAACATCACCATCTTCCTGAATAGAAGGCACTTAACTAACACACTGCATGCTCCACACTGCAGATCAGTTCAAAGGGACTTAGCTGAAACTAGCTATTCATTAAGATCAAAGAAAATACTTCTTAAATTCAGTGCATTAAGTGGTGTTATGAGAAATGGAGAAGTTTAGCTGAATCAGTACACAAGATTCTCAAAGGGCAGAAAACTATTAAATACAAACAACACGAAAGGAAGGATCAGGCCAAGCCCCAGGATCTCTCATTCTGTTTCCATGCATGCTCCCCTTGACTTAGGCTTAAGAAATCGGTTATTTCTTGGACTCCTACATAAGTATGCTGTAGCTACTTTTGAGTAATACAGGTAACAGGAGAGTCACTTCTTTCTGAAGTCCTGGCTATAAAAAAGTACATTAAAATACTGGACCATGTGTGCATTAAGCTGCAGTTTCCAAGGGTTGAGAACAGAGTGAAAGCAAAAAGAAGTTTTCACAACAGAACTTCCTCTTAATGACGTGAGATTTACTCCCAAAGTTCCCCTAGAGCCAACACAAATTTGTAGCTAACCAGTCCAGATGCAAAATACAACTGATTCAAAAATACCTGACCATTTTTAATTAAAACACTTTTGCTTTCCTTTTGGGGAAAATAATTTTTCTAAATCTCCGTGAAACATGGAGATTTAGTCAAAGTGAGGTGTTTTGCCATACAGACAAGATAGAAGGATCAAAACCAAACTGTGATTAAGAAATAGGCTACAACGGATTATCAAAGTACTTCTAAAAGAACTCAGTCTGAAGATGATCAAATGAAGAAACTGGAAGCTCAAACAAGCAGGTGTATTTAGCGAAGGACTGTATTTGATTACACGAGAGGAATCTAAAGACACAAGAAATTAGACCATCATTTCAAAGGAGAGCATTTTTAGCCATCTTTCTGCAAGCTGGTACTAGTAAACATTTTTCTAAACAAATAATTCTATAATTTAATTGGCCCATCCGAGCAGCTACACTAAACACAGAAGTGGAATTCAAATGCCTGTGCAGAGTCTTGAGCACATGGTGTCTACTTATCACAAATCTCAGTACACCCATAAAGAGGACTGCTAGATTTTCCCTTGAATAAACTGTGAGCTGGCAGAAAAGCAAAGATAAGACAACCCAAACCAACACAAAGTAGAGTACACTTTTTTTTTAAAACGTCATCACTCAGTACACGGCATACAGTTGGAAAAAAGTGTATGAATATGCAATATAAATATACATGTTCTTTAACTGAATTTTGACAAGTATCTATTGCATTTCTTGTCTTTACACGCATTTCCTTTTTTTTTTTATTATTATAGGAAGGAGGGGTCAATTATGCTTTCTCTAGCTCATAATGGATAATTATCACATTCATTTGTGTTAGTCATCAGTTATAGTGTTGGAGACTATTTAGATACTGCTAAAATTGATCTATGATCCAACAGCCATGATGGTCATTAAATCAATTTTTCTTGGGTTCTGTGGCTAACTTATTCTGAAGTTTGGGGTTTAGGGATTTTTACCTATGTGCCATATTGTATCTTTAATACTGTGAGTCTTAGTGTTATCCACAAGATACAATCTGGGGAAAGCAGAAGACACACAAATGTTTAAATGGTAATTTTGAAACACATGCAATACTTTCTCCAGCTACTAATTATCCCTGTATTGCCAAAAAAAAAAATCCCAATGGTAGTTTACTTTTTATTCTGAAATTCTCTTTTAAGCATGCACAGAATTGCTGTTCAAGTCAAGTATCTTTGGACTGTATCCTCCTTTGAGAAGTGTGTCACAATTTGTTTATGCTATAGAATTAGATAATTATGCAGTACTTCAGCTGCCTTCCCAAACATGGATAAGCCACTCTTTCTAAGAGTGCACTGTCTTTAAGGTTTTTTTAAAAGTCCTGGTTTTAGCTGTTTAAACTGTAATCCAAGACTAAATAAATCAATTTTGAAACATTATGCATTTTCAGCTTTGATACTAAACTTTGCATTTTGCCATAAAGAATCCTAATCACTGTGTGTGTGAAAGAGGTTCAACCTAAGTACAATATAAATCAAAACAGTTTCAACAAGATTCTCCATAGATATTTCATGCTGAAAATAACTCTTTCAGAAAGCTATGAAAGATAGCCTTTGATTCTCTGTTGCTGGTTCAAGGGTGTTGATATCACTGTACTTTATTTTTGTCCCATTGCCAGTTAAATATACTGAAATAGAAAAGTCTTTGAAAACAAAAATGAAAAAAAATAGTTGCTTCAGTTTTTTATATTCACTAATTCAGTCCTTGATGGCAACCAGCTCCTTCAGCCAAAAGAGCTAACAGAACTGCCTCCCTCCTGCAAACCATGGGGAGACCACCAAGCTCATCACTGGATGCAAGAGCCTTTCCTACTCCAGCAAACATCCACAACCAGGCAAAGAAAATACTCCAGCTTATTTGATCATGCAACATATATCTAGAGCAAGCCTCGCCAGGAGGCTAGCTGTATTAAATGGCTGACTCAAACAATTCAATAGGCCATTAAAAGTGACAGAGCGTGTCTCGCCATGCTTTTAGCACACCCTAATTGTACTAAGTCCAAATTAATTTTCCTATCTGGAACAGAATCAAGGAACGATCAAGACCCTTGTAGCATGGCAGAACAAAGCCTACATCCCCACTCCCTTGCCATTAATGACCAGTTAAGAACTGAGGGATTTGTCTCCATGGAATAGGCTTGGGATTGGTAGCAAGGCAAAAAATACAACATCACAGTCCCTGCTCCTCTCCACAGACAGAGAGACAAAAATCTTGTTCATCTAATTCAAATATTAAAACCTCTCCCTCTATGACCTGGCAATTTTAACCTCGACCCTTAAATTCCCCAGCAGCACTGTCACAATCTTTTGATGAGTTATAACTCCAAACGCTGGTGACAAAGCCACCTTCCACGTCCCCTCCCAATAGCTGCTCTGAGGTTTTTGTTACTACCTCAACATGTCTTTTTACGCTCCACTCTTCCAGTTACACCCCATGCTTCTACACTCAACTGAGATCCTCCTTGGTGGTGGCTCCACCGTCAAGATCCTCCCCACATCTAGCTGATTTTACACTCAGTTCCTTCTCACACACACCTCAAAGGTAGCACACTGCTGATATCCTCCTCAGACACCCATCTAGTCCTAGATCCAATTCTCTTACGCAACAACTTAGCCAGCAACGGCAACACTCACCACTGACTTCACCAAATCTTGCATGAGTGTTTCCAAGCTGCTGCTGATACCCCAGATTCAGTCCCCAAATCGGTTCTGCTGCTTTGTAGCCCTGTCACTTCTTAACAGCCACTCCAGTGCTGCTACCTGACTGAAAAACTGGCTCTGACACCCGTTTAATTGACTTCTGTTGGCTTTTATAAATCCATCTTCTGTCCAAAAGGTGAATCCTCCCTTTTTAAATGTAACTTGAAGCTTGTTTAGAGATATGTTGGTTTACTATGGGGGTATTTTAAAAATCAGTAGTCAGGACTGCCGTTCACAAAGAGGATTTACTCAAAGAAGGTTTTGAACTGACTCATCACTTTTGCCTAATCCAATTCCTTATTGAATTAAACTTAATTGACATAAGCCACTTAAATACCCATCTGCCCTGAAGGTTAAGTCAGCTTAGGGAACTAAACCGGCTGAAAACTACCCTCCCCAAAGAGAGACAAAATACTGCATAGGGGTTTTTTTGCTAATTTGTCTTACCATCAGGCTAGATAAGCACCAGTACCAGTGCAAGAGAGGGGTGAGACGGTGTGGCTGGCAGGAAGGCACTGCTGCTTTTGGCAGCAGCTAACCAGTAGCTTAAGGGTGCTGTATTGCAAAACCTTGCTGGGCGAGCACACTGCCCTGCCACAGCAGGCAGAGAGGTAGGAAAAGTACCTAGAGCATGTTTTCTCTAGTTAGCTTCTTTCAACCAGAAACAAGCTGAAGATTACTTAAAAGCTGCAATACTGGCTGGCTTTGCTGGTGAATGTGAACTGTCACATCTGCAGCAGATAAGATATTCAGGAAGTTCTATTTTTAACTGTAGGCAGAAAAAGTATTAGTTTTACTTTGTTTCACCAAAATATCAACTGAATACTTCTGTTTGGCCTTCCATACAACTTTACAAAGCTCTACTTTTTATCTTCTGATAAACAACACAAAATTATAAATCAAGATTACATTTTACAGGCACCTCTGTGAAGCTTGTTAACAGGACTTTGCCATAGATAAAGTTTCTAATTTCTTTTATTGCCTGCAAGTCATTTGTTCTTATGTTTGCACAGTGCTGTCACTATATTTACATTCACTAAAAACACTAAGTTGCTATCTCTCAAACTAAACTTTATCACTAGAATCCAAGCCTAAATAGGAATTTTTTCTCCAGATAATAGAACTTAAAACCCAGCCCTAGCCTTGTGACATTTCAAATCTGGCATTCTCACATGTGCGGATATTAGATCCTGAAAAGCAGACACTTCCTCCCCCACACCCTTTAGAAGATATGTTAATGCAAATACCCAATTTTCTTTTAACAATGCTTGGTGCTGTTTAATGCCAATACAACCGTTATACCTATACCGACTTAGATATACATCGATTTATACATACAAGAAATAGGAAAGTACCTTCTCTGACAGTTTTGTGCACTGACAATATCCAACAGATCACGGTTTCTCAGTTTGTAAGATCCAACTTGTATGTGAGGCAGTCAACACCATCTCACAGAACCCTTCAGGAAAAAGCCCTCAGAACATCTGCCATCGCATTGCTGTAACACACTGAAGTCACAAGTGCTAATTTAGTCCTTCCTAGCATGCACACAAATACAATAAGGCAGGTGTCTGCATTCCTTATCTAATTGCTGAAAATACTTCTATTTAGAGGTAAAAAGTACATACAAACACAAAAAAACCCCTTTACAAAACATTAAGAAGCTTAACAGCGTTTTTTGGTTAATGAGGTTACCATGGCTCAATAGTTGTTTTGATGTTTTAGCACACATGCATGGGGTCTTAAAGTTTTATGCTACCTAAGCTAGATTTTCAAAGTATATGTATTTTAACCAGTAAATACTAATTAAATAAACCGTAAGTCACTACTATTGTACTATAAGGAAAACCTTTCATCTTTAGGAAGAAACAGTGGATGCCTCCCACCTCTACTTTCTGACACTGAAAAACTACTAAAAACATTTATAATCCTCAAGGACTGGAGACGTAGCACTCATTTTTAACAATGCTGAATTACAAGAAAATGGGAATGCTCACTTCATACGGGCCTTGCTTTTTCCCAAGCAACATAAATCTCACAAAAAATTAAAAGCTACTTTTTTTAAACATTTAAATCAGAGAGCTGAGATCAAGGAGGGAAAAAAAACCCAAAAGCAGTAATTTAAAATTCTTTCCCATGAACCAGTGGATTAGCATTTACTTATTATCAGAATCTATCAATCAAACGAAAGACTCAGCTTGAAAAACATACCTAATACAAACTAACATTAATTCTAGGACACTTGCACCTACATTAATTTTTAACCATAAACATTTTCATGGAATCCACTCACAATATGAAGGATCTGCCTGTTTGAAGACCTACCGGTCAGGACGAAAAAAGAAATATGAATATATCTCCCTCCTGAAAGGCAAAGAAGTGGATTCATCATAGCATATATATATGTGAAACTTTCAAAACAGATGTCAGCTACAGCATGCCTTTAAAAATATTACTGAATTATTCTGAACAAGAACTAAAGTACAAGTATGTGCAGATTGCCCAGGGAGGCTTAGGGCACTGCAGCCCTTTCTCAACACCATGTGCTGCAGCATGTATTCCCAGTCACATGCCAGGAGAGCAGGCGCACAGCTGCATCGCTTTCCCATCCACGCTGCGGCTACATCCAGGCTTGACATTTGTACAGAAAATTCAAAACATCTGGATCTGAAGTACTACTTTATATGCAATGCTTTTAACATAAATTCTATCAAGTCCACTATATTTACAGCTAACTTGAGGTAATCAAATGATGCAACTGCAGTGACCCAGATGCCTCAAGTGATGGGTGTAAATTAGACTTCTTCCTTGATGTGTTAAGAGAAGCTCTCCACTTTCTAATGAAAAGCTGGCTGCTCTGCCAATCCTTATGAGACATATTTAGCTATATATATATTATATATAGGTCAAACAATGTATCGTGCAATGGAGCCAGTAAAAAATAGATGGTCATAGGCAATAGGAATTCAAGTGATTAGCCGACTTCAATCAGGCCAAAAAAAATGAATTAGATAATTTCATCTAGAGAGCTACAGGAGTGGAAAAACTACTCAGACATTTAATATCTCTTACAATTAAAACCATATCATATTTCTGGTTTCAACTTCTGACTATCAGATATTATTATAAATCTGCTACACAAAAGAGCTCTAAAGTATCATCTATTTTTATGAACAGTGCTCAAACCACTTCTTAAACAGTACTCAGACCACTTCTGAAAACACCTCTTCAACTGTATAAATTCAGCTCTTTAGCTGTCATGGGCAAGCATATTTTCCAGATCTGCACTCATCCAATTTATTTTTTTTCCTTCACAACCATCTTCATCTCTTGCGAGCTTAGCATTGACAGCCTAGAGAGTCAATTTATAAAATCACAACCAAATTAGTATTTCAGTAGTTCTGCTCCCCTTTAAAAAATTTTCAAAGCATCACTTCCAAAAATACATTTCTGCACCCTATAGGTTACATTTTATGTTTTACATTAACAGTCCGCATCACAGTCAAATAAAACATGTGATTTAAATCTGTCCAGTCATCGCAGTGTTTTCAGAGGGAATATCAAAATAACGATCAACAACCACTTTGTTTTCTTCCCATTCCACAAACAGCATTAGTTCAAAACAAAATTGTGTGTTAACACAGTTGATAATCAAAATACAACAAAAAGAAAGTAGATGCGAGAAGCCTGAAAACACACACAAACTTGAAATAAACTTTCAAAAATGGCAGTGGTACTATTCTGTTGCCTTCACCTTTCTGATGCTTTGGAATAGACGTATTCAAACTCTAACCGCAAACAACATCGGTCGCGACTCTCAGTGCAGGGGTTTAAGCCAGACTCAGAAAAATGCTATTTGTGAAAAATCTTTATTTAAATGCTTCTTCTGACTCTCCTCAGTTTCTTGAGTAATGTCAACTGGACAGATACATTCCAATACTCTAGGAGATATTCTCTTGCCTTAACAAAGAGGCCACTGCATTTCTAACCATTTCATGCACTGATGCATCAGAAGATCCTTTCCCTCACTAGAGAGGGGTACATCTTCCAATTTTGGCAAAAAAATTTGGAAGCGATTCTCATCTACTTCAGTTCACAGCCCTCTGATCTGACCTTGAAGTTGCTCCTCTCCATGTATCAAATAAGGCAAGAAAATATATGAAAAAGTAATTTGTCACTAAAACTGCTCTCTTAATACAAAACAAGAAGTAGTTAAGCAACTTGAACCTAGAATTTCTAGCTTTTAATTTCTGACATGAATATTCTCCTGATTTAAGCTTCTTACTTGCAATCTCCTATTCCTTTACCAAACCAAACCGGGGAAAGAGAAATTGCATCGTGCAGCATCACACTGGCATGTGGGTTTGAACACCTCCCTTTGCTGCTTACCATAACAGAGGAAGTAACAGTAGTAAAGGACTGTCTTTGTCCTACCCCACAGAGAGAAGAGGCAAACTGGGTAATACAGACATTTGCTAAAAGCAAATAGATAATGAGGAGTCCTGAAATAGTTCAGCAAAAACCAGCCAGCACTTCTGGACTTTTCTGCCCACTACTCACTCGAGCAGTTCTACTCTGCAACCCTAATAACACATAACTGCGCCAGTGACTTTCTCAAGCTGACTCCTTGTTTCAAGCCCATTAGCCTTTCCTGCCTAATTCCAACCTCCACAATTCCAATTTTTCATCAGTCTCCTTGTCCACCACATCTTACACTTCCTGACTGCTGTCCTCATATTTCACACATAGTTCTTATATTTCTCCTTCCAACTCTTCCCTTCTTCACCTAGACTTTGCATGCTGCCTTGCATGCATATTTTCTGACTCTGAGGATTCCTCATCCAAAGTCAGTGCTCCTTTTCCCTTGGGGTTCCCTGTATAGCCAAGAAAAGAGCTGACACCCTCACACCCTGAACCCTCACCAGACCGGTTTCTCCTTACCTGTTTTTCCCTGCCCTACTGGTTTTCAGTCCCGTTTCCCTACTTTCTTCTTCTCAGGCTTCAGGTGTCATCGTCCTTCTCCCTACCCCCAACTCCTGATGGCTTTGCTTTCCACAGTCTACTAAAATTTTCCCCCCTCTGTCAACCTCCAAGGTCAACACCACTTGTTTCCATACCCCTTGTTCCAACCCACTTCCTCTACAAGGTCAGGGTTTTTCTTCTGTGCTCAGATTAAGCAGCTTTTAGGTCTCAGAACTAAGATGCTGATGAGGACACAGGACAGGAAAACTCCCTGATTTCAATCCATGTACCAGCAGTCCAGCTTGCAGGAAGTTTCTGTGAACACAGCTGCTAAAATCTAAATCTTTACCCAGCCCACACTGATTTTTCAATGCCTCCTAAACTGGCCCAAATGGATGATTTCTCCATGCAAAAACACTGCTACAAGTTTAAAATTGTCACTCCAAAACAAGATGATTTAAATCTTCAAATCAACAAGACAACTCACATTAAGAAGCTGAAGGAAACACTCCCTCTCCCCTAGCATTGTTCCAAAAAAGCAACACTGTATTTTAGCTGAAGTTGACACACACAACAAACCTACCAAGACTCACCAGCTTGGAAAGCTTTTGCCAAACTCAAACAGTTTTGGCTAAGCTCTAATCAGCAACAGTAATAAGATCCTTGGTGCCACGAGGAACTATCAATGTCAACCACAAATGTCAGTCTTTTATAAGATCATTTACCATCCCCAGTTATTGACCAGAATCCCCAGTTATTGACCAGAATCTCAACATAGCAAGTACTGTGCAAACACAAGATTAAAAGGCAGTTTTGCTGCCTTGAAGAACTTAAAATCTATTAAGACAAAAGACGACTACTACTGCGAGATGAAAACGTGCACTGAATGGCTCCATTCTGGGATCTACAGCATCTGCCAGACAACCATCTGCAATCTATTCATTACACACAATCCACACAGATCAACACTGTATCTTCCCCAACCTAACCACTGATTTGATACCAAAGATAAGATGCTTCTCAAATCTGCTCATGTTATCACTCTTCTACTATTCTTCCTCTTTCTTCTTCATTCATTCCACTTTTTCTTATCATAGAAAATCATAACGTACCCAACTTCTGAGTCCTTTAGCCCCTCTCACTCTGCATTATTTTGACTTACGCTGGAGGGAGAGAGGTTTTTGTTTTGGTTTTTTTAATCAAATAACCTCTTCAAATTAAATTCACTAACCAAACTATACAAAAGGCTGAGAAATCTCTGGGGGAATGCTGAAAAGAAAAACAAACTACTAAGTGCCAGCTACAGGAAAAGAGGAGCCTGTGGGGACGCTTACAAGATTACTGCTCATAGGAAAGCCTGGACGTGCTGACTCTCAGAACCCTGATCAAGTGCAGCATGGCCTAGGGTCCCATAGTTTTGTCCAGTTCCTCCTGGACAGAAACAAAACCACACACACAGAGAAATGGGGGCTGATCCCCGTCACTCTACGCCAAATTCAAAATGCTGAGGTACAAATGATACAAGTAGGCTATTCTGCCCTCCACTTTTTCAACTTTTTTGCAAAAATACAGCTACGGTACCATTTCCCTGCTGCTCTGAGCTTTCTTTCCCAAACTTCCAGCAGAACACAACTAACCTGATCCTTTCCTACTTTGCTGCTGCCCACGGGAATCTGAATAGCTGCAATGAAAATCAGAAACACTGGTCACCTTCTGCTGCGCAGAACACAGGCATCTCACTAAAGTAACAACAGTAGTTTATTCTCAGAGATTAACTCTGCAAACATAAAACTAGCTCCTGCTACTTGAATTCTGTAGAAACTACTGATAGGTGGTGCTCATGCAAACATCATGTCTTTTCTATCTGCCCCAATGTAAATGTCTCAATCTCTGCTCTACAGCCTGCTCTTACCCAATGTGAAAAATAAATCTAAATTTAAACACTGGTGTGAAATATTTTCAAGCATCATGTGGCATTTCAAGTATTTCTTCAAAACATGGTCATAATTTTAGAAATACTATTTAAGTTGAATGGTAACTGAATTTAAACACTGTAGTAAATGGCTAATTCTTTTTCGTTATTGTCTGTATGCAAGATATTCCAAAAGACAAAACCGCATACCCTCTGAAATTTAATGGAAAGGATGACATGCAGAGAAGCCACAGACACTTTGTGAAGTCATCAGTTACCTTTAAAACAGCATATGACAAGTAAGCTAACAACGTGTATATGCATTTTAACATAGAAAAATGTGCTATTTAAAGCATATTAACAGATATTTAATGCCTCAGCAAAAAACGATGTGCATGCATAAGTATGTCTAAATAACGAGACAAAAGATCTTTATCTGGTAGGTAAATATTTAGACTATTTAAACAGTTATGTACCACTGTGCAAGACGGCAGGAATCGCTCAAGCTACTACAGTCTTTAACCCAGACTGCGCTTAAATGTTTCTGTGGCCTGCTTAACATTCCAGGCATACTTCTGGCAAGGTAGCTCTGGCTGAGGTTCAAAGTGTCCTTGTCCAACTTTCACTTACTATAAAAACATTGTTTAATATAGAAAAGTATACACAGAGACATATGTTTCTTATTTCGCAGACACCTAGAATACTGACACTTGTGTTCACTAACTCCGCGTGGAAATTTTTAGGCAAACGCTTTCAAGCGAGGTTGTATTTACCACCACAGATAGTCCACGCTTCCACCAGTTTTAAGCTATGACGCTGAAATATTGTTTATAATGCAATTCCACTGAAAAACGTAAAACCCACCCGTATTTATTCACCCTAATTAAGAGGAAAAGGCCTAACTCAACCTTACCACACTCCGCCAGGCCCGAGAGACGTGAAAACGCTATCCCGAAACAACGCAGCAGACGGGTAATTTGCAACAGACCGCGTATTTGTCAAATTAACTGCAGGAATTTACCGGTTTGCTTACCTCCACGCAGCGTTATCTTTTATGAGGAGGTAATCTACCAAATTACTTCAGCATGCCTCCAGCCTGCTGCTGCCAATTAGTTCAGCCCGGCTAATAAATCAGGATGGCCAAGCCACTCGGTTACAGTGGGACCAGTCCAGTGTTTGAGGAGTACAAACAGAGGCACTGCGCCTCTGCTTCCCCATCTCCCCCCACGCAGAAGCAACACTTGGTCTACGCACTCACCGCGGGCAAAAAAGCCTGAATTCCCTTTTTTTTTTCGACCTACTTTAACATCAACGCTGACAGCGATCGCGTCAGTCGCTGGGGTAGGGGCTCTCCCCCTCAGGTCTCCGCAGGCGGGGGCCGAGGGCCGGTGTGACGGGGCCCCCTGCCCCGGCCCGCCTTCCCGCTCCGCGGGCCGAGGCGGAGCGCCCCGCCGACAGGGGCACCGGCGGCCCCGCCGCCCACACCCTCCCCGCGGCCACGGACGGGGGAAGGAAAATGTCGCCGACAGGCCCGGCCCCGCCGCCGAGGGGGTGAGGGGGACGGGGAGGCCTCCCCGCTCCGAGGGGATCACCCCTCCGAGGCCTCCCCGTGTCCCTCTCCCCCGCGGCGGCGGGGCCGGAGCCCGGCGGGGCGAACCGGGCTCGGGCCCTCCTTCCCCCCTCGTCCGCCGGCGGCTCCCGCCCCTTACCTGTCCCGGGGGTCAATCCACGAGGTCTGCCGGGTGTTATGGTCGATGTAAAAGACTCGCCCGTCGAAGTCCCTCGCCTCCTCCCAGCCGGCGGGCAGCGGTAGCTCCGAGCTCTCCCGGCCCCGCTGCCCGCCTGCCGGCGGCCCGCCGCCCTGTCCCGCCGCCACTTGCTGTTGCCGCCGCCGCCGCCCGCCGCTCAACCACGGCATGGCCGCTCCGCCGCCGGGCCGCCGCCGCCGCCCAGCTCCGGCCGAAACCCGCTCCCCGCCCGCCGCCGGGGCAGCTCCCGTCCCGCCCGGGCCGCGGCCGCCCGCCGCCGCCTCCTCCTCCTCCTCTTCCTCCTCCAGCACTAACAGGCGGCCCCGCAGGGAGCGGGACGCGGGCGGCTCCGGCTGCGCCGCGCCGGGCTCATCCTCCCCCGCGCCAGCCCCGCTCCGCGCCGGGACCAGCCCCGCCGCGCTTCGTAACCCCGCCCGGGACCTGCCCCGCGCCGCCGCGGCTCCCAGCCCCCGAGCTCGGCCGGCCGGCCCGAGCGCCCCCGCCCCGCCGCTCAGCAGCGCCCCGCCGTCGCCTCCCCCCGCTCCCGCCCGGCGCCTGCCCCGGCCATCTTCCCTCCCTCCTTCCCTCCGCCAGGGCCCGGCCCCCGCCTCCGCCCCGCCCGGCTGTTCCCACGCCGCGGAGGGCCGGGCCGGGCCGGGCCGGGCCGGGGGAAGAGGCCGGGGCCGGGGCTGGGGCGGGAGGACCCGGCCCCGGGCCCGGCCCGGCCCGGCTCGGCTCGGCCTTGCGAGGCAGGAGGGAAGCGGCGGGGCCCGCCCGGGCGGCCGCACCCCGCGCCGCGAAAAGCCAGGCCCAAACGCAGACACGTCGGCTGCGGAGAGAGGGTGGCAGCCCTCCGGCCTGGGCCCGGGCCGGGGGAAGGAGGGTGGCTGAGGCCCCACCGGGGCCCGGCCCGGCCCTCCCCGGGGCCTGGGCTCTCGGCTCTCCCACGGCCCGTTACGGACCGGGGTGGCGAAGGGAAAGGGAGGCCATGCCCGGCCCTCCCTGGGTCATGCATCCCGCGGTGCCCACCCGAAAAGCCTCGAGGGTGCTGAGCAGTCTGGATGTGCACAGGGACGTGGGTCCACTGCAGAGCCACTGAAGATGATGGAGAAGAGGTGTTGAAGACCACACGACCAAGCGTCCATGCTTGGATAATGGATGGTGGAAAACTGTACATCTGACTTCCTTGACATCTCAACCGGGTCCCTTAACCTCATCCTGTAGAGCAGAAAGCACCTGTGTCTGATTTGACGTGAGCCTGCTGGAGACTGCAACACAGAATTCCAGCTACCATCTAGAATTAAATTCCACCAAACTTCGTTAGAACAGAGTTAAAGTTGGCCTGTGGTACTCCGTGCCTTTCCGGAACACTGACTTCAGCTAAACCTTTGAAAATCTGTAAATAAAGAGTTAAGGTAATGCAAGCTAAGGTTCAGAAAACTAGGGAAGGAGTTAATATATTTTCAAACAACCTTAACTCAGCCCCTTGAAATTGGCAATACCCTGCCAGGGATTATATTGCAATTCCAATTATGTTCCACTTGCATTCACCATTTTAAGTTGCAGCTCTATGAACATTAATTGCTGCAATGTGGTTATAAATGCAGGAAGTTAGAGGACTTTTGCTCCTGACTTCTTTGGCCTTTTTTCTCTCTCTCTCCCTCTCTTTTTCTCCCTGCACCTTCCCAAACCATTAGTTCTCAAAGAACAGAGCAGTGCATAAGAGATGCTAGTATAGGTAATGGGACAGATCAGGCGTCCTATGTTTCACAAGTTATTTCAATAGTAGTAGACTAGATTCTCCTTACCAGGGCTATTGTCAGCGGTGAGGTGTGATAGCAGAGTAATACGTGGGTTTAGTGATGAAAGCAAAGTGGTGTATGAAGCTCTGAGGATAATGGTGATGTAGGTTAAAAATGTGGTAAAGGTGTAAAATTTAAAATTAGCAAATGTGAGGTTGTCAATCTGATCTTCAAAAGCACAACGCTTATGTTTCGATCAGTTCATCTCAACAGAGAGTTTGCTTCAGCAAACACTGGGTGTTAGGCTGTCTCATGTGGTCCCAATAGTTCAGCAGTATCTCCAGGAGCAAGGTGCTGCTTGTGTGTTACTGATGTTTTTGAGGCATGTTTCAAAGAGGGCAGGGTTAAGGCAGGGTACAAATGCTCTGTTTTTCAGTGGTGACAGCTTCTATTAATTTAAGTATGTCTCCCAGAATTTCAGAGGTTTTATTTAGCAGAGATAGGCATTCTCAAATGGCCCAGGTCTATATTAACAATGTTTTGGGACATTGGATTTACTTTTTTAAAAAAACCCAAACAACTGTCCTCTTGTTTTGTGTTTAAAAAACCCAAACTGTGGTGTCCTGTGCCCCAGAGCTCAACTCTCCCTTCATTGCTTTTAACGTTCTTGCAGCAATTACTTTAGCACAATGTCTGCACAGCACAGCACCATGCCAAGACACCAGGCTAGTTCATAATACCTGGAAGCAGTAGAGCCAGGTTGCTATAATAATCCACCAAGACTCATTAGCCCTGCTGATGATACGTGCAGCATCGCCCTCCAACATGGGCCGGTTCTTCCTCATCAGTCCCTGGAGTCCCAAGACAGGGTCAAGCTTCAGTGAAGAACCTGTAGATGGAGGCTGCAGAAACAGTGTGGGACTGACCATGGAGGCAGCAAAAAGATTTCAAAGTGGGGTGGAGAGCTCAAGACAGCAGTGGGCAAGACTGAGTGTTGGCGGGATTGAGTGTGGGACATCTCGTTCAGCTCATAGGCCTTAGAGTAAATTCTTGTCTTAACTTTGGCAAATTGCTCCAAGGTAGAACCAGAAAAGGACTTGGCTGGCCTGTGGTTTCTCAGAGAATTATGGTGCACATGTTCCATGTAAAACATGAGCTGTATGTCCAGTGTGGCCTGGATCTCATGGATTCATTATAAATGCAGTTGAGGATACATATGCTACTATGTAAAGGACAGGTCCAAGACTTTCAGGTGCACTGTAGCTGCTTCTGCAACTGACAGGTTAAATCTCCCTAAATCTTGAACAAACATGAAAAAATATCCTTAGATTCTGCCTGGGCAAAGTTTGCAGGCTAAATGTGAGAACATGTCCTAAAAACCTCAGATTTAAAATTGTCCTAGACTTCAGATCTAACTTTTAGGCTCTCTGTATCTAGAAAAATCATTAGCTTCAGTTAGGAGCTGAAGCTTCTTGAATGTTCACAAATAAAGTTGTTGAAAAAACTGATTCCAAGAGTCCAGCCAATTGTGCATGGAGCTGCCTACAGTAACCAGTAGGAAATGATGGGGCTAGCAGTTGCCTCACGAGAATAGAAACTCCCTCTGTCTGCAGCACGCTCATGCCAAGATGCCAGGCAGGAACTCTCAATTATTTTTCAGGACAGAAAGGTACCCTTCCTCGGATGTTACCTCATCCTTCTGCCTGTTCCTCAGGAGGAAATGAACAAAGCATTCAGGAGCCAAGGATTATTTTTGAGTAACATGAAAAGGCAAGAAAAACCTGAAAAGGTCACTGTAGTTTTCATGCCAAAGCACTAATTTGAAATGTATTTTGTGCCATCCTTACTCTGCAATGAAACCCTCCCGGGCCTGCTGTCGCTGCTCCCTCCCTTTTGTTTTCCTTCCTCTTCAATGTCTGTCATGCTTCAAGAGGATAAAGGGAAAGGGAGGGATGGAGAACCTGGTGCAATACAGCATCTCTCTGGTTTGGGTTGCAGAAGCAAACCCCTCTGCCAAACACAGACACCCTGCATAGTATGAAACAGGTAATAACGTGGAAGATTTCAACTTAGAAGGGATAGAAGTCTGCTACAGGAAATTAAATGCTTGCAGTGTATATTTTAATCAATCTGCACAAATGCCAATATATCATATTTCATATAAAGGTATAGCTACATAAATTTACATCAGTCCCTTGTCTCACTTACATCTTCTCCATATATACATAATACACATCCCAATTCTCATGTACCTCAAACACCTTCATTCCACACCTGCTTTCCTTTCCTTCCATTCTTTTCCACCCACAAACATTGCTCACACATTCACTCATTCCTCAGGCACACCTATTCCCATTAACTCAAAACTACATAAGCAGCTTTTCTTCTTGTACCCTCCCTTGCCACCTTCAGTGTCTATAATCACAGATTCTACATGTTCTCTGTTATACATGCTTTTATACCCAGGTCCATAACTGGTATCACAACATTTTCCATAGAAAATGTAGATAACATTTCCCACTGTAGGTTGCAGATAACAAGTTCCAACTTTCCTACTGTCCACAGGAAAAACCCTTAATTCTGCATAAAAATCCCAACCTCATTTTGGCACTCCTTTCTCACAATTGCTGGAAAGTGGCAGACAGTCAGCACTGTTATCTCATTGTATATAATAAAAACTCCATCCTCATCTTCAAGTTGTGAGCATGGATTTGCAATTTATTTCCCATTTCCCAGATCTTCCAACCTGTGGGGGACCTTTATACTGTCTTCACACCTAACAAAAAATTGTCAATTCTCTGTGATCACAGATGTCTTTTGGAATGGCAGAGTGAAGGATCCTTTGCCATCATTGTCCCAATGGCCAGCTGTCACGCTCATCCCGCAAGCTGGGGCTTGCTACTTTTACCATACTCAACAGAATAAAATCCTAAGAGACTAGGACGTATTTTCTCATTAGTTCTGTCCCTTCAGGTCTCTTCTGTTCACCACACATACACATGTATGCAAAAATAGAAATATAAATGTAAATTAGAGAGTAAAGATAGAAAAGACACAGAGATAGGTACACACATATACATGTACACATACACACAGAAAGATATCTTGTAAGGCCCATCCCTCCAAACCAAAGAAATCTGCACACTGCATATGAAAACCTGTTAGCTGGTTGAATTGCTTTACTGCTGAGAAATCTGACTCAGGGGAAGGCTCTCCTTGGGCTGCCGTTCAGAGATTTAAGCATCCTCCAGCATGGTGGAAACTGTGCTGGCTGCCCCGCTTTTGCAGGCACAAGCTGGTGTGGCATCTGAAGTTCTTTCAGAGGGTTGCTGGGCAAAGGAGAGAGCTGACACTTGGGCTTAAGTATGTGGACTTTGTCCCTCCCCTAGGTGCAGCAGTTGAGGTGGTATGGAAGGGGAACTGGACAAATGCCAATCCCCATGGATTACAGAAGGGTTCAGGGATGGCATAATAGGTGACACAGAGAGATACAGTGTGTAGTAGGGAGGGTGATCAACAGTCATCCACTTCAGAGGAACTGAAGAGTAGCAAACGCTCAACTGTCGCTTGCTGTGAGCAGCCAAGAGCAGGGCTCCAGGAATAGGGGATCTGTTGATGATCATTCTCTGGCTCAACTGTAGGTGTAAAGGGTGCCAGGAGGCAAAGCAGAAATGTAAAGCCCTGAGAGCTTTCAGGGTGGGAGCCAGCCGTGTCTCTGTACACGTGAAGGAAGCAAGTCTTTCTCTACACACCAAGCAGATCTGCTAAGATACTCTTCTTGAGGCAGGGTATTCCACATAAAAAATAGACTGAAAATCCCAAATCAGTGAGAAAAAAACAGAGGATAAGTCTGAATCTAACATGCAGTATAACTGAAAGATTTCACAAACAGGAGTGTTTTATCAGGAGGCATTTATATAGGGGAATATTTACACATTCTGCAGCAACAAGTCCACCTGAGAAAAGGAGAGGTAATCATACAAGCCTTTTGTAATCATTGATTTTTTTCCCCCTGCTTCTTTTCTTCATAGTAATTCCAATTAAATGGACCATGGAAGGTCTGTAGTTACAGTCTTTGGGTCAGTAGTCCACATCAGCCAAGGAAATAAATAAGAACAAGCTATTGTTGCTTCACTTCCTGGTAGGGAAATATCATCAAGGACTGCATTGCTATAGTGCATAGTATGCATAGATGACACACAAGGTAGATGACAAAGAGGACAGTACATCTGGGCACATGAAGAGAATAGTTCCTTACAGTATTTTTAGTTCAAGTGTTAAGGCTGTGGTTAGCTTTTGAATGAATGTGATTCAAGTGCTTAGATACTGTAATGAAATGTATACACAACTATTTGTTCTCATATCATTATGTCTATAAAACCCTGAAATATGTACATAATGCACTTTTATAATGCACATTTGAAATTCCGTGGCATGCCAAAATTCTTCATTTATGACACTGATTTAATACACAGTATATGGGTGGAATTATTGAACAGAAAATGTTAATGAAACCAGATTATGTAGAAACAGTAAGATATGATACTCATCTAGGCTTCACAGTTTAAGAAGACTATATTAGCTACGAGCAGAAAAGTTATGAAGTATAGAGAAGTTAGATATTAAATAACCATAGCAATAGATTTAAATATAGATCGATTCCCCTGAGTGTGCAGGGGACTGCTTAAATCCAGTTTACATATCCTTTGCTAATCCTTCATTTCATGGCACCTACTCATTTGTCTCTGAAAGACCTGGGATAAAGGCAATGTGAATTTCTCTATCATTCCTAACATAACGTTTCACTTGACTTATTTATCAGCTGTCAGTAGTATTTGCTTCAAACAGTGTAAGCACCCGTACTCAGGAAATCCCACTGACCATGTTCTCCTGGACAAATCCCATTCTTCATGCTACACCCCAGCTTGCCACCCATTTAAATACCCAGATTCAGCTTTTTATCTATAAAAACATTTAGGGTGTTTATAATTATGAAAAGTTGGGGTTTTTTTCTCATAGAGACACAAGAAATTTTTCACGTGCCTCCTGTGATACATTCTGTCCCAGTCAACTTTCAAGTCTGAAGCTTATCATGAAGTGCTGTGCATAAATTGCACAACATTTAAAATTTTAGATTTTTAAAATTCTCTGTAGGGATACAATGAGTCATCAAGCTAGTTCAGTCGTTATAAAACTTCTGCTCTTAACATCCCACTGCAGGGCTTGAGAGGGTAGGGGGTGGTTACTCCACAGTCCCCTTTCTCTCATCTCTGTCTTTACTGTGAATACTCACCCACTTATTCTATTTGCAAACTTAAGCCTATTTCACTTAAGTGCTTTCCCAGACAACTATAAATAGGCTTTTGGAAGTGGTAATTAAGTCAGGACCACATTCACTCACAGGAATTTAACAGCTTCTCCTGGCAGAATACAATTGTTTTTTCCTCCTCCATCCAGGTCTTTGCAATTGGCCCCAGAGGACCTGGAAACCTTTAAGGGCTCAAACCATTCGCAGTGTGATTGTATACTGGCACGTTATTATTCCTTTGCCTCATTATTCATGCTGCTATTAATTTTTATTAAAAAATAATGTTGAGAAACAGATTCAGTCTGAGCTCAGACTTGTCATGTGCCCAAAATAAAACCGGATGGTGGAAGAGAGGGTGGAGCTGACCTAGAGGACCCAAAGACTGGAGGATGAAATGGTGGGTGCTAGGAACAACCTGTGGAGATGTGAGCAGAGACAACTGTGAACTCCAATGTACAAAAATATATTTCAACTTACTGAGATTACAATTTAAAGCTTATTGTACTATATTTACCCCATATTATACTAACTTCAGTGACTGCAATGAGAATTTTGTCTTACTTGTGTCATCATAACAAGCTACTGTAAGGCAACTTCTCTAAAAAAAAAAATTTGTTGGAGTTAGCTTGAAATTTTTCAAGTGTTTGTTAAATTAAACTTGGAGGAAAAAAGCTACCTTTTGGAGTTTCTTTTCCCTTTATACTTAGAGTCATTTGTCCTCTTAGATTTTACAAAGAAACCTCTTATGCCAGCATGCTCTTATACACCCAGTGACCCCAGCACCCAGCATTTCAGCCCCAGCAGGACATGTTTCTTTGCCTCCTGGCCTGTGCCACCCCACGGCGAGGAGGCCCCCTCCCTGCTGCTGGGGTGGCGTACCGCTTGGGCAGGGTGTTTGATGGAAGATCTGAAGACTGGTATGTGTCTTGTGTCCATTTGAAAGATGGCAAACGTATTCACTCTCCTGCATAAAGCTTCTGAAAAACAGAAATAGAGAACTTTCTAGATAAATGACCATATATAGGCTTTCTGCAGGATTCCCCAGCACATTCGCTCAGTGACTCCCAATTACTTCAACAACACTGTAGTGCTTGTTCTCACATTGACATCACCGGAGAGATATTTATTCCAACACAAGATGTTTGCTGTGCAGAGTATGTCCAATTTTGTTTTACAAAAGCACGTTATTACAGTTCGTTTTTCATTTTCATCCAAAGATATATTGTCTGTGGTATTGCATAGGGAAAGAAACAACACAACACCCTTTTTTTTCCATCTAAAGAAACATGCCAGTTCACATGTGTTCTAGTAAGTATACACTCCATTTCAATAATACGAGAATAACACTGGCAACGTGCATTGTGACTCGCATACTGGAAACGTGCTGTAAAACCTCTGTAACATGAGAATGACTGTATCCAGTCAAACCAAAGTCCATCCACCCCAGTACTGTGTTTCTAACGGTAGCCACTACCAGCTGCCCAGAGGAGTTGAGTATAAGGACAAATCGCACATATAGTGACATTTTTCAAGAACCATCTTCCAATCTCCAGCGAATTCCAGCTCAGGATGTTCTGGCCCAGAGCTGTTATCCTTGTATTCAAGAGCTCCCAAGGGATTTTTGTTACTGAATGAAGCTAATTGGTTTATCATCCACAATATATATGGCAAAGATCTTTATCTATACACTTTGAGAAGTATTACCTTTTGTTTTGAACCTTTGTGCTACTACCAGTTGATGCTTCCTATCTGTTGTGCTAAAGGAAACTGTGATTATTCTCTGTCTTCTCCATGCAGATGCATCATATCCCCCCTCCATCCTTGCCGTGATGTGTTTTGTGTGATATTCCCAGCCTTATGGAGGAAGAAATGTCTTCTTTATTTCACTCAAATTGGGTTGAAGTGATCATTAACCCCCATTCACCATGATGAGCGACCAACAAATTAGAAAACAGGGTTGGATAATAGTCCCCACTAGTCTGTCCTTTTTGAAATGAAGGCAAAAATACACTTCAGTGGTTTCACGTGGGGTGGATGTGCATGGAAGTGCTGAATCTCAGAAGCCCCAAAGGCTATACCAGTTCAGAAAAGCAGATTTCCTTACAGAATTGCCCAGTATGCCCAGATCAGAAAAACACAGACATAGTATTATTATATTAATGTTACAGGAGTCTTACATTCATAACAGGAATAGTTCCTCATATATAGCAACCATTGATATTTGTTCAGGGATTTTTTATTTTTTATTTTTTGTTGGGTTTTGTTGTTTTGTTTTTAATTTATTCTGGACAGCACTGCCAACCCAGCTGGATGGATATTGTTCTTTTAAGCCAACAACACCCTCAGAAATCAAGTCAGTATTTTCTAGTGGTGTAACAGATCATTGCTAGATGCAGGATTTATACAAAGAATTTCTAATTTATTTTCTAATGTTCAAAACAACAAAATAAAAATAGGCAGAATAAGTTTGATGATTGTCCTTTGTATTTTTTGTCCTCCATTATCCCTTAGTGAACATCGTCTCACCAAAACTACTTATACAAATTACCTAGGCAGAAGACTTCTATGTGCTCTGAGAACTTTTAAAGTTCAGATATCCTCAAGTTCTTGTTATATTTACATTAAAGTTTACATTTAAACTGACCCCCAGAGATTTTTTTTTTAAATATAGCTGGATTAATATTCTCAGTGGATCACATATAATGTTAAGGAAAGTTTAAATGATCATTTTGGCTGCTTAGAATTTTTTCCAGTGTTTAAAAACCTGTAATTGGCTTTTAAAATTTAATTCTAAGATGTCTCAGCCCTTTAAAATCAAACTTGTAAAATCAGCCTCTTTTCCTTTATTTTACCTTTACTATAGGAAAATCTGCAAGTTTCTGTAATGCCTAGTATTGTAAAAACCATATTGCTATACTTGGTATAGCAATAATACAGCCTAAGGAAAAGCATCTGCTGAGCTCACTATATTGAATCAGTACCCAGCAGTGAGCTTCTGTCACTAAACACAGCAACCTGGCACAAAGTTAGAAATCTAGGTTTTTATTCATTACTTGATCCAATGCCTCATCTGCACAAAAGAATCCTTATGTCAAGGTCAGTACTCCTAGAACAGTTTGATGCTGGGGAGATCTGTGCTGAGTTACTGCTTGTGTCATGACAATATAACACTGAAGATTTGGTCTGGCTCCAAGTGGAGCGAGCTTCTCTTCTGTGCCCCTCTAGAAAAGTGAATGTATTTTTCTCTCTATTGACTCTACCAGCAATGTAGGCATCTTGCTTTGGAAGCTCTCGGTTTTTATGTCGAAGTTACACACTTCGAATTGCCTGAAGCAGATAATGAGGCTACTACCCTTTAGTAATATCTGTTACAAGTGGCTGCCCATCATCACAAAGAATGAAGAATTTTGTGGCAAAGGCAGGGCTGCAACCCAGTTCTCTGGGGCAGGAGGCAGCTGATTTAATCACCAGGTTTTCTCTTTGCATAGTGTCTTGCCTCATTCACTAAACACTTCCAGCTTTTGGGATGCAAAAGTGAAAAATGCAAAGTTCTGTCAAACCCAAAGTTAAAAGATTTAAAACAACACCAAGTATACAGCAGAAGAGACATTCATGGATGACTACCATGGCATTGGCCAGTGCCACTGACATTAGAACCTGCAGGTCCAAGGGCCATGTGTGTTTCCTTCACAAGCTCTGACACTGGGATTGCCAGAGGGAAATTTCTGTGGGGGAAACTTGAGGGACTGCTGCTTTTCCCTTTCAGCAGTTGCCAGCATCCTGCAGACATCCAGTTGAAAGATGGAAAGGGGGATGCAATGCCCACCTTCCAGGCCTGGCTGTCCTAAAGAGGCGAGCTGCCTACTAAATTATTCCTTGGTTTGTTGGTCTCAGGCACCACGTCTGCCAACCATTGACATGACTGGGAGAAAACAAATCTTCAGGCCATTAAATGTTTCATGGAATTGAATCAACACAAAACCCAAACCAAACCAACACAAAACCAAACAAAGCGATGTGCCTTAAGACTGATGAGACATAATTTTAATCTATGCCTGAATTGAAGATTATGGATTATACTGATTTAATGTCATTGTCCAATCTGATAGAACAATAGGCAGGCCACACAGAAAAAAAAAAAAAAAGAAAAAAAGCGAAGAAAAAAAAGCATTAATTTACAGTGCTATTCAGAATGGAGTAATTGTGTGCATGAAAGCTATGGTAGTCCTTTGGATATTCCGGTTGCCATCCAGCTGGAATACATTATTAATATGCATTTTTCTATAACCACTAGTTCTGCTGAAGTTTTGGTCAGCATATTTAGGATGTCCTATATTCTGCTGTGAGAATAAAGGAAAGTCTAGAAAATGAGCACTGACCATTTCAGGTGGTATTCTCTTTTCTCTTGTTAGATTTCTGACTGGTTTTCTTTGCTGTGGCTGTCAACATTATGACGAAGTTGTAGGACCACGCTGTACAAAATATGCCCCTTGAATCATATATCAGGAGTATGCTTTAGGGCTGAAATAGTAGAATTTTCCTTTTGGCTGGAAAAACTTATAAATGACATTTTCCTTTCCACAGAGGTTATTCCAATGCATTTTTTTTCTACAAGACAGACTGTATATGAACTGGGTTAATAGCAGCTAATTTTCCTAATATCATTACCCTTTGGGAGTATCATTTTACTAGAAGTAAAATGACATATAATCTTCCCTCCCAACACCACCATTATTTATTACTACTCTATTAATAGATTCTGTAACTTGGTTTTATTAACAAAAGATATGACTGCATATTTGGTAGTAACTCTCTCGATATCAAGGCAAAAAGCCACAAGATTAGAATCATATTTTCTCAAAAACACTTTCTAACAATAGATAGAGTTCACACCAAAGAATATGTTGCTAAGAATAGATGGAATTATTGTGAAAAAATCTTTCATGCACAATGGAAAAAATTCCAATAATTTTGGCTGGGAGGCTATGACAATTTGTGACAAAAAGAAAATTATGCTGTCACAAGTGCAGAAAAATGTTTTAGCTCTGTTAGGGCGCTGCTTCGTTGCTCACCCCCAGCTGAGCATTTCACACACTTTTGGAAGAACTTAACCTTTTTAAAAATTTGCCACTTTTAGGTAGTTGCCTATCTCCTACATTAAAAATGTAGCTATGACTACCATACGTGAATGAAAATTGAGATTACTTTTTCTTTGGATGATTGTTTTTTTGAATGTGTATCATCCCAGCATAATTCGTCTTGAAGAGGAGAAGTGCTTCAGTAATATCTTCAAAGCTACCCCACTGATCCTCAGAACACAATTTGATGATATTCGCATAAAGTCTGGCTGCAGTTAGACTGTCAGTGTGCTGACTGTGTATTACACTAATACTGTATCACACTTCCCATATGCATGTCTGCCCTGACTTTTCAAGCTCCTTCTTCAGAAGAGGATCCTACCATTCTATTTACTAGCCTATATTTAGCATAATTAGCAGTTTCTTCATTCTCATTTTAGCATCCCCCTTATACCTGTGAGAAAAAAAGTCCATGTCTTTAGTTTAGAGCTATGCTGTATTTTTCAATGGTGACATAAATTGCATCATCCCATTGCAATTAGCATGAGAAAGGATGGTCAGTTGTTAGAGTACAGGCAACATATGTGAAGCGGGCATGTTTCACATCATGTAAACATGTGACTTGAACAGATCACTCCTTGACACAACTGTTATATCTAACCAAGGCAAACAGGCTCACCTCCAGTGATGCCACACTCATGCTCTCACTAGCCTGCTACCCACACCATGCAGAAAGGCAACACTCCCCGCTTCTGTGAGCAAGGCGGGGACCGAAAGTCGGGCAGGGCAGCTCTGCCAGGGTTGTGAGAGCAGGACCTGAGCTCCAAGCTGCAGGGCAGCACCGGACGGTCAATCTCACTCTCAGTGGGTACTTGGCGGGTCTGTGCATTGAAAGTGGGGAGGCCTGATTTTCATTTAGTAAGTCTTTGCTCTGCCAAAGCAGCTAAACACAAATGTCCCTGTGTACCCCATTTAGAGAAATTTAAAGTTTACTGTAGAAGAATGGATACCTTTTATTAATACATTCTCATTTAGATGTATTTTATTTAAATGCTTTCTTAATTTAATTTTGGACTTGTCTACCCATATATTTGAAATGATCTAATGAAATCTGTTCCTGGCAGTTCAACCAAATGTGCAGGTTTGAGTGTAGACAGGGCCATGGCATCAGAAGTCCTGCTATGTTATATAGCTGATAGGAAGGTTAAATTTAAAGCTCTTCTGAAGGGCACACCTTCAGGAGATAGCTTAATTCCCTTTTTCCACAAATCACCGTGTTTTTTTTCCATGCAAATTTCTTGGTCTTCAATATCTTCTCTCATCCTGTATCAAAAGCACTCCTGTATTTCAAAATCTTTTCAGAGTCATGTCTGGAAGCCAAATTTCCCTTCAGCAGTTTGTACCTTCAACCTTCACTTCCCATATTAGCTGCAAAATGCAGAACTGCCTCTTTAAAAAGAAAAATAAAGTTAGCAAGTGTAGTTTGCAGTGATTTTTATGTTCTTTCACATTTTCCTGCCACACTTCCTTTATTTTTGTCTGTCATTAGGTTAATTGTAATTTCATCTGGCACAGGCATCTGTCATTTTGTTTATCTTTTCTGTACCATGCATACCAATGGCACTGCATAAGTAACAGTACAAGTGTGTTTATGTTAATAACAACAAGCATACAAGGAATTGTTCTATGTCAGGTGCTATCTTACAGCATCCCATTTAAAGAACAGATTACCAGTGAACACTGAACACCTGTTTTTTACATTCTTTAGTAAATGACTAATGTTTGTATACAAAGAGAAGGTGACCTCAATTGCAAGCTGTAGCAGCTGGCAGTCATTGCCAAATCCTTGCAAATGTTAGCCAGTTAGCAAAAACAACAGTTTTCTGTTTGTGACTTCCAACTGTCAGCTTTATTTATTCGCAGCTAACTCAAACTTTACCTAGACATATGGGATCGCAGGCCAAAGAGCTTCCTGCTGGCACCAAGTATGCCTCATTGATTGATAGCTAAGATGGTTGCGATCACAGGATTTATCCTGACAGAAGACTTTGCCGGTTGACAGAAGACTTCACAGGTTATCGGAGAAACATCCCGTATGTAAGCAATGTGAAGCCATACAGGGTCCCTAGAGGAGGAGCAAACCTGATTTCCTGCCTGGCTGGGATGGAGGGCAGGCGGAAAGGAGGAGGAAAGGAGATACTTCCATTGTTTACAACAGAATAGAAATTCCAGCTCACAGAGACCAAGAGGCAGAGGCCTAAAAAGACGTAATGGCATTCCTCCTGCCTCACGTGTTCACCTCCAACTTGTCTTTGAGAAATGTTTCCATAAATACCTTCCATGAGGAGAAGGGGAAAAGTATTCCTAATCTTCCCACAAAACGTGCACAGAACACGAGCATCTGAACAACATACATTTCTAGAGGCAAGAATATTTAATTGACATGAAAATCAAGGCAGCACACTACATTATATTCAACAGACACCTCTCTGGAGGGAAGCAGATTTTCCATATTCCTACACAAGTGATGCCAGAGGCAGAGATAGAGGTATGATTCACAAACCACAGCCTCCAGTTTGCCTGCTCTCAGTACTGTAGATTAAAAGCCAGCACAGTAACCATGAGAGAAACCAGCTATCTTTTCAAAGGAAATCACTTGTATTACAAGGAAACATTCAGAAGTCTTTATGAAAGCTAAATAGCCAAACAGATTCTGATGGCAGCACTGAAGTAAAAACAAATGCATTAATTATTAACATTATACACATGCCAATTTAAAAGCAAACCAATTTAATTACTAATATTGATTGTAGGTTTTTATTTCCTGGTTATAAGAAAATACAATCTTTTGAATGTGTTTGCCATAGTAGTCACAGTCCTACAAATTATTCAACAGGAACTTTACTTGTTCATATGCATGAAGCTGCTCACTCACAGGGCATATGCATTTTGGTGACCAACCCGTATTTGAAAATTATGAGAAAAAAATATAAGCTCTACCTGTTTTGTGGTTCTGTCTGTTGTTTTAATTCAGTATTTCATATTACATGTTTTGTCATCTTTCGTATCATTGTATTTACTGAAAGCTGCCTATATATAGGCCTAAAATCTTCTCCCAGAATTAATGTTACTTTAAGTTCCTTCTTTCCATCTCCATGTATTTTAGGACCCAGACCAAGCCTGAAGATTTTGAGCCAGAAGAAATGTTTATGCTACTAGGCAGGGCACAACACATACCTATGCACATACAAACGCTCCCTCTTGCTGCACACTATTGCAATTTCTTTCCAGCTTTGTAAATCTTGAGTAGCGGCTGAGGGAACTGGGGTTGTTTAGTCTGGAGGAGGCTGAGGGGAGACCTCATCGCCCTCTACAACTACCTGAAAGGAGGCTGCAGAGAGCTGGGGATGAGTCTCTTTAACCAAGTAACAAGTGATAGGACAAGAGGTAATGGCCTCAAGTTGTGCCAGGGAAGGTTTAGACTGGATATTAGGAAGAATTTCTTTACAGAACGGGTTGTTAGGTGTTGGAATGGGCTGCCCAGGGAAGTGGTGGAGTCCCCATCCCTGGAGGTGTTTAAGAGTAGGGTCGACATAGCACTTAGGGATATGGTGTAGTTGGGAACTGTCAGTGTTAGGTTAAGGGTTGGACTCGATGATCTACAACGTCTTTTCCAAGCTAGATGATTCTGTGATTCTGTGATCTTTATTAGAAGGTTGATTTATGGGTAAAGCTTATCCAAATGAGAGCTGTCATGACAGCATCTGAGTTAAATCAGGTGTAGCACTATTCATTTTTTTGGCAGTATAAGTCTTGCATAGGTAGTTTTTGCATTCTGTCTTCTGTCTTACGTTACCTGTCCATGTTACCTGCTAAGGAGTTTCCCTTTTCCACCCTAGCTGAATTTTCAGTTTTTCATTTAGATGAAGACCTGAAAGCTGGAATGGAAGGGAACTTAAAGATTTAGGTGTCCTATACCAACTTCTAGTCACAGAAAAAAGAAAAGCTTCTGGTCAAAAGCAGTTGAGCACCGATCCCCCTTAAATCTTTTGAAAAATCCCAGCGCAATGTGTGAGTACAGCGTACTATGCAGCTAGCCTTCTCTCCCAGCTTCCTTAAATCAGTGTGGAATGACACCAGCTCGAGTAGCATTTTTCAACAGTAGAGCAAAGGGAAACTTATTAGCTGTCTTTGATAGTTATAAAATTTCTGCACCATTGTGTTATCTTAGTTCTGTAATACCTACATCTATAAATCCTTCTGAATGTTTATCATACAGTTTCAAGCGGGTCTCATACTCTGCTACCCACATACCTTAATGATAGATTTAAAAGTAGAGAGGATTATTAAAAAATCAGGTGTTTCCTACCTGGTCAAGGCTCTTTCTAGTCATGTCTGTGAGAGAACCACAAGTTATTTTAAAATAAAAAGCTTTTTTTTTTCTTTCTATAAATTCTCCAAAGGAAGGAAGTCTTTACCAGAAGGCTTCTCAGGTTGGTTTCCTTTTACTGGCATAAGAAATGTCATTTGATGGTTGCCTTGAAACTGAATCCAGACATCTCATCACTGCCTGTCCAGGCCGTACTCCAGATTGACTTCATCGGCCAGATTAAAATGTGAACCACCTGAAATCTTTGTAAGAGTTTGGCATGTGATACACAGTGTGTTTCTCAGGACCTGTTTTTTGTAATGTATGCTTTCCTGAACTGTCAGAGATGTGGCAGTGCCGGGGAGGGAGTTTACCAAACAATGTCAAGCACAAGGAAAATGAAAGAGAGACAGGAGAAAAACCTCTCCAGCAGGAAGAGGTCTTCATAAAAAAAAGATAGTCTTTCTGCCTTAAAAACTGAAAAAGAAAAAAGTCTTTCACAATAATTGTAATTATTTTTGCCACAGTAGTATAATTTAGTCATTAAAAAAAGAGTTGCTGTAAAATAAACATATCCTTTGTGGCTACATCAATAAATTATAATGCAAGTGACTGTCTCAGCCCAGGCTGCAGCAGAGTGGTCTATCGTGCTGCCATACTCAACTGCAGTTTCCAGAACTAAACCGGCAGTATGGTACAGTGCTGTTCCTGTACTAGACCTGTGCCTCTAAGCTTCATTCTCGGTGTAACAAACTAGAACCTTGGAAACATTAGATGGAAATTTAATTCTGCCCTGTGATGTACCTCTAGCAGTACCTTTTCTTGTAATATGGGAACATACGGTTTTCGAGTAACACTAACATCCTTCTACCACACCAGCGTAGCATCATGCAGTGTGGGAACAGAGCAAGCACCCTAGGAGGGCTCCAGCTCAGTACAGCATTCCAGTATTGCACAGTTCAACAAGCTTCATGGTCTCAGTCCTGTGTAACTGAAGTCAGATGAATTTCTGAAATTGATTTTCTAGAAGTGCTAGGACTTCAAAGTTAGTGGAATAGGACAAAATGTATTGATATGTCAGAAAAAAATATTAAGGAAGCAGGGGCATCTTTGTTCCCCTCCCTGCAAATTCTAAATTTGGCCTCAAGAAACACTTTGTAAGCATCAATAGTGAAAAATGTCACTGTGTTCAAAGGGGGAAAAAATACAGCTCAAGTTTGTTAAAGTATGTATTATTTTTGAGAAAACACTTTATTGAATGAAAACAACTAATACACCTTGCATCATATGCTGCAAAAATTCAATAAAGCAGCACATGGGAAAAAAGTTATTAATTAAATGATTTGAATTATGAGAAAAAGGGCTAAAAGGCTGTAGAAGGTTTATCACATCTGTCTTGCACCAAAACCAGTTCTCCAGCGCCTTGGCCACGCATCTCCTGAGAAACATTTCAGAAAGTTGCTCTTGGTCCCCTCCAGTGACGCACGCTCACTCGCCGCCTTGCCGTGGCCTCTCCGAGGGTGTGTGGTGGGGGGTTACCACAAATCACCTTAAAAACCTCCTTTGTCTGGACAAGGGCTGTGGCGTCCCGCTGCTGTATTTGCAGACAGCGGAGAGAGGCGGCCTTCCGAGGAGAACCGTTCGGGGTAGGGCTTCCAGACGAAGCTCTCGCTCTGAAGGAAGCGGCTCGGCCTCTCGTTACCCAGGGGCGGCCCAGGCGGCTGAAGGCCGCTGGGAGTGCGTCCATGTGCCCACCCGGACCGGAGTCTCCCTCGATCATTCTCCAGCTGGCCCGAAGAAAGCGCCGCTTTCCTTCCCAGACGGACTACACCGGTCTGCCGGCCCGACCGGGCAGAGAGGGACCACCGCGAAGGCATTTCCGTGCCCTCCGTGGTGCGTGCTGCAAGTTCAGCGCTTTGGTAAAATGCCTGCCACGGCCATGGCTGAGAACGGGTAAACCCACCCCCTCTCCCCGTTCGCAGGAGCGACGGGGTGAAGCGGCGGGGGCTGCCCCGGCGGACACCCCGGCGGCGGGCGGGGCCGCTGCCGCCTGCGCCTGCCCTGGGCGTGGGCGACGGGGCCCGGCGCTGCGCTCGGGCGCCCCCTGCCGCCGGCCGGCTGCGCGGCCCGGGGGGGCTCTGCGCGGCCCGGGGGGGCTCTGCGCGGCCCGGGGGGCTCTGTGCACCCGGGGGCCTCTGCGCGGCCCTGGGAGGCTCTGCGCGGCCCGGGGGGCTCTGTGCACCCGGGGCCTCCGCGGCCTAGCGGGGCTCTGCGCGGCCCGGGGGGCTCCCCCGCGGCCGCCGTGGGGCTGTGCGCTGCCCCCGGTTCTCCGGCGGCGGCCTGACGGTTTCCAGTGTCTTTTTTTTTTAGCGGAGAGGGAGGGCGCAAGAAGCCTCCAGAACGCTGTGCAGCGTTGGAGTGCCAAGCCCACGGTAGCGAGGCACAGCACTCGACGGGAGGAGAGAGGTCGATTGAAGCCAAGGGCGCTGAGGACCCCGAGAGCCCCTGACATTTACACTACATCCCCTCCATAGGCTTTTCTCTCTGACCTGTCCATTTTTCCTGGACTGAACATCCTAATTATTAACCATATTTGAAGCTGTTTGACAGAAAGCTTTCCTTTCTCCACTGTAGCCCCCTCAGCAGGCCACCCTAGGATGCCCCATGGGTCTGTCTTTCACAAGCGCTGCTCCTGCCATCATTGCTTGTATAAAGCCTTCCTTGCATGTGACAGCAACCTTCAGTTATGTTGCTGCTGATACTCCTGCCTTGTTTCTGCTTCGGCTCGCTCACAAATAAACATGGTGCAGGCTGTGCACACCTTTTTGTGACCCTCAGTCTGGTTATTGTGCAAAAACAGAGGTGCCATAGGAAGGAACTGTGAGTTTACTGCCACCATCAGCTCCCAGACAAACCCTGGAAGGACATCACAAATGAACTGACCCTCCTGAGAGTCCTTTGTCTGAGGAGGAAAGCCTAGGTAATGACATTTGGGAAAGCTTTGTCATTGCAACTGCTTTTCCTCAGAGTATGTTTGGACCACATTACCCTTGGGACGTGAGATAACCAGGAGTAGGTGCAAAACTTCCAGATGCGGAAGGGCACGACTGAGACCGCTGGCTGCCCATCAGCTGGAGCCACAGCATCATAGTCCATGAACAAGATGTGGATGGGCCACGTGGGAGCTCTGAAGTGCTCTGAGTGGGAGATGCTGATGAGATCACAACATCTTTGCTTTCCATGGCTGCTCACGAGGATGAAACCCTTTTGAAGGCATTACAGCCCTCACTGACAGAATGGCAATACCCACTGCCTTTCTGAAAACATTGGCTGTATCATCTGGTGCATATTAGAGTGACTTCCCATTTAGCTTTCTCAAAAATGAAGCAAGTTCACACTTGCCAAAACCTCTCTGCAATACAAAACAATGGTGCTAGTCCTATGCGACTTATGCGACTTTGCGCTGACCTGCACGTTTACAATAATGTTTGCCATGTTTTGGGTATGTTATTACTCATGCACCATGGTGCCCACCTGCTGGACTCCCAGCTGGTTTTCTTAGGAAATCGCTGGCAGATGTGTACCTCCCCTTGCAAGTTCAGTTAAAGGCAAGAAAACAGAGTGCTAAACCTACCTCTTTTTCTCTCACTATGAAGGCCAGGGTTGTGACTTAGCTGCAGGAAGAAGTAAGGCAGGTACGATGGGCTCACAGCCATGCTGCCTAAGGTTCCTTGTGTCCTCTTCTGCAGTCCCCTTGCACAATGCATTTGGGACAGCCCCGAAGCAACAGCAGAATCTTAGTGGCAATGCACAAAACCACTCTAGGACAATTCCTTTCCAGACAGACAAAGATTATTATTAATTTTTTTTAATCCTCATACATTCTGAAAGGTGAAAATAAACACAAAGTTGTGGCTGTGACCATATACATGAGTTAAGCCATGAAAAGTAAAGCTAGCCTAAAAACCTGCAAATGTTTGACATGGCTGTTGTGGACTATTTCCCCATCCCAGTCTTGGCAAGTTTGCCCACTTGATGACATTTCTCAGATCTGCAGTCCTTGTTTTTAAAGAGCACTTGCTACTAATTTCTTGCGCTTTTAAATGTAGGATTTAGTTACTCTTATGCAGTGCCATAAATCTATGCAGTGAGTTTTGCTTCCCACTGTGGGACATTAAGAGGTAGAAAGTCTTGATGAACATCATCAAGAACACAAACACCTATCCTTTTCTTCAGTTTTTAAGACCTTTTAAATTTTAATAAAGGAATAATTTGACAGAGAAGGCAGCAGTTGAAAGTAAATACCAACTGTAGAGCTAAACAACTCACATCGCTATAGCTTATAACTTTGTCAATCAATAACAATATATTATTTTCAAAGACAATTTAATGAGATGCTGAGTCTAAATTGTAAAATATCACCATCCATTAACTTTAATGATGTAAAGGCATTCAGTCTTTTAGTGTTAGAACATGCCCACAAGTATCAGATTGGGATTTGGTGAAGTCAGGCCAATGTGTGGCCTCAATAGAGGATAATATCCCACAGGAGGCAGTAGGAGACACAGCACTCACTAGCGGACACCCAAAGCTGGTTTCTCTTCCTAATTATACAGGTGCAACACCTGTGTTACAAGTGACAGAATTTGCTTACCCACACTGTAGATATATTTAAGTGTGTAATGTAAAGAACTTTAATGAAAGCAACAGATAAGAGGCCAGAGCTTTTTAAAGCCTCATAACACATGAGGTGCCATCCCATCTTCTGCCAAGCACAGTTATCTTTTACTTTGATATTCCGTTTGCAGAGATTTTATGAAACTTCTGTTTTAAAGATGCAAATTGAAACTGGCTAGCCAAACTAAAGATAAAAATTTTCTACATGAATTGCTGAAAGATCCATGATAGCCCTTACACACGTACAATTTTGCCATGGAAGATATCCAATGTGAGAGACATTGGTCTCAGGTTCTTGTTGCAAAAGTTCTTTTAAAACTGCAAGATATTTCACACGGTCCCAAAGCAACTATTGGTGACAAATACTTTCTTTGGTCACCATGGATCAATTGATAACCCAGAGCTACAAGGAGGACAGGTGTGTTCTGAGTTGACAGAAAGAATTTTCTTTTCTTGTTGTTTGCAAGAGCGCAAATTTAGACATTTTTTTTTTCTGTTGGTAGGATGTACCCTCTAAAATCTGCCTAAGATCCTTAAGGTCCTATTTAAGAATGGCATAACAGCAAAAGTGAAATCAATAGAAACAGCATCCACAGCTTCCTGAGGAGGAACCCTCCTCCTGGGCTGGAGAAGAATTTGAATTCAGGAGAAAAAGAAATGCCCTGATTTTTAACTACTAATTGCACTCAAGATTACTGGCATTAAAACAGCATTGCTAAGAATGGTGTTTAGGATTCCTCCCTCTAGATAAATGAGATATATTTTTGAAACTCTTTGTTGGAGATATTCCACAGAGCAAAGAGGCCCAAGCATATCATTGCTATCTCCATGGCAGCAGCTAGTAAGGGAAGTCTTGGTTGGAACTAATTTCTGTGTAGGCAGGAGAATTATAAAGCAAATGACAAAAACTTTTAGAAGAGTTCTTTCAAATAATGTGGGGCTTTCCAGAATCTGAACCATAAAACATCCACAGATGAGCTGAAAGTAGCATCCTTAGTATACCACAGTTTCCATTCCATAGGAAGTATTAACGCTATACACAAACGCCACCCTAACATACGGAAAGCAATTCCAATTAGGTGATAGAAAAAATGATGGACATGGACAGGAAATTTTTAACCTGAAGGTGATCAGCTGTTATCACATTTTTGTTGGGTGTGATATTGGCCGTACAGAAAACTAAACATTCCCTGAAAAACCCAGTGCATGTGATGAGTATGAATTTAAAGACAGAAAGGCCTGAGTTCTGGGGTGACCTGAAGTCTAAGTTGTGCTTTTTGTGTCCTGCAAAACTTTAATAATGCCTGAAGTTCTGTATTGAGGAAGAGTCCAAGACTTTCCCTGCCAGGTAGGTAACTCCTCCTAAAGCCCCATTAGACTCTAGAAACATGATCCATCCACACCCCTGGAATACCCTAGGACCCAGCACTGCAGACAGAGCACATTTGACTCTCATCAAGTGGATCCAGCCGCTCACAACATGCAGTGACATCTACTTCAAAAAGTGTCTGCAAGGATGTTAATCACTGTTTTCTATCATAAGAGCACATTTCTTTTAAAAGTGAGTGACCTGGGTTCAAGGCCCTCCTTATCTTGAGCAACAAGACAGGTTCTGTGGTTAGCAGTGCTGAGTCTCCAGCTGCGCAGCCAAGCTTTTCTGTATGATCAAAATCTTGAGCTTTTTTTTTATTTTTTTTTTTTCGACATTGGGTGACCCAGTTTCAGCAGAAGGAACAGAGCAATGGTGTTTCCAGACATTTAACTCTGTGTGGTGTTTTCCTCTGTGCGTAGGGGTCGAAGTAGGTTTTCTTTTAAAATCTGATTGGAGAAAAATATTGAATTTTATTCTGATTTACTGTGCTGGGAACAAAGCTGAAAAAAAATAGGTTTCTGGGCTTCTAAAATTCACATGTTAGAGCATGTTAACATGTGAGCATCCAAACTTTTGTCTGAAATTGGCACCAACTCATTCTTCATCCCAGCCCAGGTCTCCAGCACTTAAGCCAAAGGAGTAATTTCAGGACCTTGTAGCAATGATGAATTATTGCTTGATTTCACTCTTGTGGGCTGCCTCGATAAAAAGTCCTCAAATTACTGTCCTAAGATTTTAATTTAGATATTTAACCAGAAAATTTTAAACTAACTTATTTAATCAACATTGGAATTGTTAAAGAAGGTAGATTTCCATTAAGGGAATGTTGCAGGTCAACAGCACTGCAATTGCATCTGTGGTTTAAAACACTTGACCAAATTATTTTAAGAGGAATCTTTCTCTTTTAACAATTTTGCTTAAATTGGTAACAAGGAAACTTGCTTTCATGCCTTTCATGGGAGTGGAGAGTTTCTCAGTCAAGATCAACTCCTTTTAGGTTTTACAATTTCCTTCTACAGGAGTCCCCAGGCTTGAATCAGTTATTTCTCTCAACAGTAACCTTCCAGCCATCCACTCTGAAGAAGTACAGTTTAGGCCGTCAGAAATAACTATAATAGAAAAAGAAGAAAAAGAATTCATGCAAAATAAGAAAAGTATTGTTTGACAAGTGATCAGAAAAGTGGATTCAAGTAACTAGCACAGTCATCACAAATCACATGGAGTTTTTTTTCATAATCATATTGCCAGCTGATTACTCTGAGAAGGCTGAACTAAGGTTAGTAGAGTTTTTAAGCATATTTAATCTTCATGTATGTCTATTATAGGACAAGACACAGTTTCTCAACTAATGTTAATTGGTTTCATTTTTATGTCAGCTGATAATGTTTTTCCAGTGATGATTTGGCAAAAAGGCAGCCTGAACTAAAACCAAGCTGGTATCTGTAGCTACTTGCTTGCTACTCACTTAATGGTATTAAATCACTGATCCTTAGTTCAGCTGTCCAGGTGTTTTCTGAGCAATGCAAACAATTTTCTGAGTACTTCACAGACATGAATGCATCTCCCAACAGTTGTGCGTCTAGCATTGCACAGAGATTAGATCACTTACCACAGGAGCTGGGTAACAGCATTTTTGTGGTTCCTAATCCAGACTTTGGTCACCAACACCAATCTGCCAAAGCGGACTGATATAAAAAAGTTTGTGATTTGTGAAAGCCTGAAAGCAGAAGCTCCTCCTATCATTTCTATTCTCTCTGCTGTAAATTGTTGCTGCTTTAAAAGACAAAGAACTCTTTTTCATTGGGACTTTTTGCTTTTTTTGTTTACTCACCAGCACTGAATTCATCAGAGAGCATTTGTAAAAGGCTGTATGTATTAACGTGGGCTTCCTCTGCTGGCTTTCCAGTAACTGAACACAATTTCTAGGATTTTGTGTAAACAGTGGATGAAACTGGTTTTGGGGTTAAATCTTCCTGTTGCAACATAATTCATCAGACTGCAGTGAATGGACAGAGAAAGCTATTAGTTGGAAGTGATTAACATGGATATACCTTTTCAGGATGAAGATGTTGGTCATCTCAAGTAAGATGTCGGCCATCAATTTACAAACCCCTGTAACTCCAAAAGTTAATTCCTAAGAAAGGCTCAGGCAGATGAATACTAGTCTAAGGACAGGAGCTGCCAAGACTCATGTATGCTGCAAAATTTATTTTATATGTGTTATATAAATCTGCAGTCATTTGCATTCTCCAAGAACAACAGTACATCTGTCAGATGTATTCTAAGGTCTCCAGATTTGGGTGCTAGACCCTCAATCAACCATGAAGTTACAGGCCAGCTAAATTATCTCTCTGCGTAACTTATTCTTGTTGTTTTCTTTCTGAATCTCAATTCCTAAAATAAAAGTGTCCATTCTCATTTCCTGAGTAGAAGACCATTTCAGGCTGAATTCTGCACAGGCAAAAACTGTATTTTCTGAACCTCCAACCAGATTTTATCCTCTACTCTTCCCTGCCTTTGTTAAATCACCTTCCTCTCACTTCCCATTATTTCTTCTCTCTTCTTTGTTTGCATTTTCCTGCCTCTCTTACAGTTTTGTCCTCAGTGACTCACTCAACTTTCTTTTCCCTTACCCCTCACAACCTTTTTAATAGTTCTTCTGTTCAGTGTTGCTCTTCTCCTATGCCTCCCATGGTTTGTCCTTCATTGTTTCTATGTTTGTGTGCTCTTTTGTCTCACTCTTGATCTCCAGTTCACACTGGTTGTTTAGACAAGAAACAATCTTAGATCTCTTAAGACATTGGAGTGGCCATTTTGATAAGGGTGGTTTTAATTTAGATAATTTAAAAAGAATTGGAGTTCCTTGTCAGATTTTCTAGAAACAACAAATTCTTTTGCAAATAGAATAATGGGATAATTTAGGTGGTATGGACTTCTATTAGTTTTCTTCAAACTATCTAGTTTTTCTTTAGTTTCAAGCAGTAAGTTTTGACAGCATGGCCTTAGGCAGTTACACTGCATATCAGAGCTTAGCCTTTTCAGACTAAAATTAAAGAGCAATCCTGCACATGCTGAGTACTTTCTAAAGTCCCTGTTGACTACCATGATCAGACTCCTGTAAGACTCACTTCTCAGGCTAAAAGCCTGACTTATCTTTGACACTCAGGTTTATTCTGGTTATATCTACTCCAGAGTACTTTGTATTTGCTGCTGCAAATACGAAGTTTCACTAATGAAACAGATTTTTCTGAAGCACTGCTAGGTCTCTGAGGAGTAAGCAATGCTTTTGTCAGAAGCAAGTTTTTGTGACTGATAATAGCAATCTTCATATGATTGCTGTTTAAATGTTCATGTCAAAGCTTGTGAAATTTGTGGACAAAGCTCCTGGCATACAGTATGGGTGATGTCGATGCTTTCTTCAAATGGATTGATGACCAGCCTTTTGAAAGAAAGAGCAGTACCTGGCAGCAGCTTCTGAGGCCTGGACTGAGCATGGCAGCTAGAAGGACCCTGGAGGCCCTGAAGACTGCCACCCACTTTGGTGACTGCATCAGATTTGGATGTCACCAGGACTATTTGGGAATTCTGGACTACTAGCACACCAAGCAACATTTACTATGTACAGCTGCAAAATGTGAGTCTCAGAATTCCTGGGTTATCACTGCAAATGAAGCTATTTATAGAGAGATGGCCCGGTGGATACAAACATTTCTGAGAAATAGCAGCAAGAAGGTAAGGTATTAATGCTCTTGCAACTAGTCACATCGATAGGTTCATGGGAGATGCTTTCATGGTCCGTGCTCACAGAAAGATAGGATGAGCTGGCATGTGCTGAGCGCCTTCCTGCCAGAGGGGTATTACACCAGTTAGTCTGAAACCTTTACATTAAAAGTACAGTTATTCCAACAATCCCATATTATTCCTACCATAGGTTATAATACCTAAAGCTACACTTAACCAGGGCAAATATTGTGTCCATCATCCTGCATGATCTCTGTGTGCAGGTCAGTTCTGAAACAATGTTATTAAAAAAAAGCATCATTTAGGTGTCTTTTGGTAAAGGCACCATTGATACAGCATTTGGTTACAGTGGGCAAAATTCAATTAAATGAACACTGAATTTACATACCTCTGAAAAACAAAGTCCACCTCTGCAGAAGGTCACTTTAGAAATAACACTCATCAGCAACACTGAAGTGAACTGACCGAGCTACCTGACCGAGACGTAGCAGTGTTTTAGAGTTAGTTAATAAGAATTCTTTCAGTGAAAATTATTTGTCACATAGTTTGTTTCTGTTCCCCTGAATCCAAACAGCAAATTATGAATGTCACTGAAGAGTCACAGCTGAGAGCTCCTTGAGCAGATGAAGTCACTAGGTTGCTATGTTTATCCTGTAGCCCTGCCACACATTTCTCACAGGCATCTGAAGCCTGTATTATCAGAAGGAGCCTTGGCATTCAGCATAATAGCGTGTTTATGTTAAAGAGAAAGGGTCCCACTCACAAGCAGCAGGACAAGGGCTGTAATCCCTGTAGGAGCGGCAGCACCAGCTTCCTGTGCCCCGGGCTGGCGTGGGGAGAAGGGGAAATGAGACACTGTGGCTGCATGCTGCAGAAAAGAAATTGCAGCTCACAGGGATTAACACACATACACCAGCGAACATTTTCAACATTCCCCCAGCTAAGAAAAAGCTGATATGTAGATTTTGAGCACAGCTCTTATAAATATTTCTTAGGGCAAAGCTTGTAGGTTTTTCCTAGTGCTCCCAGGACCATAGCAGCCAGTAAAACCTTCTGAGCAACCAGGGTTTCCAGGGGGTAATGTCTTCATCGAGTCTGACTCTGTGACAGACCTTTATTCAAAAGTCCCTGGAGACTGCAGCGACTGCTCAAGTTTCCCAGTTACCACCTGAGCAGTGCTGGAAGAGATGACAGAGGTGACATTGGAAAGCCACGCTTAGCACTGTACGGGAGGTGACACCCAGCATCCAGCCCAGCATCCCTGATGCTGACCAGCTGAAGGTGGGACCAAACCGGACATGGCCCAGACACCTCTGTGAACTGTCACAGCCATGCCGTAGGCAAATGCAGCCAGGATGGATACATTGGGGGGAAAAAGCACAGCATATTATTTTACTGCTTGGCCTGGGCAAGTGAGGTTCAACATAGGTGGCTGCTGCCTGCACTCAGTCGGGTCGCTGATGTCCTCAGTGCTGCAAAAGGACGTGGTTCCCACCTGAGTCACTGCCAACAAGGAATACTCTGCTGAAGCTGGCGTGGTTAGATGGGGACATGGTGGGCCCCTTCCTTGCTCTTTTGCAGTGTTGCCTTCTGTATCATCTACCTCTCTTTTCTTCTGCTTTTCTTCAGTTCATTTTGGCTTCCCTTTGAAGCATACGACTCCTGCTTTCTTGTTTATTTTTTTTTCCACATTTGACCCATCACTTGTTAGTCAGGCCCTCTGTCTGCATTCTAGAATCTGCCTCTTTTTCCTTTTCATTCTCTCTCTTTTCCTTTTCCCTTGCTGTCCCAGTTTTTCCCCCCTTTGCCTTGCGTGCCACCATTCCTCTTCTGCCTCAGCTCTGTTAGTAACAGCAAGGCAGCGTCACACACCCAAGGGACTTCTGCATCCCTGGGTATGGCTTTGGAGTACAAACAAAACCCAGTGGTTCAGCAGATCTATTTCAGTGCCTTCTGTGGCTCTCATCATATTAATCTTTAATGTATTTATTGCTGTAACTTTTTGTCAGTTTCTACTATCTTTATTGTACAAATGGGAAGCTGTCGTATGGAAAGACTATGCATCAGATTTTACACATATTTGGAATGCTAAAGCTCAGATGTGAGGTCCACTGAAATCAATTATTCTGAAAGTCGCATATGGACAGCTTAAGCTTTTCAGCAGGACTTCTGAAAGTCCAGTAAGTGGATGGCCACAACTTTATATGGACAAATCACTAGAAATCTGGCTTTAAGTGATTTCAAAGTCACCCCAAGATCTAGTCCTTTTTTCGGCCATGGCTAGCTACTGAATATTCCACAGTTCTTTTAGAGATAGATGAAACATCTCATATTGGCTAGTTTTATTCCCATACCTTCAAACTGCTATTCAGTAATAACACTGTTATTTCCAATCTCTTCCCCATGCTGTGAATGCTTCATTTCCAGTTCTGTAGCCTTCAGGGTTTTTTTAGCACTTCTGTTGTGCTAGGGGTTCTTCCCCCCTCAATTTCAGTCAGCCAGCAGCTGCGATACACCTGCATAGTGGGTGTAATGCCTCTAGTTTTCAGTTTCTCCTATGCTTTCTCTGCTATTTGCAATGTCTTTTCTGAGGCCATGTGGGGCAGGCTGGGTGGGCAGATACAAATTGTTCTCATCAGCTGATCTCAGGCACCTGGTAATATTTTGGTAATGTTAATTCAAAGTGAGATCTATTTTTTTATCTATCCCAATTTATACCATAATGGGTCTGCATATTCAGCTGCTGAAAATCAGCCTGCATGTGCAGTAATCTTGGACAGTCAGAATGTATATGCTTCTTCAAAATATAATTCTTGGAATTAACCTCGCACTTGGTCTTTTCCACGTATATCCCAAGAGAAAGGGGGTGACGTGATGTTCTGTGAACTGTGTCTTAACAGTGCATACTGTACCCCATTCCCAATTATGACTTGGTATTTATTGGTTTTATAATTCTGAGATGAGATTCACTTACATTTTCTTGATTGGTGTATAGTTGGTTTTGACACAGTAACTGAGAGCCAATACACTCCAAACCACCGTGCTGTATTGAACAATCTCACCTCTCTCAAGCAAGGGAAATAGAGTAAATTATTTGGGTAGTGGAAAAGGAAATGTGTCAGTTGAAAAATATGTTTTTATGAGCCAATACTGGACTGACAACACAGATGTTGGTAAGAATGAAAGGAATCCCAGTTCAATTTTGAAAAAGGTATATTTTCACAGAGAACATGTCTCTTCTGGGAACCTTTAATTTAACGTACACTGGTTTCCTATTTTAAGAAAACAATTTGCTTTTAAACACTATGCCAGCCAGACTTACATTTTTTTAAGCAAAAACTCTTTGTCCTGAAGTATTTTAATGGCCTAAAGAGCAGGAAATTGCCTGTGACATTTCAGTTTTTCCATTCTAAGGGAAAAATGGTCCAAGGTCTAAAAATAGCTCTCTCCTGAAAAACACCCTCTCATCATTGTAATATACCATAAGCCATGTGACAACAAAGACATTTCTGAGCCTAGCGTTGTTTTTAATCAGCTAAATCGGCAATTAAGACCGTCTTCATATAAAACTGCTGACTTGAATAGAAATTCTGTTTACTGACTTAACCTGGCTAATTTGATGATCTACTCTGCAGTACAATGTCTGCAGTTCCTCCCTCTTCCTTTACCTGAACACAAACGTTGATCAAAATTGTATATTCATCCAGGGAGAAAATCTCAGTAGGCTTTGTGCTATTGGCCTGTTTTACTATTAGGCACTCTTCAGCTCCATCCACTATTTGAGCATCCATCTTTGAGAGGAATATTGAATGTATATTCATGCATATTTTGATCTGCGGCCATGAATGGACAGGTGAGGTAGATGGTACGTGTAAGTAAGGCTAACAAAATGCATCATGTGATAGATTAATGCAAAAGGGCATGTTATGGAGGTCAAAGATGGGTGCTTTATCATTATGCCTAGATACCCAGCAGAACTCAAAGGGAGTCTTGGTATTTGAATCATTCCCCCAGCAGTGAATTCAGACATGTGAGTGAATCACAAGATACTTGTTTATTATCAACTCAGAAAAAGTAAAGCGAGACTAGTTTATGTGTAGACGGAGCCCAGTGTGTAGACATTCCTAGACAGGGTGGAGCCCACAAGGCGAGCACTGCTGTCACTGGGGAGGCAGCAGGTCCCAGTTTGCACTGAAGCTGGAGACGGAGCTTCGCGATATGATCTCTTTGGTGGGGAAATGTGCTTAAGAGGTTCTTGCTGCTTATCTCTCCACCTCAAGGCCCTGGCCACTCAATCCTGTCTGCATTACAGCTTGCTGCCACAGTCCTCAACTGTGCTACTGCAAATGATTGTGGAGCCAGGCTATAGCGTAGGTCTCTAAAGCAATCTAATTTAAAAATAGCTTTCCAAAAAAGTTTTGCATTTTTGAGTTTTAAATTGAAATAATTTCAGCTGCCTGATTTTGCAGACAACCCTAAAAATAGCTACAGAAGAACAACTGACATGGTAACAAACTGGCTTACTGAAAGGTAACTTAGCTTCTCAAATTCTAAAACAAATATGTCATGAAAATATGCACTAAGAAATTATGTGTTCTCACTGGTGAAGTAAAAACATGGGAGCTTTATTTTCCTCCAATACCAAAATCTTAATGAACGCAAATGTTCACTAAAATTTAATGAATCACACAGCCTTGAGGAATCAAGGTTAGACAGGCTTGATCCCATTGAAAGTGGAAGCTTTGCCTGTCTCTTGTTTTGAGCTAAGAGGTTTTTTCTCCTATCTTTTCTTCAGGGAAGGTCTGGGAGTTTTAACATAGCCTGGTATTTGACCATAGACTATGTGTTATCATATATCAACATATAATCTGGACCATGTGACTATCGATAGACTCCTGTATTAGAGACCTAGAAGTACAGTGGGAAAGGATGCCAAGAGCTCCATCTAGATCACCCCTCTGTCCTCAGATAGGTTCACTCATACCTACAGTCTTCATGGCACTATTTGTCTAAACTTGATTTTGACAAAATGATATTTTAAAAACCCACCCATCTTCTTAGGTAATCTATTCCAGTGTTTAGTTGGGGAATTTCCTCACCATCTAGCCTACGTTTGACACACCACCAGTTTTTCCTAGCCACACATCAGTACAGATGAACATAATCACTGGTGGAAACAGCTGTGGCAGCAACACAGAGACTTGACGTGTGTCTGATGTGGTTTGTTCCTTTTTGTTTTAGCCAAGAAGAATAAATGTAAATCAAACCCATCATTTAGTGAATATAGCTAACAAATACAGTTGGGGTTACTGACATTTCTGTGCATACATGAACTCAAAAAGAGTCAAAGAATCAGTCATTTTCTGTTAAAGTTCAAATTTGTTGCCAGGGAATATTGGTGGTTAATTAGAGTGGGGAAATGCTGACATAAACACATGGATAGATTTTTTTTTCCTTACAACTACAACAAGATAAAATCTATTATCATTGTAGGCCCTGTGGGAAGCGGTAACAGTTCTATTGACTTGTACATTTTAAAACGAAACCTACCAACATTGTAAAGGATGTATAGTAGAAGTCAAACTAGAAACAATACATAATAAACAAACTATTAAATCACTTGCCTTCATTGAAACACCACTTGAAAGTGCTTTACAGCGTTGTAAACAGTCAAAAGCGGAATCCTTGCAGCAGGTAAAAGAAATACCAATGATGTTATAAGCTGTTGTTTCAGAAGAGACTGGAAGACTGGAGAGGAAATGAAGGTGCTGTAGACATTCTGTATAGACCGTCCAGCAAAGTCAAGACCATGTGGAAGATGTGGAGGACAAATTGGACTGCTAGGACAAGTTGAGGTAGTAGCAGCTACAAGCAATAAGATCTGGTTTGCTGGCATTTTACCTTTTCTTGTAATGTTCAAGAATGATTACATTTTTATTACATTTTCTTTTCTTCTTTCTCTGAATCCATGAGTATTTTAGAAAATGGAGGATAATTAAAAGAGTAAGACTAAATTACTTAGATTCCTGCAGCATTTCTTTAAAAGTGTAATAACTTTTGAGGAACTTGTTTTCAGGACTTTTGTCTTGAACTAGCAAACAGTTAAACAGTTTGTCAATACTGTTTACTCATTTCTCCCAACCTCTTAATTTATTTATTTTTTAAAATTGCCCTTATTGCAGTGTTTGGGACATTTATCTTTTCCTTTTTTTTTTTTTTTTAATGACACTGACATACAAAATGCCATTTAAATGACAGATTCATTTCACCTAACTTTAGCTAGCTTAGGTGAAGTTTGGTTGTGTACACCAGGGTTAGCAACTGTAGTTATTACAGCCATTACAGTGGGTTAAGAGAAACAGGTTTTTAGGGAGCATGACATCTCCCAGCCATTCTAGGCATCTATTTTGGAAAAAGACCGTCTTTGTCTCTACACTGACTGTAAACGGAGCCTGAAGTGACTGGTTTAGGTATAGCTGTCTAGATCAGGTCAAATCAATCATACCCTGAAAGTTGTACTGAATATTCCTGGTTACTAACAGCATTGATTTTGACAGCAGTTTTGTAATAACTTTAGAAGTTGTTTCCATCTTTTGCAATACCTTTGGATTAGGTGAAGTGTCTGATGAAGAAGCAAACACTTGCAGACTTTCTGGGTCTGCCTAAGTGACGAACTAGGAACGCACCTTGCCTGCAGGCAAATGTGTTGCAACATAAAATGCAAATGGCTTGAAAGAAAAATAGAAGCATTAAAGACACAGCTCTTCATGTGCCCTAGAGGAAGAGGAGAAACTGGCAAGACCTTTGCAAGACAATTCAGGGAAGACTCATTTGACACAACCATGATGACACTCATACCATTGGTATTAAAAGTCTTGACTTGTCACAAAACATACTTTGTTACAGATGTAATTAAATGGACAAAATAGTTTAGTACCAACAAGGAAACAAGTTCATATTTAACATGTGTTATTTCACATTTTTTCTAACAGAACAGTTCATTGAGCATCAACTCTTTGAGCGTGGTAAATATCTTACACAAAAAATAATCAATAACGTTTGTATCTACAAAAGCGGACAAATGACAAAACTTTTATCACAGTTGCTGCTCAACAGCAATTATGCCAAAGATGAACTGCTGGTCATATGTGACAAGATGGTAATTCAGCTCGTTCATATAACAAAATAGTGTGGTTACTATAGACTAAATTCTGCAGTTCCTTGATTATAAACTCACTCATGCTGCTGACCTTATCCCTTGACTGTGCTCTTGTTCTGAAACAGCATGGGAGGAATTTATCCTGTCAGGATTTCATGATAGTGTTCACAGTCACTGGAAATCTGTACGAGAGAGAAAAAGTCCCACTGAGCAGCAGGAGGATGACAGCTACAATCCCAATAGGAATGGCAGCACCAGCTTCCTGCACTGCTGGGCTGGAGGGCATGTAGTAAGAAGGAGGAAAAGCAATGCTCTGGTTGTGCGTTACAGAATAGAAATTCCAGCTCACAGGAATCAGGATGCACAGACTAGCAAATACATAGAAGAAGCCACCCACCAGGAAGAAACGGGTAATGAGAGTTTTGTCAGTGATACCCATATAAACATTTCTCAGAGCAAATATTGTGGCAGTCAGTCCCAGCAAGCCCATGAACATGGCAATCAACAGGAGACCCTGGGCAGCATAAATTTCGTGGGGGATGGAGGAGTCATAGCCACTGAATTTATGGCAGAACTGTTCTTCATAGCCAGGAGAGACATGAAGGTAACTGATGAAGCAGACTTTCCAAATCCCCACCCAGGCAATGCCAGAGGAAATGATGGTGGTGTTATCCACGTGCCACACTCTCCATTCCACAATTCCCATTGAAATGGTGCAGAGGATCCAGCCTACCGTACCCAGAGCAAAGGCAGCTAGCTGGAGGTGTGAGGTGCTCACCAGGGAGCTCATCCTCTAGAGGTCTTCTATGCTGTCACAGACACGGTTGCTGTGTGAAGAGAGAGGCGCACTGGAAAGAAAAACAGTGTAAGATTACAAAGGCAATTATTATTTGAATGAATAGGTGAACCTGGTAGTGAAAAAGAAAAAGCAGGAGAGAGTATGTTTACAGAGGGAGGGTGGTAGTCATCTTTCCCCAAATGTAATGAATTGTTGAAGTTTAATGTCCATAGATAAAGCTAGGTTTTAGTTCTGTATATGTTATTGTATCACAAGAAGAAGAAAGGATCTCTGATAAGCTCCTATTACAATCGCCTTTTTATGTTCACAAAAGGAAAATTCACGTCTTTTTCCAAGTTATTTTCTTCCTTGGTAATTAACTGTTATGTTCAAATGGCCTTATACACATCACATGTAATCAGGAGCCCTAGTGTTACCAGCTAGTAGCAACTAAACCTAACAAAGTCCTCGAGATCCTGGCTGTTACAAGAGATCCTACGAAGCAGCCGCAGAAGCCATGTTCTTCTCCCCTGGCAGCTCTGTTTTCAGTGCAGCAGCCCAACCTGAACAGAATTCTGCTTTTGTGCTGCCCTTACTGAGAGTTGCTGGGACCAGCATTAGACAGAAAACGCCGTAGTTCAGAGGCATGAGCAAATCCAGGCCATAAAGTCTAATAATGACCACTGAACTTCGACCATTTTTAGATTATTTAACTGTGTATGCATTAGCAGAAATACTTGAATTAATCAGAAATATAACACTTTGTGCAGGGGCTGGAGCCTGGATGTGCTGCCATTTCTTTCCCAGCCTCAAACTTTAACCAAGTTTTCTTTAGTGTTTTACCTTCCCAAATCACACTCGTTCATAATCTGCCCAACTTCTCCAGTTCAAACCTTCCTAACACTGTGGTGGAAAAGATTTTAGTCATTTAGCCTAGCAAAAGATTTTAGGTTTGTTTGTTGACTGTACATTCTGAGTGCATATTAGGGTTTTATTCTAATTTTTAAAAAAATCTGTTAATTTCCCACATCTTTCATACAACCTTCTGAACAATTATAGGAATTATCTGTGATAAGAGAAGATGTGGCCTTGAATTTATTATGTAGATATGAGAGGTTCTAGGGTCCTTTATATTTTATGAGTTATCTAAAATATCTTTTCTCCTGCTCCCATTGAATTCAAGACTGAAGAAATACTGTACCAAGTTCACTCTAATAATAAGAAGATAGATCTGCAAATATGTTTTTTTACTAAAGCAATTTTCTATTTACTCATCTTAAACTAACAAGTTCAAGTTGGTGATACAATCTAGTTGCAAAAATACATCTGTGGAAATCTTAAATAAAAAATATCTTCATAACAATATGGTCTTAAGCAAACACTGTCCGTCTTTTTATACTGGTGCCTACTATATATTTACTTCAGTCCTGAAGCTGATGGCAGCGATAAGAGGATGGGACAGAGTGGTTTATGATGCCAGCCAAACGTGGTAACATCTGCACTTTTATCATTTTGGCTTTCCAATTCATCTATGTATCTCCGATAGGACTGATTTCCTGTGGGACATATTAATCTCTATTATTGCAAATGTACATTTAATCCTTTCCTGCGTGGAGGAAATTGGAATAGCCTCCTGTGTTTTTATCTACTTAAAACAAAACCAACTTATAAAGGCTTTCTCAATCTGCTACGTTGTTTACAAAGTGATTATAAAACCCCCTATCTAATTAACAGTTGTCACCAGCCATACAGCATAGTAGCCCAACAGGACATTATGAATGGTTTTCTTTCTGTCCCAGTTCCACATCAAAATAACGTCGTTTCTGTACATGTCTAGTGATGGGAAGATGCTAGACAGAAAAGAACACAATCAAAGGAGTCCTGTGCTGAACCCCTTCTGCTTCTGTTTGAATCAGTTGAGCACACAAAGGCCAAGCCTGAACCATATTAAAATACCATTTTGTGCAGAGCCCATATTTTTGTAACACTTTCTGTATACATCATACACATTCATTTAAACAACTTGCTGATATCAAGGTCATAAAAGATAGGCAAGCAGGCCGACCCGTGTCATTGAGAGCCGTGCAGATTATGGTACCAGTGTATATCTTCATGGATTGCATTTACGCACTTCGTCTGCTCACAGAAATAAATTAGATTGTATCTGTGATTACTGAGCCCTCTATCAAACCTTCCTGTGCTAAGCTACTTAGATTGGTGTCCAGAATTGGATCATAAAACTAAAAAATAGGAAAAGTTCTTTTTTTTCCCATGAGATTCACAAAAAAACCAGAACAAGCATACATGCAGGATGAAAGAATTCAAGGCTTATACAAAAATTCTGAAAACATTGGAGAATATCCAGCTAACAAAGATGAGCTTTACATGAGGGACCAAATGTCTAGACACAAAAAATTGCTTATGTAGGTAATGATTCATTTTGGCTCATTTCTCCACACCCTGCCCACTGGAGCTTATTTGATCTAACCTGGTATCAGTGACTTAGAGAAAAATCAAGGTGGAAAAGAAGTACTTTTGAGATCAATTATGACATTGAATTACAGTTCTCATACTTGTCTGTTTTGGAAAATCAGACAGAAGCCTGTACTTATGACCTTTTGGTATTAATATTCAGCAAGAAAATAAGGACAAAATATTAAGGTGAAATAGTTACAGGAATTTGCTTACAATATGAAAACATGTCTAAATTAAAACAAAGGTCTAGTTCCTGATTCCAGTCTCTATCATTATGAATATTAATAAACACACTATAGGTGTTGCTGGTATTATCAAATGAGAACAAATACATATCCCTTGCCAGAGCCGTTGATTTCAAGGGAAGACTTTGGATAAAACCAAATCTGTCTCAAGTTTCTGACACAAACCTTAAGCCTGAGCACTGACACAAGTCACAGTATCCCCGGCACCTCGGGCACGCTGTGGGACCAGCCAGCGGCACCAGCCAAGGTCACGCCGTGTGCCTGCCAGCGGGCAAAGGCCATCAGGGAAACTCGTTTTCCCCCAAATGTAGCGAGAGAACGTTTGTTTTTCAGGACTACTGTGGCAAGCATTTCCAAAAATCCCGAGACATTTCGCCTGCAGATGCCAAATAAAACCGGGAGTGAGCTGCAGAGGGCGTCTCCCTCCAGGATTTCGCCCATCTCAGCGGCTCACTTGCTGTGAGACCTCGAGGACGGGAGGAAAGAAGGGAAGGGGAAGGGGAAAGGGGAAAGGGGAAAGGGGAAAGGGGAAAGGGGAAGGGAAAAGGGGAAGGGAAAGGGGAAAGGGGAAAGGGAAAAGGAAAGGGAAAGGGAAAGGGAAAGGGAAAGGGAAAGGGAAAGGGAAAGGGAAAGGGAAAGGGAAAGGGAAAGGGAAAGGGAAAAGGGGAAGGGGAAAGGGGAAGGGGGAAGGGGGAAAGGGAAAGGGGAAGGGGGAAGGGGGAAAGGGAAAGGGGAAAAGGAAAGGGAAAGGGAGACATCGAAACACCTCGTAGCAAGACGAGGAACAGGGCCCTGCGCATGGCAGGGACCCACCGCCCTGGCAGACTTCAGAATCCCCCTCCACAGCCGAGGCCGACTTCCCGCCTCAGCAGCTGGTCTTGGGGAGTGGCCTGTGGGCTGGGGGTCCCTGCACAAGGCTCCGTCTGTGGGAGGGGATGCAGGCGCTGAACTCGGCTCCCAGACCAGTAGGGCTTTTCCTGTAGGTTTCAAAGAGAGAGGCATCACCTTCAGAAAGGAAGAATTTGATCCATCACTAACTTGCCATCGCATAAGGAAGTGAAGAAATAATTGTTTTCATAAAAACTTTTGGTCCCTGGGCAAATGCCCTTTCCAGTCTTCCGAGAGAAAAATGTGAAAGTTCAGTCCCTGCATGTTTAGAGCGATATTGGTTTAAATACAGTTCAAAGCCCAGCTCATATGGCAGTCTGGGCTAGCACAGTCAGCATTGGTATAATCTATTGGCTGGTTTCATGCTTTAGTATTTATAAAAATATTTTGAATTAATTTAATTAGTATAGTAAGGTTACCTATATGGTCTGAATAATACAATGATGTAACATGATCACTATATGAAATTTCCTATGGCAAATGAACTCATAGTCAGTCAGCTACAGGCTGTCTTCTGAATAATTATTTGGTGTTACGGGCATGCAGTTCTTGATTTAGAAGCTCACACAGGGCTGCAGATTTCAGCACTCAAAGTTTGCATGCCAGCTATTTCATAGGATGAAAGTAGCCTACAAAGGCAATCCTGCCACAAGGAACAAGCTGGGTCTATGTGGTGTGTGTGCCAGTGGACGAAAATCATGACTGAAAACCTTTTCACCCAAAGAAGCAAGAGAAATGTGTTAAGAGGAAGTTACGGCTCCATCTCTTGGTGTCCCATGATTTCATCAACATTTTAATTTAAAATCGATTCAGTCCATACCAACAAGCATTCCAGCAGCTTTTGGAGACAGTCTTTGGAAAGTCTAGGAGCAACAGCTAAAAAAGGAGACTTGTTTCTACAAGCTTCTCACCTGATAGTCCCTTGCTCTCATTTTCTCTCTTTATACATCTTTAATTTCCTTCATTTGGAGGGGCTTTCCTTCATGAATGTATTTTTAGCTAAACACCCTACCTGAGTAAAAGCAAAATGTAAACTTGCTAGCATTCAATGGAGATTTGCACAGAAAAGAGAGACGCTAACGGTAGAAGATGAAACATGCTAGTGAATTCATCTAAATACAGAAACTTGAAGGATCCTTTTGTCTTTATTACTTATTTTCATTTAAATCAAGCATTGCACAGTGAGCAGCTGTTTGTGAAAAGTGTGTTGAGCCATTGGTCATATTCTTCAGGGATAGAATGAGACAGGACTTTCCCCCTCTTAGTTACAAGAAACAGATGAGGATGCCTGGGAGCTGTGTTGACTTTCCTACAGCTGCAATCTTGCTTCTAGGAGAAAAAATGGAAGCAAGCTGCTCTCTTAATTGTCAAGTGGCTTCACAGAGGGGTTTTTGGGTCATCTGTGCATCAGGCCTACCTTTAAAAAGACTAAAATGAAATGCTGCAGTCGAAGAGGTAAAGGTCAGTTCTTTGTGGCTACAGTCCCACCTCCTGATCTTCTCAGCAGCAGGAGCAAACAGAAATGGAGCTATACTTGAAATTTTGTCAACACTTATTTTGTTTCCAGTAGTTGCTAGTGACAAAAGGCTGGGACTATGATATCAATTCTCATAGCAGAGAAACCTAAATGCTACCAAATATATTTCACTTCTGGAATTAATACTGGGTCCTCTGAAAAGCTGTTTTAATTACATTCAGCAGTTTGTATGCATCAGCTGAGTTTCAGATCTGCTTTCTAAAACTCAACCTGTCTTAAGCTCCTGAAATAAAGATTTTTAAAAAAAACCTGCAAGCGAGTGAAGGAAAAAAAGCTAGCATAATTTCTTCATTAGTGCATTTAAATATAATTGGGCCTTTCAGGTTACTGGGTCTCAGACTCCCTCATGGGGTGAGGGCCTGTGCCAGGGACTGATGTCCAACTTGCAAGGTTGCATAAGAGAGTGCCCCCAACCATGCAATTACCCACAAGACTTATCTTTAAATGCATCATTTCATATAACAGATTGAGGGCCAGACAGCACTGGCTTTCAGTGCCATGGAGGGAGTTTGCCATTTAACAGATGTCCTTTAGAGGTTGGTATGTGCTAGGTAATACATTCCCCAGCAGCAGCATCTCCTCTGCAGTATCTCTCCCCCTCTGGGACCTGAAGCACCAGGCAGAGCTGGATGGGCCAGTCATCAACACCTGGAACCTAAGATCTCAGACACAGAAAGAGACTGTGTGAGATGGGGCTGGGGCTTGTCATGTGAATTTGTGGAAGTCTTACACAAATTGCATGATCCTCGACATGATAGTCAAAGACTGTGCTAATGCTCTAGACCCTTGAATTCGGATGTGTCTAAAAGAGAACTTCAGAAATGTTTTCTATCCTTCTGTAATCACTGTTTCAGCACAGCTCTGGTTGAAGTGTGGCTTTTGTCTCTAAGGTTATCTTCTTGCTGTTGTCCCTGCAACAAGAGTTGCCAGCAGTGGCTGCTAAATCAGTCTATTCCTAGCTTCTTCAAAAGACATTTAACCAAACACTCAGTGTGGCAATTCTTTTGCTCCTATTTTCCTAGATACAAAGCTAGCTGCATTTATGACCCCTTCCTTGAATACAGTCTGCCTGTCATTCATGAAGTCTTGAACACCGATGTCTCATGTTTAGGTTTCAGCTGTCACTAACACACTCATTTTCAATTAGAAAAGACAAACTCGTAGGGCATAGAGTCTTAAAAGTCATTACAGAGTATCTCCAGATTTAACACACCTTATGTGCCCCATTCCTCCCTAATGCCAATATCCAGTGTTACGAACTCTGTTGCTTCCACTTTCTCATTGTGTTTCAAAACAAGTAAACCAAAGCAATCTTCCCTTTTGTTCCATCGAGTAAGAATATATTGAAATTTAGGTGTGTAAAAGTTCTTTGCCTATTTCAGGAAAAGATTTTGTTTGATTTGCTCTGATGGTAGGGTGAAGAGAAACTGATAATTTCTATATATTTCTCACTGTTTTTTCAGGTCCTAATTTATTTTTCTGTGCTTGAGCCTACCTTAAGCTCTTGTTAAATAAGGAAATGTTGCAGGCTTGTAGGCAGTGAGGTGGCAGTAGGCTTGACCCAGAACCCAGATGACCCCATGTTATCATAGTTTCTACAGATTGTTTTGACTTTGCCTTGAAGTGAGCTCCATTTAGAGCCAGTTTAGGGACATGCCAGGAATGACAGCCCCTGAAAAATCAAGGCAGATACATTGGCTGTGTTGAGATAGGATTCTCTCAGGAAGCTTCAGAAAGCAGAGGGAAGCCCAAAAGCTTGCTTACTCTGGGTGTCTGGCACAGAGAAAAGAGAGCTAAGGGGTCATAAGTCTGACTAAGGCAACTACACCCAGGTGCCAGAGAGCTCACACATGACTGGGAAGATGAGGGCACTGAATACAGGCTTGGGGCACAAGAAGATGTCACCCAGAAGGAGTCACCTTCCAGCCAAAAGAACAGGAGCCAATGCTGCCTGGTGCCTGTGGGAGGAATGAAGAACACCTGAAGTGCCCAGATCATCAGCCTGGACATGCTGCACAGGCACCTGGTCAAGAGGAGCGAGCATTGCCTGTGCTGACAGCGCATAAGGAGCTGCCTACAGGAGAGGGAATCGGAGAGCACATGACCTGCACAACCCGATGCTGAGATTTTCTTCATAGACATTGGGTGGGCGGTTGAAAGGAGAGCTCTCCAGAAGGATCAGAGACAATACTTGTTTCTTTGTAAGTGATAGTACAGCTAAAATAAAATACACTAAAAAATGTAACAATAGAAGAGCGAAGTATGAGTCTCCCTGTCTGCAGCCTGTCTGCCTGTTGCAAGACAGCTTTGCTTTAGGAATTCTACTGCAACTTGTAACCACCTTGAAGAGAAAGTTCATGATAAACTGTTCCTATATAAAATATGAACAAAGTTAATTTTCCCAGCCTGTGTAAGCAGGAATTAATTTATTTCCGTTTATTTCATGTTTTAAGCAAATATTTTTGCTTTAGATGTTGCCAGGCACCGCATATATTTTGAAATTGACATTTGAATCCTGCCTAGATGCAGCTTTATTGGTCTATACTGGACATGGTTTACCAACCAAATCCTTTGTTCAATCTAAGTCTTGCAGCAGAAAGGGAGTTCAAAAAAACCCAACAGCACAGTAATTAAGAAGGTCTCTTCTTAGCAATAGCCCTATGATTTAATGCTTGAAAACCTAATTCTTCAATTCCCAGTTGGGAAAACATTCTTTATAGGAAACAAATAAATATTTAAATCTTTCTCCATCTGTTCTCTATCAGCACTTCATAAAATAAGTCATATTAAAAAAAAAGGAGACTTACTTCTGTGAGTCTGAGAGTTGCCTAAGGCTTTGAAGCAGTGTCAGCTGGATGAAGCAAGTTCCAGAAGGGAGGTGGAAAAAAATGCCCATGCAAATTGTCAGACTTGTTACACTACCAAATAGGTACCTCACAGTTCCTTGTCACTCTCCCACTAAGTCAACAAAGATGTAGGAAGTCAGTTAATCATTAACATATTATAAAAATATGAAAGCTTTACCATACGCCATTTTTTCTAATTGCTCTAAAACACTTACCGGAGTTTATAGATAACTCCCATGGAAAACTCAGTTTTCTGTAAGACACCCTTTCAGAAAATCTGCCTTTGTGATTACATGATTTTCCAGCCTGAGACCACCATGATGTCCCAGCCTGACAGCCTGAAGGACACAGAATTCTCATCTGAAAGGGAATGAAGTGATTTCATAACCCTTTCTTCTTTGTTAGAGTTTTTCTTCTGTGTTTATGCAACTCCCATTAGTGCAGCTCTGCTATGGGAAGAAATATAGGGGAGAAGGAGGAGGTTTTCCAAGGAGTAAACTCAAGCTGAACTGGTCTCTTCTTGTACTGTGGTTGGCAGTACCCATACTTTAGTACAAATAGTACTATGTTTGTTATCTCGGATGCTTTAAAAAAAAAAGCCAACACATTTTTAAAAATTATGTTATGTTTGCCTTGCTTTGTGGTTTTCCTGTGAATGTAAACAATGGTTCTTACAAATGGTAAGAGAGTTCTTAACTCCATTCTGGTTTATCCTCTTTGAAACCTAGAATAAACTCCACTAATCTCCAAGTGATGCACTGGCTCTTACAGTGGGAGGACATTTCCAGGCCTGATGTTGAAAGATGAGGAAGTTTCTTTCACTAAAGTATCCTGAAGTGGGAAGCCCCCATTGAACAATTTTTCTCACCGGTAACACGCATTATGGCTGGTCATTGCCACCACTAAAGGAGGCTGCAAAATGGCGTTAATCCATATCCTTCAGTTTTCTGTGTCACCTTTAATCCAGTTCCCCTCCTCTCTTGCTGTATCTTCCAGCTGACGCAGATTTACTGGCTTCATGTGCAGGAAATACAGTCTGGCTATGGCAACTCAGTCTTAACCTTCTTCTGCAGCTCACCAGGCTAGGATCTCCTTTCTGGCTGGTCACAGCTAGATGGTATTAAATTGTTGCACAGGCAAGCTCAGGTACTCAGGCTTTGCTGTTGTGTGCCAAAAGGCCCTGACACGTATTGACCCTGGTGGGCTTGTTGTCATGTGTTAGACTTGAGTATGACCTTTTGACATGGTGATGGGTCTGGTGATTCAGGAGGACAACATCCTTGGGCAATAGGCAGCTGGACAATAGATTCCTTTTCTTGGATTTAATAACTGCATGAGACAAAATTTGCAGGCAAACCTGTTGCTGATTTTACCTACAAAGCTGCTGCATGCAGCCTATTTGACTGACTGTGGATAGGAGTGGCACCCCCTACACTACTCCCAGAACAACTCTTCTTTGCCCCCCAAATTCTGTATCTCTGACCTATTTCTTCTCACTTACAAAAATACACTCTGATGTTTTAAAGACTAAATTGTACAGAAAAATAATCATTTTGATATATTTGTCAACCGTCATCAGTGCGGTGAAGTTTAATTCAACTGGAAAGCTACAGTGCTTAGTGCTTACATAATCAGGAGCATAAGCAGCGTTACATTAGTGAGAAATACAATACACACAAAATGGAATGGAAGCAAGATAGGAATGAAACGACAGTATTAAGAGGTTTTTTTTGCTCTGTATATGATTATGACTTCTATAAACATGTTCCTTTTTAGTGTATTAGTGACAAATTATTAGGAAGCAGATGGAAATTAATAAGTTTCTGATGCCTTATTTAAAGGAATACATTTTACACATCAGACTTCATTGTTCTTTGAATGCCAATGGTTAATACTTTTTCAGGCAGAAAACATTTGCTTTCTTCCTCCTGTGGCCTTGACCCAAAGTGCATTGAAATCAGTTGGAATAGTTCTGCTGACTTCAAAGACCTTTAGATCAAGCTCGGTCCCTTCTGTGGTTTACAATTTCATTGTTAAATACCACAGAACAGGAAATATTTGTTTCAAGTTATTTTTCTTTTCATTTGCCATGTTGAAAAAAACAGCCTGAAATCAAGATGCTGTGCAAGATACATTGCCCAACAAGTGGTACCAAATAGGCAAGAGACAGAGCCCTGTAAAAGGCTCAGAGGCTCAGGTACAAGTACTGTCTTGCTTTTCGTTTTGAGACAAAGGTTACTTCTCCCAGGAGGTACGGCAGTCTCCTTGCACACAGCTTGCCAGTCTCTGATCGGTGAACTGGGCATTAGAGTAGTTGTATCCTCACTCTTTGTCACCATTTGTCCTCAGCAGATCATCAGTCCAACACCTCTCCAAATCCAACACTGAACCTAACTGCGGGCCTCTAAAACCACAGCTTGAGTCTGAGAAAAATATTTACATAAACAACATTCCTAACTGTATACCTTTGTGGCCAGACTAAGTTGTCATTTGAAACTTGGGAAATTCAGAGATGAGACAAACAACTTTACTAAAAAATACAACTCACGTGATGAAGTTCTTCACAGCGCAGTGACTCTCTGCCCATTTTACCTGTGCCTCTTCAAACACGGATCACAGATACATTGCCAACAGTATGTTACATGATATTGAAAAGCAGGACACTTAAAAGATGAGGATGTGTTTTCAGAGAGTGCATGATAACTTCATCACAATTTTTGACCCACTGTTGAGGCTAGTCCCATAAACAGCTCACTGGACACCTGCATAGATAAACTCCACAGCTGTTGCAATAATAAACACCCAAAAGCAAGACGGGCTTTTGAACAGGTTAAAACCCCTTGCACTTCACTTTGTATGCCTTAGGAAGGGGGAAGAAAGCTTCCAGGCAAGTGGTTTGGGAGCCCTCCAAGTGGGTAGGCTCCATGTTACTCTGCAGATGGAGTTGGCCAGCAGTGGTGGGATGGACAGGCCACAGCATGATCCTCCCTGGGTTCCTAAACACGACCCTGGGGCAGGAGTGCTCTTGTCATAGCATGGCAAAGGGCTGGACTTTTACTTTTAGAGTGGTTATCACTCTCTTTGTCCTGCTGAGAGGGTGCAGCAGTCAGACTGCCCAAGGCTTGCCTGGAAAGAGAGGCACCTGCTGCCAAGCTCAACAGACTACATGGGGAAACACTACACATTATCAGATACTCAGCTCAATCCCAAACTACGTTCACTCCATTCAAAGCTGCCAGTGGGTGCTGCTTACTTTTATGGTTGATCCTATCAGCTGGGAGGTTCTCTGGCTACAGAGAACTTGGTAATAGTTTTGTTGTGCTACTGCCATTATGTCATGGCATTTTTCTGGCTATGATTTCTCTTATTTTGTGAAGTCCCAAATAAGTGTCCAAAATGCTCGGTCCCTACCATCCTCTGTGTTAGTTCTGTTTGTATTTTTTCTATCTAGCGTGGGTGAGATTTAAACACATGGTTTAGTCTAACACTCCAGTGGACTCTGACATTATACATGCAACATTATACGTTGTCCCTCCTAGCAAGAGAGACTGTGTTCAACGTCTGATTTAGGTATTGGGAGTTGGGGAGCCAGTACTTCACCCGTGTCTGGACTTGCCTCCTTCCAAACAATCTTGCACAGCACTAATATCCCTATCAACGGTCAAATACTTGTTTAGTGCTTCTTCTATCCAAACTATGTCAAAGATCTTTTGTCCACCATCAACACCACCCATAGTGTCCTCAGACTCCCCGCTGACACACTAACAACTCCTTTTTTGTCCTTAACTTTTCCTGGATTGCCTGTATAACTGAGGTAGATTCGCAGAAACTTCTTATGAAGAAGTTGACCCTTTTACTATTGGTCAGTTAAAAACAAGGGGGAAATGGAAACACACAAAACACAGCTGCCCAGATTATCTCCAGCATAGGTTGTTTAGACATTTTCTTCACAGACCAGCAACTGTAGATCCTTTGGAATGGGCGCAGTATTAGTTTTTGAAGCAAAATTGAGATGAAAATTATAGGGGCTCAATAATTTCAAGAGGGATGATTTCACTGTGATCGTGACTCAACAAGGGCCTGATTTAAAACCAAAAAAATTTGCCTTTGGCTCAGCAAGAAATCAGTTTTTTTTTTTCCTGGAAATGCAGAACACGAAAGCTCACATGCACAAAATGAAAGGCTAAAATTAGACGCACTCTTGTGGTTTGGGTAGGCTTCTGGTTATTCCCAGATACCCAAAAGTAGGTCATTCAGAGCTTAACAAAGACATTTCCCTTAGACTTGTTGACATTTTAGAGCTAGTGGAAAAGACCACCTGATGGGAGGATGTTATCAACATGTCACACTCAGGTTTCGCTCCGCCTTGGCAGCGTTTCTGCACTGCGAGAGCACCGCAGTGTTAGAACACCAGGCTTTTTTCACTTCATTAGAACTGCCATAGCAGCTTGTTCTTATCAGCCGTTAGAAGTCACAAGAAAAACAAATTCATATAAATTTTCATTAAAGGCCACGAAAATAAAAGATCAATAGAAACCTTTAGCTGGTAGCATATCATGGGGGTTTTAATGCTTTACAAAGCAACTCACTGCACAAAGCACGGGGCACTATCAAAGTACTACTTTGGGAGAAATATGTGAATCACTGGTTGCTCATTAGCTGATCATGGCTATGATCTCTACTACAGGAAGATCTTCAGGATCTTTACTGACACCCTAAAAGTTTCTGTGTCTTTCCCCCCTTCCTGGTTATCATCATAGCTGTACAATGACTGTGATCTTTCAACTGACCAATACCCTACTAATATTGATGCAGTAGGAAATCGATACAAGTGTTCTGGCGAGACAGAACCCAAATAAAATAGGATTATGCAGAAAGCAGAATAGATTTCTTATGAACTACCTTCTCACAACAAGCAGAGTGCCAGTGGGGAGTAGAAGGATGCAGTTCTGTAAAGAGCTCCAGTCAGGACATATTCCTTAAATATGTGAAGCGCAGCTGCTTTTCAAAAGCGTTTTATTGCAGCAACTCTGCCTCAAAGGTAAGACAGATCTACTTTTTATCCTTGTGCTAGTCTGTCATTTACCTGGGCGCTGGGGGAAACTGCCCCTGCTTTCCCTCAAAGCACTATGTAGCCAGTTTACAAATTACAAGGCAAAGGAGATGAAAGGCCATTGATCCTCCAGCAATGTGTGCTCCGGCACACATGGGGGACAGTTTCAAGAAAGGGGAGCAACCACCTGGAGGGAGCTGATGAAGAGAGATCAGCTTTATGTTGGCCCAGGGAAATGTTTTTACAGACAGCTAAGTTTGCCAGTACAGGAGCACTGGTAGGAAACTCACATACATACAATGCATTATCTCAGAAAACAGGAGGAAGAACAAAAGCAAACTTAGTAATTAATCAAACTAGTATAAGGAGAAGAGTTTGTAGCAATTCCTGTAGGTGCATGTGTGGAGAAGGTCTGTAATAGAAGAAGAAACACTGTCTGAGAAGTGCTGCCTGGAGCACGCAAGCCCCATTTGCAAGCTGAGAGCTTGCAAACTCTCACCTGTTTCCCTGACCTGTCAGTCTAAAAAAGCCACATCTTCTAATTACTTCTGCTCTTTTAAGACCCCAGTTATAAAACCGTTGGCAATCTAAATATTTACCAAAGTAGTCATACCTTTGTATCTGACCACGCAAGAACTTCAAACACGAAAGATGGATTTATGGTGACCATAAAATTTTCATTCTGAGTTTCCTGACTTCCAGAGACTTAACACTCGACCTTCACACCGCACCCTTTCCCCACCATTCATGACAATGGTACTGTACTCCTGCCACCCTTGAACATTTGCACCTAATTTTTATTTTCATGTGTCTGTCTTGTGCTTGCTGGTTTTTGATAGGCCTTTCTCCGCTAAATGAGTCTAATTTTGTATGCGATGCTGGGTAGTGCATACACAGGAATCTTTAAATCTGAGTGTTGATAGTCTCTCTACTCTCTAATAATCTAGATGAGTCTTTTCTCATGTTTTCCAGTTTTTCAATGCCTTTGCAATGGATATAGATAGTAGAATTAGACACAATATTTTAGTAAGTTTAGAAAAATTTCATTAATATTGCATAGCAAGATAATACTTTCCACATGTTTCCCTTCCCTTCGAATGCACTGTTTCAGCCTTTTTCCTAGAGCACAGAGTTTATAGGAGCTGTTCATTCACTATGACCTCACACAGTTTTTGAGAGTCATTGTTTTCTGGTCTATATGCCATGTGATCTCCATCACTTGCTCCTTGATTAATTGCATTGCATGTCACCGTATGAAATGCCAGTATGTTTGAACACACCCAGACTACCAATCTTGTTCTATACAACTTTCCTCTTCATTGTTTGACATATATGTGCCAAGTGGTGACCATTACCAGTGTGCCTCTTTTGTAATCATCTCTCATTTGTGTGGTGGAACTGCCCATCGCATAAAAATGCTGGTCTAAATAACTCCACCTTTGCAAAACCAGTGACAACAGAGTTTACTCACCTAGTTCTTTTTTTCCCCACTGCAGTAAAAATAGGCGGGAAAGCTGTTTTGTTTACTTCTCAAACTATAAATGTATACAAACACACAGAGGATTTGGAGAACAGTTTTGTAAGAATCACTAGATGTCAAACACCAGAGACATTATCATCTGTATCAACAAGATTCAGTATGCACAGGCATCTGACAAACAGACCTGCAATTAATGCTGTGCACCGCAACACCCAGGCTGTTAGAATTTAATGCTGAGTTGGAGACCTAAGGCATGAATTGATCCCAGTTTTGATTTCAATGCCCAAATTAGCTTTGTCTTCCTAGAGAAAGAGGAGATGGGGAAAGGAGAGATATCTGGGTTGAACCAAGCTCTTTCAGTAACCTTATCTCAGCTTGCCTATAGGGGGAATCAAGGCCAAGTAGGCTCCTAATTTAGGCCACCAGCTGTGTACCTAAATGGTAATCCAGCACCCCATACACACTGAAGAGGAAGAGTTGGACTTCAATACTTGTATTAATATCACTGTCCAGGCACCTCAGACTAGAAAAAAAACAGGAGAAGGGTGCATCTGCAGCTGTATCCTCAATGGCCTTTGGCACTTACACTGCAATTAGCCAGCACTTTAATCTTGGATTCAGAGTCTGATGTTATATCCTGCATCTGGAGGGTAGGTAGGGCACTGGGGCAGATTCTGGTTACCCTTCTCCCTGGATTATTTCTGTTTTCTAATTCCCTGATTGCCTAATATGAACTACATAAGTAGCCCTAGGAACAGAAACCCAAGATCCTCCTTTCCTTATTAATACCCAGATGCCGGGGCTGAATATTTAGGCCCACTTTGCTTTTGGCTTTCCAAATCATGCTTTCCTGGCAGCACATGCTGATCCAGCTTAAGCAGAAATTGGACATTGCTCTGCCTGCAACTAAAAGCCTGGTGGTAAAGCAAGCTCTTAAGAGGTGGCAAGTATGGAAGCAAAACCCCGGAGAACAAGCCAGGTCAGTCACTCGGTGAATGTGCGGCGTGCTGTACAGGACAGAAGCCACCCTCATCTCCCAGTCTGGGTGACTTAAGCACCTCAGCACGCCTAGCTAGCTGGGTTGTTTAGAGAATTTAGGATGACTAGAGAGAAAGGATGTCTTCTTCCTCAATGCTGAGTGCTTGTTAGTTCCAGAGAGCTGTGCCAGTGTCTCCTGAGGCAAGAAAGGGGCATTACTGAATGCATTTAACAGCATGATGGTCTCCTCACACACTGAGACCTGAGATTCTGAAATTGAGTTGTTCCCCATAAATTTAAATTTCAAAGATGCTTTTTTTTTTTTACACTACTGTAATTAAAAATGCCTGCCCTAGCATATGGAGACGTTATGGTTTTGCTGTATCACATATGGAAGAAGAGAAAAGCAGGAAATTCACAGCCTTCACGCACTTTGCTGCTAGTTTAGATTTTCTTCCTTCAGGGCACTGATCCTTCCAGGTTTTCTTAGTTTTCACTTCCTTAAGATCTGTATCACCCCATTACTAATAAAAATAATTTGACTGCTCCACCCCTTTCAGGTCAGTGTTGGCCACTTCGATCATCACAGATTGATTTCCCTTTTTATCTTTGGAGGAACCATACCTGCGTGTGAAAGCTGCTGAAGCTGTTAACTCTTGGGAGTGGCTATGAATGATGCTCACAAGACTCATGCTTTTATATTTAGATACCAAGATAAATAATCTTATCTTCCATTGTTTATTACTTAGTCTGCAATTGCTCATTGTATTTATATTTCTCTGAGGCTGTTAGAAAAGACACAAGCCTAATTTATTAGTAACAAACACTTTATGAAGAGCAGACAGAAGTGAAACAGATATTGAAACTATATGCTTGAAACAATCTTCACCAGGAGGATTTTGTTAATTCCTCTCCGGCTTTTAGACTTCACAGCTCTACCAAAATAATGTTTTGGTAAAACTCTTGTAACTATACATCCACTACCTGGTTTACACAACATGCTCTCCATCAGAAGGCAGGCAAATGATGCTATCACAACAAACAGCAGCAAACTAACTACTCTTGGTAACGCATGTCAGACTGCAGCGTTTTCAGAGCTAGTACTGGCTCCTCTTATGGAAGTTGCTTGGAATGAAGGAAGTCTAGTTAACATAGTTGCAACATAGTATGTGCTTAAGAAAAGCCTCTCTTTCACTAACTTCACTAAAATATATGAACACATCTAGAATTCTTGAGTATTCTCACCTGTGACTTGTAGCACGCAGGCTTCATTTAGACACCATGTTGCTGGAGATTTACGTTACTGAAAGTAAGTATGATTATTCTTCTGTATCTTTTAACACCTTGTACATCCTCAGTTCCACTGTCACAAATCTATTTACTTTAATTAAAATCTCTCCCAAGTTATGACAGGCAATCACAAATACCAAATAAAAAAATTTCAAAAAAGTGGATGTGTGGTGGGAATCTCATTGTTCTCTAGTGGTATCATTGTATTTTAGGTTAACAACTCACACCTGGCAAGCAGAAGATACACAGAATTCCTCATCCTGCTTCATCCCAGAAGTGGTGCCAGAAACCACCGCATCAGTAGTCCAGATATTCTCAGTATCCCACCCATGGCAGCAGCCAGCACCAGGCAACGTTTTCAAAAGCAGCAGTAGGCAACAGGTAAGGACAGTTGGCAGCTAGGTTTCTTGTTAACCTTACCAGTTAGCAGTTTGTTGCACCCAGAAGAGTTAGAGGAAGTGAAAATTAGATTTATATCAGACTTCACTAATACTGACATGTTTGGCAGTAGCGGAAGGCATGGCCTAGTCGCAAGGCCATTTCCCCCAGCCAAATTTAGGAGACTGCCAAGACAGAGATATCAAAGCACCTAAAACTGAAGCTGTTGCGAGGATTTTTTAAAAAGTATGCATTTTACTAGCCTTGTTCTCAGGAAAGGCTCAACTGCTTTGACTATAATAAAACTCAGCCTAAGATAAACAACAGACTATCTGCCCACATGGTTACAACCAAGAAAAAGGTACTAAGTGTAGCCAATCTTGAAAAGACACCTGCTCTGCTTGTAGGCATGCTAACGGAGTCTGAGAGAGAAATTACCTTCTGCTATTTGAACTGCACTGAATTGATTTCAATTCTGATTTTCTCCCAAGATGTACTAAATCAACCTACTTCAAATGGAACAACTTTACTCACAAAAACATTATCAAAACAGTAGGTAGAGACAATGAAACCCAGGATTTCAGAGGTGAGCCATGGGTAACCCATCCTACAGTTTGTAGATCGTTATAATTAGTTAAGTTACAGACTGGAACTGCAGTAAGCGAATGTGGTGACCAATTTACCACTGCCAACAACTGACAATATATAGTCCAGTACTTTAAAGATGTAATTATTATTTGTTGTAACATCTACTTTGTGGGCAGGTTCCACCCAAGTATGTGGAAAAAAAACAGTTTATACCCTAAAAAAACCCTACAACTGGAAAGCCCTTAATTAGAACAAACCTATGAATTTCTGCAATAAATGACTGGACACCATTAAAATAGGAGTTACTATTCTACTGTGCACCCATCATAAGGCCTTGCTAGCTACTGGATTGCCAACAGATTACTTCAGCTTTAAAAGCTGAAACAATTAAGTACACCAAAATTAATCAATAGAATGTGATTAGGAATGAATGAAAACCATGAAATGGTGACTCCTTTGAAATCTGAGGGTCTCAAATACCCCAAAACGGAAAATCAAGAGCCTAATTTCAGTTTAAAGAAAAACAATTTTTTTCCAGTTCAAACAGTACACAAAGGGACTGTTATTCCCCTATAGCTGCCACCCTGGATTATACTAAGCGCCCAGGAAACCAGGCAGAAAGATCCATGTACATGCAGAGGGAGAGAAGAAAGGGGTGAAAAGCATCGTTAGTTTAGAAAAATCCTACAAATACCCAAGTATTTTTCCTTCCCTAGCTTCCTTTTCCCAGATAGTTTCTATGATAAAGACCTTGCCAGGCAATTAATTTCCAGGATGATTTATCAAGCTATAAAACATTATCTCCAGTCACCTCTACTACAAATCTGCACAGATTTGACAGTGTTTCCCAATAAGGCAGAAGATTCTGCAGTTAATCTGAGAACCCCCATTAAATTGAAATGAAACAGTTTCTACAGAAGTCTGTTAGAGATGGAGAGTTCTCAGTGATCTGTTCTTGCAAAAAACCTTGAGAACCACTGACTCTAGGTATTTCCATATGAAGTATCATTCTAAACACAGGATGAAGTCAAAACAGCGCAATTGTCTAAGCAGAAAAATCTTAACTCCTTCTCTGGTATATACTCTGTTGAATTGTGAGAGACTTGATTATTTTATCCACCTTGTAACACATCTTCCTTTCTGTTCCCTGGTACTGACACACTTAAAATACTGCATAGACATAAACACGTTTCTGGTACTTACACTGGGAACTTGACAGTGATCAATTAGTCAACATGTTAAATAATCAGTGAAAAGACAGCAAGCTACTTCAGACCATACAGGCACTGCTGATGGGCACCACAAGATGGCTAACACTGCACAGCAAAACAGTAGGCTTTGACAGTTAAAACTGCACACAAAAACTAACTCTACATTGAAATATACAGTTTATTTTCTCAAAGTCAAGCAATACCATTTGTCAGTAGGTAAGTGTTAAGTGTCAGGCAGGAAAACTGTACATTTTAACTCTGGGCTGCAGGATCCAAACAGTTGGAGAAACATAGTGGAAATCTTTCACTATACAAAGAGATCTAGAATTGAGAACAACGTAGGGTGAAGAAACAGCCATCCCCAGGATGCCAAAGGCAAAACAGTAGCACCAGATTTTTTCAAAAAGCAACAGTATAGCTATTTACAGATTTACATATAACATTGGGAGGCAACCATCTTCAGGTTTCCAGGGTGAGAGATTTTCAACAGTTTTAAAAAAGGAAAGGAGAGAATGGTGTCTACACAACTGTTCTGTGAAAAGGATAATATATATAGCATTCACAATATTGCTACCTTTTATCAGAAAGATCTAAACCAAAGTACTGTATACAAACACATTGTAATTATATTATTATTCACATTTCACATACACATTTCAGAGTAACCACAATATGTAAAATTTTTAAAATGCCACAGATAAAACAATGCACACTTTTCTCCAAGCTAAAAGACAAGCATAATTTATTTGGGAATCGTTTAGTTTTGGGTTTGTTATGGTTAAGGGATTAAGTTTAAGGACAAAGGGATCACTTGTCCTAGGAACATAGCAGCATATAACTGTGAGATGCCAGACAACTACATTTTTTAACTAGGAGGAAGAAACGAAGGTCAGCTGTAGGTAGAATGGTAGCTCCATTTGACCCCAACTGATACACAACAACATAATTTCATTAAAGATTTGGTCCAGGTATACAAAGTAGTGCACTATAAGAGGGGGAACAGTCCTTTTAATGTTTGCACTTGCCTGTAAAGGAACTGGTTCCAGAAGATCTTTGCTCCCCAGTTCCTCAACTTGCAAGAAGTCTGCTGATCAACACCCCTCCGGTTCTCTCTTCACATAAGAGAGGATTCAGGTAAGGAGGACAGAAGACTTTTTGTGAATGCTGCCACTGCAGGAACAGCGGAAAGAATTATTTTCTCTCTCTTTTCAATACCTAACTACTTGTATTTTCAACCTGCTGAGCTACAGACAGGCATTCACATCAGCCTTGAAAAAGAATTCTTGTTGGGCAACCAGTTTGTCTATGGAGAAATAAATATTTTCCTTACTACAATGTAAATGGCATATACACAAAGTCATCCAAGACTTTCCTTTGTCTGCAGAACTTTATCTTAACATAGAACTTGACATTTAGACGCTACAGAATTTCTCTGTAGGCATCTGAGCAAGTCAGTGTAACCTATTACTGCGCTAAAACATGAGTTAGCGCCTCTTTTTAGAACTACTGGAAATCATCTGTTGTAAGTTTCAATGGCAGTATTATGAGAACACAACCAGTAATCTGGTACTGTGAACTAGCATCCTCTCATTTATCATTGTGCAATGGAAAAAACAAACAAAACCCACTTATGCTCACAGTTACAAAGGAGAGTTGCTCCAAGTAATGGACAGTATTTACATGGCAGAAGTGTTTATATTGCATTTGGTAGTCTGAGAAAGTGGAAAAAATGAACAGCATTATGTAGGTCAACTTCAGTATAACTTAACCATCACAATGTTGAGCAATCAGAAGAAAAATAGAAGCAGTGTCCTTAGCCTACATTTATTTTCATAAAGTGTAGCGGGCTTGGGGGAAGAAGAATAAAAACATGCATAAAAAGCACAAGAAACAGCAAATGAGCCTTCTAAATAATTTAGATGAGAAATGTTTTGAACAAAATCAGCACAGTACTTCCAGACTGTTTCTTAAATCTAGTACAACTTGGTAAAAAAAAAAAATCACTTGCATTGCAGTAAGAGGGTGTACAAATGTCTTGCAAAATAATTTTCAGAAGTCTTCAGCAAGGTAGCCATTAGGTGATTTGCAAGCTGGTGTAAGAAGTGTTTAACTGAGACTGATTTTAAAGTTATTTTCTGCAAGGGGAAAGTGCCATCCTATATACAATATTACAAAAAAGTGTCTGATGCCACAGGATCAGAGTGACACTACATTTCAGCAATCTGAATATATTAGCTGTAAGATGCACGCTTCCCCTATTTAATGTGTCTTTAAAAAAAATAAAAAGCCACTAAATTTAGAGCTTCTAAATTTGTGTGCATTCATAAATTGCTGTTGGTTTCCCAGCAGTCTGTACAGCATCTGAACATAAAGAAAGTATACAACCTAACCTAAAAAACATTGTGTTTGCATGCACAACTGCCACAGACTTCCAACTTACTGAGCAGAAAGGTTAAGAGTCTGTCCTTTTCTGTGGAGTTTACTGTAAGTTAAGCAATGAGAAACAGCTGTAGAGTCCAGCAATAAAAATGTGTTCTAAAAAATTAAATACAGCATCCCAAAAAATGAAAGAGAGCATTATTGCTGTTGTGAGAGCTATTTTTCTCTTGTGCACTTGTTTCTCTACTGGACACTCAGACAAGCCAAGATACTCATTTGTATACTTGGAAACTCCCCTATCCCTTCCTTCCTGCCCATTTTTCACATCCTTGGTCAGACTCAGTCCTCTTATTTGAGCCGTTCAGGTTGGAGGCTATCAGTCAGACACTTCAGTTGCTCTTCCCCCAGCTTGATCTTGTCCTCAAGTTCTCGCTGCTCAATGATGAGGGCCGACTTCATTTTCACAAAGTGCTCATAGTCTGCTAAGTTCTCCTCACTCAAGTAGTTTGCCAAAATGTCAAAGACAATGCGCTCTCGACGATCCAGGTTTTCCTTCAGTTCCTTTGCATCTTCGTGTTGCTGGGTCAGCAGCTTCTGCTTCTCTACCAATGTCCGCTTAGGAGGAAAAAAAAAACAGTTAAAAATTCACTGTGTTCACCAGGTTGGGACAACAGCTTCAGTGTTTAAGTCTTAAGTCTGTTTCATCTGCAAAGACAAAGACTTTCCTGAATACTTGGAGAGGTGGAATAAGATTGCTCCTTAAAGTTTATTTTAATAAAATGCATTAACAAATAGGAAAAAAATGTAGTGAATCAATGAAAGATGCACCATTAATTTCTATTGGCCTCAATAGCAAGAACTTCAAAGACTACTATTTAATAGTTCAAAATAGTTATATAAAATTGCCTTTGAGAAGCATCCAAGTTCTCCAAATTAAGATTTCACTCAGCAACATCTTACATCTTCAATACACTGCATTGAACTTCCACACTGGAACAGCTGTGGTTAGAGAACCCAGAGACAGACTAATTAACAGTGATTGTTCTTATGCAGCTCCTAACACTGTGATATTTTGTGGTTCTGCTGCAATCTGCATGGCTTCTCCATGAGATGTGAAGTCATGTGGTCTTAAGACATGAGCAAGAGCTAGGGCAAGACAATAGGAGGGAATTAAAAAAAAAAAAAAGCATTTTCTTCCTAAAAGGGCTGTAAACTTTCTGCTTCTTGCCCTCATAGGAGACAAAATAGGAAAAAGGGAGGTTGAATGGAGAAACACACAAAGAAAGAGGACAGGAGCTATATTGCATTCACACCTATGTACGAGCACGAAGGGTGAGGTACATCTCATCCAACTTCACCTGTCTACATAGTAGACAGCCACACCTGAATCACTCAGCTATACACTACTTCACTAGTATATTGAAAGAAACAGAAGCATTATTAATCTGACCTATTTCAGATGTCTGCCTGAGAGTGATTGCCTTTTTCCAGCAACAAAGTATGGCTGGCCTACACTGATGTCAAGAATTCCTGTACAGACTCCTGAACTTAATTAAAAAGTGCCCCTAAGAAGTACCACTCCATAACTTTTAGCTTTGCTTCAGAGACGAATTTTCTTTGAGAACCTATCTCTTCAAATAAACCACAGTCTGTTCAAATAAATGTGCCCACTTTCATTTGGACTGTATGTTAAATCACACATGCTATAATAAGTCTAAAGAATTTACAGAGAAGTGTTTTTGTAGACTACAAAATAGAGTCTTTTCAAGACGGAAGTATGAGACAAAGGGGGATACAGACCAGCAAGCTTTAATAGACTTATCTGTCAGAGTGGCACACATATCCTGTGCTGCCTCTTTTTCTATAGACAGAACAAAGCTCAGAGGGTGAAACACTTTCAGACTTGTGCTCTCAATGTACTTAAAATACACAGCGTAGATTAACTCAGGATTCAAGACAGCTATGGAAGACAAGTCAAAGAAATCACACATTATTAGAAAAATCACAGTTTAATCTTCCTTTGAACTTATGCCAGAGAAAAAAATCCCACTGCAACTTGCAAGCAGAACTATCTGCTGCAAAGAGATGGAAGTAGTGTTCTCCTAAATTCACCAAGCTGACTAGCAGCCAAGCCCAAACTCAGGAGTGTAGCTAGACTGCTCCTCAGGGCAGCCTCGCAGCTTGTGTGTACACTGAACAGCAGCAGCAGAATTAGACACAATTTGGTGAACACAAGAGGGCATATATCAACCAGCTGGCAGCTCAGTTGTAGAGTCACCCACCTAACTCTGGGACGAAATAAGCTCTGTTTTTCAAGCCATTTGCTATCATTGTCAACAGACACAAGAAAATCAAACGTTTAGTCCTTCATAACAATTCCTGAGATTTAAGTTGTATGGTTTCTTCTTATCAAGCCTATAGCATGACTTTCAGATGAACATGGGTAACCTGACAGTTTAAGGAAAGTAAACACTACTTTTGTTATGAAATTTGCATGACACCTTAGTACCTCTGCCTTTGCTGAGCTTCGGGGAATACCTAAGAGAAGTGGGATGCAGAAAGAAAGAATGCAAATGAGATACCTCTTGAATTTGCTTTTACCTCTGTCAAAGATGACTGACACCAGAAAGCCTGTTTTGAAGGGTGAAGTGAAACACACTGTATCAGGCTCAAGATACCATTCCTGAGGATGTTCTTTGAGCAATGGGTATATGGCTCACCAGGCCTAAAGGCATAAACGGTGTCAGATGGTTTCATCTGACCATCTTCAACCAACCAAAGCCAAGCAGAGTGCAGAAGGGGTTTTTGCAGTTAGCATTCCTCTGAAGCCCCAGCCAAACACAGGCCATCTGAAGCTCCTCTGATGGAACAATCTTTGGCTCTTTCTATTGACAGTCTTTCTCAAGAATTGTTTGCTGGTTTGAACCACAGCCATATGAAAAGCAACTCCCTCCATGTATGTGACTTCCCAGAATTCAGTTCCTAAACTACCACCTCTGGTACCTGTCCCTAGTCATTCAATAACAGGTCTTGTGGGTCTAGGCACCTGATGACATCTGTGGACAACTGGTTCAGTGCTTTAGGTTTCTCAACACACTCTGGCTTTGATTGATAAGTAACGAGAAGACACTGGTCTCACTGTGTGGAAGGTACATTGGTGAAAAAAAGACGAGGGAAAATGTGGGCCCTCTCTGGAAGGAAACGGGACACATGGTTACCCAAGATATTGAGAAGGCTGAGGTACTCAATGACTTTTTTGCCTCAGTCTTCCCTGGCAAGTGCTCCAGTACCGCTGCCCAAGATGCAGATGGCAAAGGCAGGGACTGGGAGAATGAAGCACCAGGAGATGATCAGGTTTAAGACCATCTAAGGAACCTGAAGGCACACAAATCCATGGGACCTGATGAGATGCATCTGTGGATTCTGAGGGAACTGGTGGATGAAGTGGCTAAGCCACTACCCATCATATTTGAGAAGTCGTGGCAGTCTGGTGATGGTCGCACTCAAAGAGTTGCAGTCAACGGCTCAATGTCTGAGTGGAGGGCAGTGATGAGTGGTGTTCCTCAGGGGTCAGTATGGGGACCAGTTCTGTTTAACATCTTTGTTGGTGACATGGACAGTGGGATTGAGTGCACCCTCAGCAAGTTTGTCAACAACACCAAGCTGTGTGGTGCAGTCAACACACTGGAGGGAAGGGATGACATCCAGAGGGACCTTGACAGGCTTGAGAGGTGGGCCTGTGTGATCTTCATGAAGTTCAACAAGGCCAAGTGCAAGGTCCTGCACATGGGTCGAGGCAATCCCAAACACAAATACAGGCTGGACGATGGGTGGATTGAGAGCAGCCCTGTGGAGAAGGACTTGCAGGCATTAGTAGACAGAAAACCAACTATGAGTCAGCAATGTGCACTTGCAGCCCCAAAAGCCAACTGTATCCTCGGTTGCATCAAGAGAAGTGTGGCCAGCGGGTCGAGGGAGGCGATTCTTCCCCTCTACTCTGCTCTCCTGAGACCCCACCTGGAGTTCTGTGTCCAGCTCTGGGGCTCCCAACATAAGAAGGACACACACCTGCTTGAGAGGGTCCAGAGGAGCCCATGAAGATGATCAGGGGGCTGGAGCACCTCCCCTGTGAGGACAGGCTGAGAGAGTTGGCATTGTTCAGCCTGGAGAAGAGAAGGCTCCAGGGAGACCTTACAGCAGCCTTCCAGTACTTAAAGGGGGCCTACAGGAAAGATGGGGAGGGACGCTTTATCAGGGAGTGTAGTGATAGGACAAGGGGTAATGTTTTTAAACTGAAAGAAGGAAGATTTATATTAGATATAAGTAAGAAATTCTTTATGGTGAGGGTGGTGAGGCACAGAAACAGGTTGCCCAGAGAAGCTGTGGATGTCTCCTCCCTGGCAGTGTTCAAGGCCAGGCTGGACGGGGCTTTAAGCAACCTGGTCTAGTGGAAGGTGTCCCTGCCCATGGCAGGGTGGTTGGAACTAGATGTCCCTTCCAACCCAAACCATTCTATGAATCTATGAATGAAGCAGGCTGGTAGCTATTTCAGATGAAGCCGCTTCCAGAAGTCAGAGTTGAAATAACTGATAGTGTTCCTTGTAGCAAAAGAGACCTATGACAGAGCATTTAATAGAATATTAATTCAGCAGTGATTATTTGCCTGCTGACAGACTGTTTGTTTAGAAAGTCTGCTGAGCTGTTGGTGGTTCCTAGAAAGTGGAAAACTATAAGAGTAATGTTTCCTAGACAACATCACCTTCAAAAAAAAAAAAAAAAAAAAAAATCAGTGATCACTAGGGATGGAAATAATCTTCCCTGTTTTGTTTATATGGTACATAGTAGTACACCAAATATCATCATGTGACCTACAAAATACCAAAGGACAACCAAAAAAGTCACACACACCAATCTAAATTCAAAGAAATGCATGTGTAACCCTACATGCATTGTATCTGTAGTCAAAGTACCTGGGGATGATCCATCTGAGAACATATTTCTGATGTTACTATAGCAAGACTGGTGTCAGTGCACGTGAAGATGAGTGGGGATTAAAATGTTAGGGGTTTGGATTTCTGTCAGACTAAGTGACAGCAGAGCACACAGACAATTTCTGACTGCCCTTACTACACCACCTACCCACCTTCTTCCTTTTCCACACCTAGCCAATAAGGTATTTTTAATCACAGCGCACAAACTGTGTTTCCTATATGCTCATATCATCTAGTAGCTCTTTCCCCAGTGCACACTTCCACCTTTGAGCCCATTAGGCAACTGCAACCATATTTAGAAAAAAGAAGTCTAAAGATGTATTAAGTTTCTTTACGTTTCAGAAGCTTTGATCTGCCCTCTAAAAAGCTGTCAAATACCTTCCCTTCACCCCAGTCAGAGAGGGGTCTGGACAGCCATTAAACAAGTATGTTTGGCAGCAGCTAGAGCCAAACAGCAAAAACACAGCTTCAGACTAGTCCCAGCATTTACTGGTTCTTATTGGTGAAACATCAGAGCATGCTGAAGAAACACAACATGAATCCACAGCCTGTGGAAAAAATTCTGTTACAACACTTAGGTGGACTGCTGGCACTTCAGTCCACAGCTACAAGCCAAAAATCCCACTTCACATTCATTTAACTGTAGAAGCTAAACTCACTTGACACATACCCGCCCCCCTACTTTCTGTATTTATTTTAGCCTTTACGTTTTGTACATGTCTACATCTCTCCTTCGGTGCATATCTGTATCGCTAGATATCTCTTTCCCAGCCTGATGGGATTTGGAGCTAAACAAAGTGCTGCCAGCAGAGGTGGGATCCAAAAGGTAAGAGCACCTTGAACACTCCTGAAATTTTCACATCTGCTGGGATTCCTCCACATCACTACTGGGCTATTCTGCTTGGGTAAAACATGTTTTCTATTGAAAAATTCTTTTTCCAATGCCCCCCTCCTGCCACCCCTGCCTCTGCCCCCCACCTCTTTTTTTTTTTTTTTTTTTTTTTTTTAAGACTTGCCCTTCTGTCATTTCTCACTCTTGTTCCTTGCTGGGCATTGTGAAGGAAACTGTAGTAAATGAAAAACATTTTCTTTGTAACAACCTTATAGATTTTTATCAAGATCCTTACTGAGTATAAAGAAGTCGGTAAACTTTCTGCACTACAGCACAAAGTGACACTCCTCTTCCTATCCTGAATTGTTAGAATATTTTTGTTTGCCTCCTTTTTATGCTCTTATCAGTAGTTCCCCTCTTCCTCTAAACTTTTGCTAAGAAGTCTGTTTTCTAGTATGTTGCACCCCAAAACACCACTTTTTCTCAGCAAGCCAACTGCCGTTTTAGTATCACAAGCAAAAGCAAGGCAAAGAGAAAAGTTTTAGGAAATCTAAAGAAAATGGCATTATGAGATTTATCCACTCACTATCCCTCATCTTGAGGTCTGCAATTTCGATAAACAAAACCAAGCAAAAACCCCCACACCAGGTGTGCTAAATGCAGTGATATTATTAATGGCCTTTCTCACCCGTTCTTCCGGAGAGGTATTTTCATCCAGGTTATTAAGAGCATTTTCTACCCGGGCCAGACGACCTGACAGGGACAGCAGGAGGTTCACCACTTTGTCAAGGTCGCCAATAAACATCTTGAATTTGTCGAACTCGTTTGGTTTGCAGACTTCTTTCACAATGGCCTCTACCTCCTCCCCCAGTATATTGTTTGCTTGGATGTCTTCCAGAAGTGTCTCCCGTGCTTCCCTCAGCACCTGCAGCTTCCTACTAATGCTGTCAATGAGTTCTTGCTGTGGAAAGTAAAGGGGATGAGAATTTATTAGCACTTCTGCATTTTTCCCCACTTCTGAAAGTCATGTCGGAAATCTAGCATTTTAATACGTTGAAACTCCCATGTGGCTTTGACAATGAGTGCATTACAAATAAATATATGTCTAAATACGTGTCTAAGGTCTACACCTCTGGATTCAAAGGTTTAGAATGTAGGTCTATGATGCTCTGCTTGGGACCTGTGTTGAAGCAATTTGCCTTTGTGACAAAAGATGAAGGACTTCCACCCTCCCAGCAAGCATTCCTGCTTCTTTTTTGAACAGCTTAAAAGCCTGCTATGGAATGGCATAAAGTACAGTGCATCCTTTTCTCTCTAAATACCAGGTCCATAATACTTTTCTGGAGAGCTACACTTAGGAAGATAAATAGTACCATGAAAAAAATCCCGTATTTTCCACATGATGCAGTTAAAACTAGGGCACTGTCTAGCTTTTTCTTCCTTTCTGCATAATATTAGCATCCCTCCAATAGCACTCCCTCCACTCTCAGAAAATCTTAATGTTAACTGTGCCTTACAACATTTCTGTAGGGAAATCACAATCCCTGTGGCACAGAACAGTGAACAAAATCTACTTCTGTGTTGTACAAACCAGCTCTGTGTGAAGCAGCTCTGCCAAAGGACCAAACCAGCATCTGTGGCTGTCCTATCCTATGCCAGCCAAATATACCACCTCATCTGCAGTTTGTCGGGGCTTCTTTAGTATAATCCCCCACTGTCTGGGATGCACATGCCCTGGTTTAGAAAAAGCATGTCAGGTACATCACCAGCAGAGCCAGACCAAGAACCCAGATCTCCTCCCTCAGTGACCTGTGTTCCATCTGTGCTGCCCAGCTACCTCCCTGTGTTTGGGTGAGAGGTTTTGTTTCTTACGTGTCCATTAGCTTTCAGTTGTGCACAAGGGGTGGAAGTCAGTTCAGCTAAGTCAGTCATTTACCCTAACATGAGATGAATCACACCCTAAAAATGCCTCATTCATTTAAATGCAGATGCCTATTTAGTATTCAGCTAATTTCAGGTATGAAAAATTCCCAAAGCATTCTCTAAACACACACATCTCAGTGCAATTTCTAAAAGAAAATTACATCCTCTAGAATAGTCATTATTTCATAGTACCCCTTCAATTTATTTTTTTTTTTTAAATTACTCATGACATTCTCTAGAAACTCTGCTTTCTAAATGCAAATCTGATTACAAGCCTTCATGATTACTGCGAAAGACACTGATAGCAGCTACTGCTCTCAGACGCCACCAAACAGTCACTGCCAATTTATTTTGGGAACAACAAAAAAGAAAAAGTCTGCCATCTTAACAGAAAGCAACTACACCCTGAAAATTTAACAGCCTCTTTGAAAGTAGAAATTCAACACATGGATTATCCGTGCTGGTTTTCTCCTTTTTGATTTAATATACTCAGGCCAGGTTAATCTGGATTTGGGTTATCTGTTAGTCTGGGTGCCCAAAAGATTAAGGTAGTAAGCAGTTCTACAGATGCCTGCTTTACTGACTGATTAATCTGCAGGATTTGATTTTTTTCCCCTTCTCTCAATGCAAATGCAGTTTGATTTGGATTATGTAGGTCACAGTGCTACGGTCTCATTTCCCTTAGATGACATGCACATGTACAACACTGCTGTTTTACCATCCGAAACACAACAGGATACTGCTGTGCTCTATGTTACTGTCTTGAGTTTTTAGCTTCTGCAGCTGTGCTGCAACTTCCTATAATGAAAAAAGCCATATGTATGCACAACGTTTACCACTCTGGTCTGACAATCTCAAATCAGCTCAGCTCTCTCAAAGTTTCTTTCTTTCAAAAAAAAAAAAAAAACCACCAACCCCAAAATCCCAGTAGCATCCTATTTAGATGTCCCCAGGCAGCTGAAGCTAGCCTCTAATGGGCTGCTTTTGCAGGTGAGGAGGCCATAAGTACTTGCCTCTCTTTAAGACTGCCCTATCTATTAAGAATTGGATTATGACTACTGATTGCTTCCTACCCCGATGAAGCAGCCTTTGGATGCAGCAACTGTGAGCTCACTACATGCTTTTGCTAACCAGCAGAAAATCTATATTACGTTCAGTATCCACTGAGCTAGAAGAGCTCCAATCACACCTTGAAACAGGCAGATGAATAATTTATAGCTGTGAATTCTGTACCAGTAAACAAGAAACCAATAAAACCTCATCTTTTTCCAGCAATTCTTGCTGATCTGACTAGCAACACAGAAAGTAGCTCAGCAAAGCGCTGCTCAGGTGCTTCACTGCTTGGCATGCTTTCCATAAATTACTCCGATCTCAGCTTACTACTCCATTTCACATGAAGTTCAGGTCTAAAAGCAGAAGAAACTTGGAATTCTTCAGTTATTTTTACATTCTTGGGGAGTTGCTGAAACTTTTCTAAAGGCAAAGGGGACACTTCCTATTCAGCCACATATAGATTTTTTCCTTACTACAAAAACCACTCTTGTAGTGTCTTCAACATCGGTTTGGTATTTTATAATTGCGGTAAACCTCCATTAAACTCAGTACACAAGACACATACATTCCATTCCTGCTAGCTGGGAATACATGGATCGTCCCAAATTAAAAAAAAAAAAAAAAAAATTATGACTCTATATGAAATTCCTATACTTATTTCAAAATTTAAAAAGCACCACACATTTCTGGTTTGCAGAGCAGAGAATGACAAATATTACAATCATTCCACAGTGGACTGCAATTAAGATATCTCGTAACAGAACTGACCGTTTTCTAGGAATCAAGGAACAGGTTTTGGGCGTATGCCTCCTCTAAAATAATTGACGTCGTAAAGTGTGCTATTAAAGTGTTCAGTTCCTTAATGATCCTTGTTAAACTGTTGCCAAATATGTGAAGCTGGGCCAAGTTATATATTCTGGCTGTTTTATAAAGACGCCTTGACCTACTTACGAGTTTTATATGTTTTCTGACAAGATCCAAGATGAAAGCCCACTGAACTGAGTGCTTGCATCCTACCACATGTGGAGGAGCAGGGAGAGAAGCAAGCAGCACTGTGTGCGTGGCTACAACAATATGTATATTCGGAGAAGAAGACGGGGGAGCTCTGCTAAAAGTTCTTCATGAAATACTTCTTATCTCATATGATTAGTGGTGTATGCTGGAGCTGGGGGAATGGAGGGAGGAGTATATAAAGGGTGAACATGATTTTCCTGTTAACAGACACCAACACAAATAAATGGCACTTTCGCTTATAAAAATTTTAGTATTTAGTCTGTTGGGCAAACAATAAAGGTTTAATTTTAACACTCCCTCCATACATATACTCCATAATTAATGAGAAGGAAACTAATTCTAGCAAAAATGCTGAATGTGACTGTCATGTGTGGCACCAGATAAAACCAAATTATTCAAAATGCAGTGAAATCCTTAATTTGTGTAAGTAGTACAGCTGTTGGATTCAGTGACTATCTGGACAGAGGGTAAGGGCAACTCTATCGCTGCAACCACCCAAAGGCCCCGGCAGTGCACGCTGTACTGCACTGTGTGATGCAGTGGGGGCAGAGGGAGGGAGGGAAGGTTGAAGGAGATTAAAAAAACACCAGAGTGGTAACAGAAAACACTACAGCTCCCTCAAATGCAGTGGCATCTTAATGACTAAATATATTCCTAATATTTAACTAAAAGACATTTATTCGGGACTGAATTACCAAACACACCCTGGCAGCTGATTATTAAGCAGAGAGCTGACTTTAACAGAAAAGATTTGCATACCACTGCATTACTGGCTTAGGTAAGGAGTTGAACTACATCACTTTAATTGATCAAACAGACCATTTCCTCTAGCTTAACCATACTAGGAACTATGATTAAAATATTTTGTGCCAAATCGCTAATGAGATGAGTGCGATGATTTTAACATAGGACAACAATTTCTCAAACCACAGAAGTGTCATCATATCACCAATTTAATACCTTTATATTATTATTTAATACCTTTATAAATGCTATTTATTAATACCATTTAATACCATTATGTTGACCTTCGATCAGAAATAAAACACCAAAGGACGGGGATGAACAAGAGTGGAGAAGACTGTCTCCCTTGTGATGAGTAACTTCCAGTGAATCCACCAAGCCGATTAGCTATCTCCCAAATCATTTTTCAAATGGAAAATAATATTTGAAAACAACCTCCCTAAAACGTCTTCCCTTTGGACCTTCCAAAACCATGCATCAAGCTGCAAAAAGCACCTAATATCAAGTTCCTAAATTCACAGTTGGACACTTAACGCTGCATCCCCCCCAAAAAGAAACCAAACGCTCCAAGCTGATTTTCCAAGTGATCCTCTACATCTAGAAGGCCTTTTATTTAGGAGTGTTTGCTTAGCAAATTCACAGTTCATGAAATGCATGCAAACAAGATCCTCCCATTACACTTTTAGAAATGTCTTTTACCTTCTTTTCTGACAAGTCATGATCCAGCTCATCTTCAGAATCATCCTCGCTCTGCTGCTGTTGCTGCTGCTCCTGCATGTCCTTCATTTTAATCAGCAACTCTGCCTTTGGTGCAGATGTGCTGTAGTAAGTGGAATTGGTTGTCAGGGAGATGGCAGACGGCACGCTCTGCTCCTCTTTCCTAGTAAAAAGTCAAAACGTTCATTAACTGCCTTGACACCCTAATCACTGAAAAGAAAGGACAATCTTTTAGAGCCATCATTTCACCAAGCAAGCAGGGGGTTCAACAGAAAGCCATTACCTTTGTAAATAGGGTAAATAAATACCGGTTGTAAAGAAAATTTGTACGAACTCAGTACATGCCCACCAAAAGCTAAAACTGAAATAGTGCAGAAGACCTCTCACCATTACAATGAGCAAAATAGGCCTAAGATATCTCACCTGGAAACAAAATGTAAAGTTACATTTTATTAAGTAGTACAAAGATCTCAGTGTCATAGAGGGTATCCTTTCAGACTACCAAATGTGAGATACTACAATGTAAGTATTTATCTTTTTGGTTATGGAATTACACATGAACTTCTCGAGAAAGGAAACGTCTCATACCCACTTCAAGTTGTCTTTGTAAATTTTCATCACATAAAAAAGGCTAAAATATTGTTCCTTCTCTATCCAGTTACTAGACTGGATAAAATATCTAACCACTATGAAATGGGAGAAGTTAATTATTCCTTAAGTTCTCACACAAATAGTTTTTAAACAGGCGTTGGGAAACTTTTCATATTGTATAACACTGTTCTTTTTCTGTCATTAATGGCATTGTTGGCAGCATTATGCTTGACTACTATTCTAACAGAAAAGTCTTAGAAAAGCCCCAAACCTAACAGTAGGAAGATCCTCACTTTCAGCCCCCTCGGAAAACTGACACACTTGAGATAGCAGCTAACAAGGAACCACTGGCCTACAGAAAGTAATACTCACTTCTCTTCTGAAATTTTTGGAGAAGGAACTTTTGGCAGGAGCTTCCTGCGTTGCTGAGCTTCTTCTAGGAGGTGTTCATCTTTAGGGAATATACCAACCATCAGATCCATTGTTGTTTTTATTTTCACATTAGGATCTAGTATGTCTGCTAGAGATTTATCTCTTCCCACAATCTCTCTAGCTAGTTCCTCTGACTTCCAGTCTTCAAAGGTCTTCTCTTTGGCCTTTACATAGCTGACTGCTGGTGTGGCAGCACTGCTGTCCTTCAAGTTGCTCCCAGGTTCTTCAGCTGGTTGAGGGTCAGCTGGTTTGGTTCTGGCTTCTGGCTCTGGCTCTACACCTTGCCTGGTGTATGCACAGAATCGTGAATAGGATTGCTCAGAAGTGCTGAGTGTTTTAATTTGGTCCTTTTCCAAACCACTGGGCAAAGCAGGAGGCTCCATAGTACTCACAAGACTTTGCCGACTTTCCTTCTCTGCGCTGCTCTCAGAATGAACTATCTTGATGGGAACCATTTTCACTGTAGTATTGTTGTCTATAACCCTTTCAATTCTGGAAAATAAGGAAAATCCATCTTTAGAAATGGATGAACGTTACATCTCAATTCTTTTCTGCAAATCATAGGGGAAGCCCAAATATGAAAAAAGGTAGATAAGAGATCTAGGTAATGGAATGTTTCTTGCACCGTATCTCAAACCCTAAATCTACATGTTTTCTTTTCTGCCTACACATTTTAAATAGTATTACCATTTGTAAGTAATCCTAACATCAGCCTTGCACAATACTGACGGTACGGGACTTCTGTTTGTTTCCATGAATGTGAGGGTCCAATCTCAGCAGCCAGGCCCCAGATTTGAGACAGTGCTGCCAAACTGCCTTTCACCCCTTTGTTGCCACACATATGGAGGAAAACACGCCTCAAGCTCAACCTCATCGCCTCACACAGATCCAACAGTGCCTCAGTTTTTGACCTGACAGGCGACTTAGCTGCCTGGGGAGTTTGTGATGCCCTCACATCAATTCCCAGGTCTTCCAAGGGAAGAGACAACAAACCAGATGGAAGCATCCTGCAGGCTAGGCCTTTGCTGAGCTACAAGAATAACAAATAATCACACATGGAAAACCTGGAAATCATTCAAAACTTGAGTACTTGATTTAAAAAAGAATAATCTGTATCTGTAAAATTTCACAAAAGATACAGAAGTTTAATAAACAGATCCCACCATAGTATCCTAGTTTTCTCTTAAAGAAGAAAAAGTAGCCACTGAAGAGGGTAACACACAATTCTGATACTCCTTTTAAGGAAAGCTTATAGCAAAAATTCTGTACTGCATAGCACAAAGGGCCACCTTGGACATTCAATTAAGGCAAGCTATTTAAAGAGGAAGCTAACTTAAGATTTTTAAATTGGACAATAACATGTTAAATAACATTACTGAAACATCTGTACTGTATGTAAAACCGTGTAAGAAACTGAAGTCTAGTTTGGTGGTTTTGAGTTTGCAGAAAGTTTAAAATTATTGTCATAATGTGGGTTTGGAAGCTCTACAGCAAGTAAAGGAACATTGCCTACTAGCTAAAATATCTGGTTTCATCTGGCTGGGTAGCTTGCTGCCTTTCAGATAAGTGAGCAAGACAAAGTACAGCTCTTTTTTGTCTAAGTGTGGGTGTGTCACTTTCCTTAAAAATAAACTTATACTTTATTGTGCTGTACTTTTCTTTTGTAGGTAATAGCAAAATCTGCCTTCGTATTCTTCAGAAGAAAATAATCTTCTTTTCTTCTAGAAAAAAATTTTCTTTTATAAGAAAATATCTTATATTTTAAAGGTATATTTGCTTCTGAAGAAATATGCAGCCTCCCAGTAGGTATTTACTTTCAAGTGCTTTGCGGACATGCTCTGGCATACTGATCCAACTTCTGGGGCAGGTTTTCCAGTCCATGCTGAACACCCCCACTACTCCCATTCGGTCAGGGTGTTTTCATTCAAGGCAACTGCCATTTTAAAGAGCTCGCTCTTGTGTCCACCACTCAGCCCCAGCTCCCTCCCTGCCTGCAGACATGAGCAGAGGCCTGCCACTGCCACTGACCTTTTCTTTTGTTTGTTTTTAAATAAAGCCCACACCTTTTGCACTCCTCCAGACTGAGAAGAGGTATAGATTTTTGAATTTGGGGTAATACAAGAAGCATGTGTAAGTGTGTGTGGGACAACTGGAAGAAGTGAGCCGACTGCAATTCTTCACCTAAAATGCCCTGCATCTGTTTTGAGACTCTGAGTACATTCCTCCCAGCTTAATAAAGGATTTCCTAGATCCTTCAGGCATCATCAAGTCAACTGATTTCAGTCAGAGCAAAGACAGTTCAACACCAGGTGCTTCAGAAGTTCTGTTTCTGCAATCACTATCCTCCTGATTTTGGAAGGTTTTCCATTTGTGGAACTGTGGCATCAAATTTTGATCTGCAGCAACTCTGCTCATGGCCATTATGAAGCTTTACTCCAACCGCAAGCACAGTCACTCCTTGACCTGAGTGTATGTTTGCTGGATATCTACTGATGCACATCTACTGATGCACTCTTTTCATCTTTATTATTGCTAAACAGTTGTCTTCGGGAATAGCTGGGTTCTGCACACCACCAATATCTCTCCATACTACACTGTTCTACCTAAAATGCTGCAGGAAACCCTGCGCACTCACTCAGTTTATCCTGTGGATATCCTGTTGATGCTGACATCATCAAACATTGGCTGCCCACGGCATGCAAACTGGCATGTCCAAAAGCTCATATGCAAGGAGCCAACAGAAGTAATAAGCCAAATCTAATTAATTGCATATTAAGATAAATCTACTTGACATATTTTACTCAGATGAAATAAATACCATATAGTAAATACCATATAGAAGGTTCAGCGGTATGGCTCACATGTCTTTCCTTTCTTGTCATACCTGTTTTATTAAGTAATATAATTATTAACTGAGGACAACACATTGTGCATAAACAAGAGCTGTCTGGGCTTAAGAATTTTAAATGTTAACAAAAGATTTGCAGGGTAAGTGTATTATCATTTAGATATGAGCATATAATTAGGCACACCTCAGTGCTCATTTCAACATTAAAGCTTAGTAAAAAGGAAGGACAAATACAATTAGCTTTCTATGCATCCTTAGTATCTATTTATAAAGCGATACATTAAGGAAGTGAAAGCACCACATTAAGGAAGTCATTACTGTCATCTACCTTTGCACATAGATGCTAGGGTTCATGTGACATATTGCACTTCTCATAGTAAACTGTATTATCACTTTATGTTAAAAACACTGCATGATGAAATGTAATTTTTTTCCTCTGGTTACAAGAGGAAGAACATTAAGGCATGTTTAGAAAATAAAGTAATTCATGTTTTCTGTGTCATAAAGCACACTGGAAAATGGCATGATTGAGTCTATTTCAACAATCTACATTACAGCAGAGAACAGCTATTGCAAATACTTTTGCTCAGAGAAGCAACCTCTGCATTCATTCAGCTTGGAGGTTTTGTTTTCATTCTTTAACCATGAATTACAGTGCTAAAGGATTTATGAAAATTACGATTCCTCAGCTTCCTGGAAGAGTTTGTTATCTTGTGAGAGAATAACCTTTTCTAAAGTTAGCAGCATATGACAGATACAGCAATCAATTAATTTCAGTCGGTTTGTCTAATTCTGAGTTTATCTAGCCTGAGAAAGGACTGACATTCTCCTGCTGAATCTTCAGCCCCTCTCAATACAAACACTGCTGCAGACCCCCCCACAGACTACCTAGAGTGCCATGTTCCATCGTAAAAGCAACATGAAAACAGTCATGATTTGGCAGTGTACCTTACTGCGCTTTCAAAACAGATGTTCTCACAAAGGATACAGCTTCCCTTCCTGCATCTGCTTTGTCCCCACACTGATTCATATTCATATACAGACTTAGGCGGGGAAAATGACAACAGGGAATCTTCTAATTTCACTCAGACTTACAGTGGAAAATCCATTTGAATCCACCCCTTTAATTTTCTACTAACTACCAGCTGTAACACCTGAGCAGCATCAGTCAACTAAAAGAAACCACAGATCAGCTGAAGGACTTTAATGGTACCAATTGGAATTTCACACAAGTCAGGTCTCTTCAGAACATGCTGGGATAGTTCATGCTTAATGAACCCAAAGGATGTGCTCTTAGTAAAGAAAATGAACACTCAAATGGGGCAAAAAGTGTTAATAAAATAGTAAAGAGGTTACATCTAGTACCTGGCTGGGTTCTCATCCTGTAAGGACACAGGAGGTTTATCAGTGAGCTTCTGTGGTGCAAACTGAGGAGAAGGGGACCTTGATGTCTCCATGCCAGGTTTTTGAAGATATCGATACTTGGAAGATAATACAGACTCAGACCTAAGATGTGTTTTTTCTTCTAAGTGCTGACAAACATTCTCCGTGGATAATGCTTGCTGGAGCAGCTGTGGATTAGCACTCTTCAGTTTTCCATTGAAGGCTGCAGGACTCTGACAGAGAGAGGAGTGACTGGCAAATACTTCAGTGGAGCTGGGGGATGAGGACGGAAAGGGCCGGCTGGGCGCTACCTGCAGAGATTCGGAAGAGGTGCCGAGTGACGGTGCAGAATTATCTGGTCGCCTGTATTTATCTCTTTTAGGTGGTGGCGGCCTCTGAGGAACAGGTCCACGCTTCTTGTTCAGCAGTGCTGGCTCTACCCTATGGTTTTCCTCTCCTTTGCCCCGGGACGGACAGGAGTGGTTCTCGTTCAAGGTCTGTGGCTCTGAGCAGGGGAGATGAGGCAGGCTGCGATCCTTGCTCTTCTCCTTCACGTTTTCCTGAGAGTATCGGTAATCACTAGGCAATGTCCCAGACCTCCCACGGCTCTCGTGAGGCAGAACTGTAGGCTCTCGCGCATGCAAAGGTCTGACAGATGCCTTCCACTTGTGGCTTAAATTCTGGTCCAGCTGATCCCTCTTCTCCCGTGGGTTTTCCCTCAGGGGACCTGTGTCAGCTTGCCTAGAGAGAAGAACACATCATTAGTGTGCTGCCGATTTATTTCCTTTGGCGCGAGACCACCGCACCGACCCAGGAAGCTTGAACACCAAGATCACATTCAACATTTAACACCAACTCCTCCAATCTATGGTAACTGTATGGGCACACACGATGTGCCTAATCTAACATGATGAGTCAAAGCATAATGTCAGGCTAAATTAGGGTATGGAGCACCACAGGATGCGGCACAACCTTTGGGTAACCCCAGGCGCTGCAGTGTGCACGCTGTAGTTAAATGCACAGCACACCTCAAGTGCTGATGTATGTGGCACAGCCAAATGTGCAAATGTTGGTGGAAAATAAAAACCGTCTCCAGAAGAAAGAGGAATCCTAATACTAAAATTTAATTATCTTCTTCCTTCAGAGTCAGTAACAAAGTGTGGAAAACAAGTTTCTTCTCTATGTACAAAATTAACACTTCAGTGTCATTTTAAATGTGAATTGAATACCATGAACTTTAATTATGAATCTGGAGGTTGAATTTTTTGTAACTGGTGAAAAATGAAATGAGTGCAAACAAAACGTTTGCCAAAGCTAAAAAACCAGGAAAGGGAAAATGAGTGCCTCCTGAAAAAAAGGCAGAAGAGGAAATCTAGGAAGGATAGTATTTTCCAGTCAGGCTTATTTTAAACTTGAACTTCTTTTGCCCTGTCAGCACATATGACAAACAATGGCCAAAAAGGCCTTATCTTAAACAGAAATATTTTTGGGTTTATTCCAATTTTACACTCTCTATTTCTCTGGCCAGGAAACAGGCTTTCGCAGCTCCAGGCTTGTGCCTTGCCACAAGACATGTAGTTCATTTCTGCTCACCAGATAAAGACAAACTGGGAAAGAAACAGAAGGCAGGAAAAAAAGAAAAGTACCTTTGAAGCCCCGAGAGGAGACAGGTTTGCTCTCTGCTTAAAGGAGGCTGAAAAGACACTGTAAGCTTAGAAAAGAAGCTATTAACAGAGAAGTAAAAGGCTTCAGAGAGCTGCTAATATAATTTATGCTACTGACAGCACTGGTGTCTGTATTTTGAAATAGTAATCCTGTAGACATGCACTGCCCAAGCTTTCTTTTGAGGGGACTGTGAAAGAGCCTATTTGTAAAGTGAGGTTAACTTGAACTTTCAGCATAAACAGGTTAACATTACTGTACCAGTTTTGAGAATAAGTCTATAGGCAGTTAACATCAGTGTGTATGAAAACTAAATTTGAGATAAAAACACATAAAGTCCATTATAAATTAAAGAAGAAAAAAAATTGGAGCAATTACACACTGCATGACTATTTTAATTTAAACAAATATTCAAAATGAAGTATTGTGGGAAGACAACTGGATTAGATGTGGATTCTACTTTCATACCTGTACAATCAAATTACATTAAAAATTATTATTTTTTAGTCCTTGGATCTGTGATATTTTAGCACTTAGGGAAAAAAGTTCTAAAAAAAAATCTGGACATTGTCATTAAACTTCATTATGTATGGGATTTTTAATAATTGTACTTCACACTGATTTTTACATGTCAGTAATAGCATTGTATTTCCAAGAGAGATGGCTTTTTCACAATTTAATTCCTGAAGCCACAGACAAAATCTCTCTCATGTGAGGTGTTAAATTTTAAAATACAATTTTAACGGATAAATTTTCAATTTAACATGAATGTGGAGCTGAATATTGTTTAAACTCAGATCTCCTCATATTGCTCTTAACTAAGAGCAGCTGCTTCAGACACCTTCAAGTCATCTGACAAATTCAGTCAAATCTGTTTTACAAAACAGTATTTATTGACTCTTATTTTAACACTAGATGGACAGTTTTGTTATGTAAAATGATGCAAGGCCTGAAAGACCAACACTATTCAGATTTGGTTACATGGCATCTCTAAAATCAGCTGGTTTTCCCTAGTGAATTCAATGTAAGCAGAACCTGGCCTATAAACAGTTCCCACTAATTTTAATGGAAATAGTACCAAATGAAGACTGCAGGTCTTGAGTATGAAATACTGCATTTAAATCAGTGTTTTTCATTGTCTAGATAACCCATGTAGAGCACAATTTTCTCCTAGTTAACCTGTGCCAAAAAATTCTTCAGGTCTCTCTATTTATCTTCACATACATAAGCCATAACATAAGACAGTGTAACAGCTGCACTTAGGTACATCGAAGATTCAAGGGCATGGCACAAAATGTCACAAAGACATAAATTACATGCACTACCTCAGCCAGTTTGCAAAGTATACACTGAACTTCACAGGCACATCAGGATTGGGTGTGCTGGTAGAAGCAAACAGGACAGAGTATACCACTGATCTGACATGTTTACATATCCAAAGCATGTAACCAAATTTGTTTAATATTACCCTGGCTCAGAAGCAATGAATGCTTCAGTAGTCCTGTCACCTTCCAAAATAGAGTAAAAGGAAATAAAGAATCACAGCACAGAGAAATTTAAAGATGCTACATTTGCAAACATGGAGATAAAATTCAGAGATTACACACGTGCCTTCATACCATTTCCACAAAATTAAACATTTTGCAGTGCCACAGAAAATGGATCTGAGGGAAGGTGGCTACATTAAATGCTGAGGCTAGTTTGCATTCAGTGTGAGTGGGTCCTCATGCAAAACATGCTTATCACATTATTTTGGAGAGATTTGAGCTTACTGTTCAGAAAGGAGGAAAAGAAAGCAAGCTTCAAGCCCCAGGAGAACACAGTGGCAAGAACCTGCAAAGGTGTTACATTATTATCAATACCAAGAAGTCCACTAAGCTACTTTAAATCTGTTGGTGGTTCATGTAACAATATGCCCAGAATACAGCTGTTTTGGAAATGAGGCTTATACAAGGATAACATACCACTGAAAGGAACTCATCATTTATAACCAAACATCACAAAGTGAGAAAGACAGAACAGTCATCTGAAAACATGACAATTGACTTAATTACCACTTTCATTCTAGATAACAAACCAGTCATCACCAAAAACATTAAACTCTTAAGTTATCTTCGAACGCAAAGCTTCCCCACCCCCATGATACAATACCACGACTACCCAAGCACGAGAGCCTTCCTGATGCAATAGAATTAGGAAAGCTCACACCATGTTCCCCATCCCTGGCACACAATGACATTACAGCTTTGACTGTCAGATGACTTACACCGCTTGCTTAACCTGAACTGCAAAGGAAGTGTAATCAACTGACTTACATTGTTGATATGAAGTGGTATTCAGTAAGGGTGAGTCTAGTACAGGAGGCTGACAGGAGCCTTTTCTACGGTACCTGCTTTTGGTATTTAAGTATAGGAGCCTTTGTACCTAAATGGTGGGGCTCAGAAACCCAAAATATGCTTCTAACTGAAAATTGCTTCATTCCAAAAATAGTCCTCCACATTTTCGAGAAGGTCTGACTTAGGAGAGGGCCCAGCTCTCCCCGAGGAGATCTGTGTGGAGAGACAAGAAGCTGAGCACTCGTTGGCCAGGTGGGCTCAGGAGGAGCTCTGCTCTGCAGCTTGTGCATTCTGCACAAGCCCCCAAACACACCACCACCACTTACCACCACGGGGGTGGAAATGTGTTATCTCCATAATGGCACTAAGTATTTTCTACCCAGATGGACAAGTACATCTCTCAGTTTCCTTCTGGCTCTGTTAGCTTGGGGCATACATGCTCACAACCGAAATGCAAAGGCCAAGCAAACTCTAAGACAGGGAAATCAACCAAGTCTCCTCCCCAGTCTGGACACCCCCAGGCTCCCAGCAATAACACAACAGGCTATTCTAACAAACCAGAGACAGGTAATGTAAGCTACTACATGCAAGTTACATCATGGAGAGCTATATATACACATACACACACTTGTTAATAGAGCCAGCCAGTGGAGTCAATGAGCAATTACCAAAATGAATCATTATGTATAGATGCCTATCAGAAGGATAACATTTTTGGTTACCATAAAAAACAGCCCCAAACCACTTCCTTTGTTTTCCCCATACTCAGGATTTGACTAAATCTGGACAGAGAGGTAGAATGATCTGATTGAATGTCATATCTTAATAAATGAAGGTCACTTTGATCAACTCAGTGTGTCTGGTTTTTATCTGACTTGAGAATGCTTCAGGACAAGCCAAACAGTGCCACAAGACACTCCAACTTTAAAATCCCAGACTAGATAAGCTTTGCAAAATGCATTAGCCAACATCTGAAAAATGCAATGTTTCTTAAAGACCTGACCTCTGTGCAAAAGTTTCACCATAAAACATAAGCACAGTTATGTAAGCAACAACATGTCCTGCACTTACTTACTGGCAGAAGAGAGCAAATGGAGTGGCTGTTTCTGATTTAGCTTAAATTCCTTCTCAAACACCACAAGCTACACTGGTAAAAGGCCTTCATACCTGAGTAAGACTCCTCCATAGAAGTCCTCACCCTACAATAACAACCACCCCTCATAATCAAGGCTACAGTTTTGCAGTCCCTTCAAACTGATCTAAATGCAGATATTTTGCCAGACAAGTCACTTCTCCTTAGCCCACTCTGAATTCGTCTTTCTGCTCTCTCCATTGTATTAGCAACAAGAATTGTACAGGCCCACAGAAAATTGGATCAAGGAACTGACCTGACTCGAAACAGATAATTATGTGGCCTAAAGCAATTGTGAAACACTGTCTTTGCTTATGCCAAAACCCTGTTTATAGGCAGAGCCCTTACCAATATGCTACTTTTTCAGCTGTGAACTTTGTGTGCTGAAACTATGTTTTCAATGTGTATTTGCCACTTGGCACAGTAGGAACCAAAAGCACTCTGCAACAGTTTGCAAATAAAAGGGTAGTTTCTTCCACTAAGTATAGTTCTGCGTGAGACCACAACAGGATGCTACAAAGTTGGAATGGGATGCACAGAATAAGACTGAAATTTACAAAAGTTTTAGGTCTAATCCATATTGATATGGTCAGTGCAATCTAATAGATTCAGTTTACCCTAAAGTAGTCTCTACAAGTAAATTACGCACTGGTTTCACAATTTAGTTACCCAAACAGGAGTCTTCTACCATTTCAGAAACTTTAAAGATTCAAAGGCATCAGGTCCCCTAAGAGGTGGCAGCTGGAAGCCAAGTGGGATACACTGGACTAATCTCAGGTCTCACTAGACAGCTGTGTTTAGCCAACTGAATCAAGCCCAAGATCTCTATGGACTATAACTTGAGTCAGCACTTCACTTGCATGCAGACATCTTATTTCTGTTAGGTATCTGAATCTTCATCTGAGTCTCCCATGCTTTTCCTTTCAGAGGCTCCAGGACCCCAAGGGTTTTGAAACTCTCAAATTGGTTTTACTATTGCAATGCCAAGGAGGCACTGACACCCGAACGCCACAATCTGGACATCCAAGGGCAATTATATTACCAGTGGTCCATTTTTCTGATGAGCACTGTATCTGCTGTCACTACTGGCTCAGTACAGTGTGCACTATCCACCATATAGTGACACATGAAGCATATTCCAAAGATGTTAAATGAGAACTTGGACAACAAAACTACTTAGAAATCTTTAAAGACAAACGCATAGGATAAAGGACCTTCGAGAAAACAGATCATTTAATCACCATGATGGCTGCATAGTAGTGGTTACTCCAGGAAGAGGCACAGCACATACGTCAGTACAAAGAAGTAGAGCTGTTCACTACCTTGGTCTGAAGAGACAGATCATGGGAACTAGCATCCCAGCAGCACTACTAAAGCAAATGGTCTTAAAACCAAAGCATGTGTTAAGATGAAAAGTATAATGAATGCTGAATGATGAGAGAATGCTCTCTTTCAAAAAAAAAAAAAAAAAAAAAAGATGGCCTGATATACTTCAGAAGACAACTGAAGGTACAAAACCAGCAAGATACTTCACAAAGTATACCCCATGGCACATCACCGTTATACTACAATCCATTTATCATGATGTGAGTCTTGGTTTTCCAATCCTGTCTCTGAATGTCTGTTAACATTATCTGCACCCTGATGGCAGCTATCTGTTTAGTCAGTCACACTAAATACAGCTTAGTTGTTGCACCCAATGTGATAAAGCAAAATGTCATTCTAGCTTAGCAACCCTTGCATTATCACCTGGCTTTATCACAGAATGAAATATGATAACAGACGCTGCTCGCCAGTCTGTCGATCCCACCAGAATTTCTCTCCTGTCCTGCCTGCATGGCAACAAACACAGCAATGGGTTTTCATCTCAGGTTCTTTCTTTTTCTAAACATGTTACCTCTCTCCTCATGAAAATCAGAAATAAATTTAACAGACCCACTCTAACTCTGCAGCAGATAAGCAAAGATATGTTGATGGATGAAACATAGGCCAGTCAGTCATGGGTAACAGCACAATGCATAGGCCCACAGTAAAAATCAAATTCGATTAAAATTAAATTTCTTGTAACAGTACAGGGGCCTTTATGCAGAAGGGAAGAATCTTGTGGGAAAGGGTAGAGGGAGGGATGTTTTTCTTTCCTTAGTTCAGAAAATAGGAGCCCCTCCCCCATTCTGCTGCACCTCAAAAATCAATGATAAAAAATAATTTTTATGGCTGTATTCTTACTTGCTTTATCTATTGCATGCCTGTCCTAGCACACAGGGGATTGCCTGCATGGAATTAAAATGACTTCTGCTCACTTAAGTCAACCAGTTAATGTGTTCTATACTTACACACTGAATTCAATCATCAGAATATCCCAACAGTATAACAAGAGCCATCATATTACACAAATGGCAACCATTGCAGAGACAAAAGACAATACTTTCCAACACTGCTAACAAGGAAATCACAGTCATGTTAATAAAAGCTCAAAGAAAAATGATTGTTTTGTCAATTTACTAAAAAACCCCTACATTCCAGTTGCCACTCCTTTGATTTTTTTTTTTTTTTTTTTACATCTAGACTTTTTTTTTCTTCCTGATATGCTGTTGCTATTTTCTTGTTGCTATTACTACTGCAAACAGCTGCTTGCAGCTGAACAAAAATTCAGTAACAGAACAGAAGCTATAAAACAAAACACTTTGTGAATAACAGCTAGGTCACCTGGGTTTCTCAGGCAGGCAACAAAATGAACACGTAAGTCATCTCTAAAGGAAAAAAAAAACCCCTAAACCAGTTATTTAAATTAATTAGCATGCATATGCACACATTTCAATAGTCATCTTTTCACTCAGAGCCGGACTCACCGCTTGCTTCCAACAGTCACATCCAATTCTCTTATACTCCCAGCTAATATCTCCTGCTGCTGTGGAAAAGGTCTTCGTGCGCGCCTGCACTCACAGTAACAGGCTTGCCAGGAAAACGACAAGATGAAAAGCTCTCGCACCACCCCTAGCCGAGAGGAACCCCGAGCCTGGCACCCCGAGCCACAACAACAGCACTGCAGCCCTCAGTCCAGAAAACAAGTATTTTCGAGAGGCACTGCCTTCTAATTCCAGTGTGCATGATGCCAACTGTGAAAACAAAAGCTGCTAAAAACAGCGCGCGTGTGTGAGCATATGCACACAGAGCATCTTAGCTGGAATTAACTCACGTTTTCCCCCTATTTTCCCAGTCCATCAGTGAACAGAACAGTCAATTACACTAAGCAAAATAAAATGCTGTACCAAGCATTGCATCGTTCCTAATTTGCTACTGTAGCTTCTGCTGATAGGGACAGAAGACACAGCGTGTACTCTAAGACCTGGAGAACAAAAGAAATACTGTATGAATTAATACTGCAATTTTCTGTTCAGAACTGACAGAAAAAGGTAATTAAGGCGCACGCCTCTAGCTGTTTCTCTCATGCTTTAACACTAAAGACAAGACAATCTTACCAGGATTTACAGCTGTTTACCCATATTCACTGGATGTGAGCTTTGCATCCTTGCAAATGTGCCAGCCAGTTTGAAAGCCTCACAGAACTGAATCTGTCTCAACCTCTGCATCTCATTTACTGTAACACAGAGGATTTTCAAAGCCATGCCTCACAACAGCTGGCTTGTTTTTGCCTGCTTCCTATGATTGACAAGTTCATACAAGCTCCGTCAACTTTAACCTTGATAAGTGAAGGCTTGGTCTGTATTGTATGTTACATCATCAGAAACTTCTGACCTCAGGGAAAAGATCTCAGAGACTTCAAAGCTTTTCCTTTCCCTCACCCCCACCCCCTGGATTTGGTTATTAAAAAAGAAAAAAAAGGATTTTAAAAGTCCTTTAATTTTTTAAGGGTTTTTCCTTTCATTTGTAAAAATCATGACCTGAATTTCATGATCTGCAACAAGAGTTCCATAAGTTTTAAATATTTAAAATGATTTTAAAAGATTAGTGTGCTACTAGGCTCCTTTCTGAACAATGTTCAAATAACCAAGTCTTTAGTTTTAGAGAGTCTTCATCAACAGCCCTCCAGCTTGAATTTTTTTGCATGCGTTGTGTGTACAGGCGCTCTCTCTTGCAGGAGATTCTGCAGGGAAAGAAATGCTTTCATGCTGCATGAGCAAATTACCACCCCCACACTCCATCTTTAGAAACCAAAGGCATCGTGGCCTTCATCAGAGCAAAGCTCAAGCTCCTTTCAATTTTTCTACAAGAACACATTAAAGATTTAATAGAGAAACTGTGGGTAACGCTTTAATATGTATTAAAAGATCATTCTAAAGATGAACACTTTAAGAGGAAAAATTTATTTAAACTGCATGTAAAAATCACTTACAGCAGTTAGATATTATGATACAGCACTGATATTCAGTTAATTTTTCTATCTTCCCTAAAATTTTTATATCTCCCAAAGCTGTCTGATTTCAAGATATAGAGAGAATGACTTCAAGACAACTCATTCATTTACATAATACAACACAACTTGGTTAACAGACTGTAGCAAGTCTGGTTGGCCCATGCAGAGAAATGGAAGTTATAGCTGTCACATTACTTTTTAGCACAAAACTTTACTCAAATTTACTGGCATAAACAGTCTCCTGCGTGACAGCAAATCATAATCCATGTTGCCTAAGGGCTTATAGCAGAAGGTGAACATTTCACAGGCTAGCTTTTAGTACCAGAACATCATAAAGCCACTCCATATGTTAGAAATATATGAACTGCTGCACTGAGGAGACAAATCAGTCACCTATTTCCAAAGATGCTTTTCATCAAGTAACTTAGGGGAAAATAAAATGTACAATACATCAGCATATGATGCTTTTATGAGTATAACCACTGGAGACTGTATCTTACATTATCTCTAATCTCCCTACTCAACTGTTATCATTAAAATAGCCACAAGAAGATAGCTAGATTTCAAGCTATGCAAGGAAAACTGAGTCTTTAGATACTTTCCATTCTAATTCTCTTTCCAGGGAAAGCAGTAAAACCAAACCAGAACACAAAAATGGACTAATGCTTACCAATTTATCTCTGCTTCTCTCTCCACAAATTTTTTTGGTGTGCCATTCCTTTCGCCTGCCCGCAATTTCAGTACCATCAGAATCATGTTTAGGACTTCTCCCAGCTTCTCACACTTGGTAATGTTTACCTTTGGGGGCAGGGGAGAAGACTTTCTGTAAGAAGAAACTACCCTCCAACACTTCCTTTTACCAGACTACAGTGGCCTCACATACCCCTAGCTGTCACTGCATGCACAGTGGAGAGCCAGAAGAAGAACTTCACTCAGTAATAAGAAGCTGGAAGTAGAAAATAAGGGGATATGTGAGGTGGGGTAGTGACGATCAGGTTTAGAAACAGGGATTCAAAACTCACCTAACAAAGGTAGAGGGAGAAGCCACACTTTCAAGAGTGTGAGGAATGAGCAAGTTGGATGGGGGAAAAAACAGGGCTACATTACTGTAGTGCATTTCCAAGCACAGGCTTTGGAAACAGTCCAGACCCATTTAATGAGATCCCACAGCTGCCAGTGAGCCAGAGCGGAGCATCACACCGACCTGCACGACGTGTACCTGAGGGCTGCTGGGCTGAGCACCACTGGGAGAGTGAGCAACGGGAAGGCAACGGGCTGGACCTGCAAGGTTTAGTGCTCTCATTTAGCCACAACCATGTCTAGATCCCAAAATAATGCATTTAGTATGCTCTTGGAAGAACCATGCATCTCTCAGCTCAAGCAGCCTGAAAGTTTTAAAATGGGCAACAGGAGGAAGAAAAAGACTACAAGTGGGAAAATTTATCATGCAACTCCTGCCTTGATCCTGAGGTATGAGAAGAATCTGGTTCAAAACTTTGCTACTTGAAGAGCTATCCTGTGCCAGTGGCCATATGTATTTAGATTAATCATTCTTGAAAGATCAAGAATCCACACTGCGGTATTTAATTTTGAAAAGGGCATTTACATACATGAGAGGAATATTTTTAAAAGGAACAAGCCAGATGGTATAATGCTAAGAGATAACATGCAACAGAAGACACAATATATGGAACTCAGAAAATGCGTAACACCTACCACAAAACCCAGAAGACCACCCTTTTTCCTTCCCCCTCTCTGTCCCCTCTGAAGGCTGGATTAAACAGTAATTAAAAGGACACCCACCAGAGAACTAAAGTCCTACCCAAGTGAGGAAAATCCAGAACTATTCTAGCAAAACAGATGTATAAACACAATAAGGTAAAAAAAAGAAACAAAAAGAAACAAAAAAGAAAAAAAAGGTACAAATTCTTAAAGGCATTAGGAGGAGGGGGGGAAAAAGGAGGGGGAAAAAAAAAAAGCACTTTTTCAAACACAGGTGACTGCCAGACAGATTACAGGGTCAAAGTACAATAGTAAGAATACGAAGAAAATGAGGCTGCAGCAGAAAACTTACATGGAATCCCCTTCACATCTCCATAAGCAAAGAGCAGCCTATGCAGGAATTATTCTCAGATGCTGTCCATTATTCAGTGGGTAGTCATGAATTACCTGGACTATATGATAATCACCTGAAATTCCCATAGGAAATTGCTGAAATAGTAGCTGTGATGTGCAACTACCCATTCCTCTGATACTTGGGAACTGCTTGAGCAAAGTGACACATGCAAGGTTTGGGGAGGGAAGGTGTTAGGGTGTCAAAGAGAAAGAATGAGAGAAAGAGAGCAAGAATAAAAAATAATTCATTATGTATCTGGAGAACTTCAGAACCATAAGCTTAACACCTGAATTAAGCAAACAGGTAGAAATTATATGAAGAGATTCAGCAGCTGCACTAACTAGCGTGTTAAAATGACAAAGAATCCTTTGGGCTTGTGCAGAAAAGCCATGCCTACTCTTAGAAGGAGTCACTACACAGGTGCACAATACTGATCTGGACGACAGAGACTATTTGGATTTTTAGATTCTAAAAAAAAAAAATAAAAAAAAATCCTCACCAGAGGCTCTTAAAAATCTGACATGGGACAAAGTCCTCACTTGCATCATCACATGATTAACAGAACTGGTTAGATCTAGACGATTTATAGAAGGGGTGAAAAAGGTGGCAACAGTTGCTGCTATGAGGAGATAATTCTGAGTAATAAAGACACAAGCCAAAGATTTCCTATCACTGAGCGAATGGGCCACAAAACAACAGATAAAATTCAAATTTAATAAATGTAAAGTAACTCACAGGATAGCTTTTTCTACACCTCAGCAATGTATACAATGATGTATAACTGAAATTACTGCTACGCAGGAAGGAAAAACTGTACTTCACAGACCATTTGATGAACATCTCCGTACTCCACAGCAGTCAAGGAAAAAAGAAAAAAAGAAAAAAGTCAAGATGAAGGAAAAATTATGTTACTTTATGAATTCATAGCGCACCCTAATGCTGTTGCAGTTCTCCCATTGCTCCAGAAGGAGAATGTGGAAAGACACATAAGAAGAAAATCAGGATGGGCAAAGCCATACAACAGTTTCCACAGAGGAGACACCCCACTCACCCCCTGCATAAGTGGTGCTTTACCTCACAACACACCAGCACAAAAAGCTATGGATGTCAAAAGTTGATGTGGATCCAAAACCAGTTAAGACACTTTTGTGAAAGAAAAATTCATCAAGGGCTCTTAACCACAAATCCTTAACACTGAACCTCTTTACCTGCAGATCAGCAGAGGCTGGGCAAGGATACCCAGCAGCATGGCTCCGTGTTTGCCTTGTTTTTATTTTCTCCAAGAACCTGCTACTGTTCACTCAGAGAAAAGAAACCTGCTCAGGTAGCCCTTTGGCTTGTGTTTTCAAGCATCAACCTCCTTCATGTATCCGTGATTCAAGGTTACACTGTCTCACAGTGTGATTCATTTAGCTGTTACTAGGAAAGACATAGTAGATCACAGCAACAAAACTTGTACTAATTGCAGAATTTACAGAAATCAATGGAATGGGAGAGGTGGCAGGGGACTTCTACTACATGAATAGATGCTGCTGGACTCTCTCCTTTGTTACCTCTATATGCATGAGAAGAGCCACAGAAGTGTTTTTTCAGTTTCAGACAAAATATAAACTTTGAAATAGCCCAAGACTGTACTGTATTATCCATTAGTTCATATGATACATACAGTGACATAACTGGCAAAAAAAGTGGTCTGACAGATGCCTTAATAATCCATATTTCATAATAAAGAAATGCTAACGTAAATAGAAAGGGCTTCAGCAGCTCACATACTTCCAAGTCTTTGTTAGTAGCTAAGAGCCTGTGAAGATGCATGTTAGCTCTTCTGCACTTCCCTCCAGATGACAACAAATAGCTGCATACAACTTGCTGGAAAGGGAAAACTCAAATTTTTTTAAATTTTATTTTTTATTTCTAACTTCATGCAGAAGGCATTTTCACAAGTAAATTCATTACCATTAGGAATTCAGATATCTAAAGCATTACTTCAACCAAACTGGTATGTTCTGGCTACATGAAAAGCATGTTTTCTTCTCCCTTTAACTGAATAATTAATCTGCCTCAAAAAAGAGCACTTAAAAACCTTTATAACAGTCCTTATTATACTTAAATTGATTTTAAAAAGAGAACACTTCCCTTTATAAGGTCTTGAATAAAATGAATGTAGAAATTGTTAGTATACTGCACATTAGATAAAGTAACCACATGTATTTATAATTTATATTCTACAAAATACTACTTGTTACGTCATTCTATATTTAACAAACTTATAGGAAATATTTCTTTCCTTTAGAAGAATTTATGTGAAAAATTACAACAGCTGTAGGTGAAGTGTAAAACAGAGAACTTAGATCTCTTTTGCACTGTAAAATATTGAAGCTTGTTACTACATGCATTAAATATCTGCCAGAGTAATTTTTCACTGATTCGTAAGGAAGCAGTTGCACAAGATCATACTATTTCTTCCTCGAGGAAAAAGGAAGAGAGTGAAAACATTTTGCTTATATAGCTCTGGTGCTGTCTTGGTAAGTCCTACAATGACTGAGACACACTCATCCTGCAATATTCATTCAGGAGACACTTCTCATTTTGACTCTAACAATGTATATACAGTAAATAATGACTATAAGTTTAAAATCTGTATGTGACGTAATGCCTGCAAGCAGAGTTCTGCCGAACTATTTAAGCAAATGGCCTTTTTGCTACATATTAAAAACCCCAACCCTTCAAGTCTTGCACTTCAATACCCAAGTTAAGCTGATACTACCATTGTATATTGCTACTATAATACTTCTTTTGACAGCACAGTAAAAGACGCAAAATATAAAATTACTGGAGTTATAAAAAAACTGGGTAGTTCCTGAGAATATTTCCAATGTCTACTTTATTTTCCAATGTCTAATTTACACCATTTATCATTGCAAACATGAGATTACATGAGAAACTAATTTGTCCAAATGTGTCATGTGGATTTTTTTTTCCCCTCTGCTAGTTAGCCCTTATGTGTAGCCCCAACCCCTACAATGGTCACAAAACAGAATAAGCTCAGAGAAATAACTATCAAAACACACATGTATGTTTTATATTTGTATGTATATATACTCACACACACAAACATCCACATATGCTTGATATATATAAACAGAGCATCACCCATTTGTAAATTCTTTTCCATCTCACTTGATTCAGAAGACATAAGATTATTCCCATTCCTGTGTTGCTGAAGGTCCTCCTTCTTGCACAATAATTTGCCATTGCACCACCTGGTAAGCTTGGAGGCTAGATATTCACCAGCTCTTGAAAAATCATTTTCCTTATGAAGTGCCTAATAATGAACTCAGGAACCTCTCTATAGGCTCCCATTTTGGCTTGTAAAAGATTTTTTACAATATTAAACTTAGGCATTTAGGTCAACTTAGGCATCAAGAGAGGATTTGTACTTTGGTTTTGTATGGTGAAGGCTGTTTCCCTGTCTTCAAGAGCTCAGGCAAGAGCAACTACTAAGGCATGAGAGAACAAAAAGAAACATCTTACAGTGTTTAATTAGAGTTGAGTCAAGCTGTGGTCCTATACTTGACATGCACATGCTCCTGTACTTGACACCTGTTAAATGTTGAAAGATTTTCTGTGACCTGTGATCTCATAAATCCTTTTTCGCTTTTTAAAATTATGTCATTTTCATAGACATTGCAGAAACAAATTAATAGAGATAGAAGTCAAATGTTCTTAGAAAGTAAATAAAGCAATGGCTGTGAACATCTCTAGCAGATGGCAATCTTAAGAATTAGATCATAAGGCACTATTCTTTTGATGCAAATTGACTTTTATGTGTGCTGTGCAGAAAGCCACAGACTACAGGCCAGAGCACACATTTCCATCTTTAACCTTTTGAAGGGTTATGTCAGTTTAGAAATGGTGGAGACTTCTATAGGCAAGTTAATTATATAACCAGCATATGTCATTTGACAAATACAGAAAAAGTGACACGTTTAAAGAAGGGCAGACTTTACATCTGTAAAAAGCTAAGCTTTTGTAACTAATTTGAAATAAAGAATAGCAACATTAAAAATAAAAAAACATTAATTTTTGTTTTACAGATCAACAGACTCATATGCTTTTAAGCAGTCCTAAAGTTAAGAACATACTCAGAATCACATCAAGCCTCAGTATAAAAAATATTCATCTCATGTCAGATGACTGTTTGCATGTCTAAGTTCATAACAAGAGTGGTTTGGTTCTTATGATAATGGCCACTATGGACCACTACTTTCTCTTCCTATAAAAATAATACTCCAAGCTATTAAATACTGCAGTTTGGAAGAACATGTTGTAGCTTTACTAAAAAGGGAGATGAAACAACCTGAATTAACTGGAAGCACTCAGCAATCTCAAAGGGGAAAAATATAGCCCAAAGATGAAAGGAGTTCACAAATTATCTTCATCAACTTAAAAACTCCCCAACTTTTAGAAGTAATGTTAATTGAGGTTTTGCAACTGTGTGCTAAAAAAAGAGCAGCACCAAGAAAATACTGTAGCAAAATGAACCAGCAGCAAAAAGCCCAGGAGAAAAAAAATGCTTATCGTGCACTTTTTGGTTTTTTTGTTTGTTTGTTTTTAACCATTTGCTATTAAAATACTCCAACCCTTTTTCATTCTAGATTCAGTGCATTAAAAAGACTCATATTTCTCCTGAAAATAATGAGGGAAGCTATAAAGGGAAACATTCAAAGTTTATTTAAAACCCAAATCATTCAATTTTTTTGCAAAACAACTGGAGGGGAGGGAGGCCAGAGACACCCCGTATCGTTAGACAGTCTCTAATCCAGAGAAGGCACCCGTGGACTCCACAGTTGGCTCTCAGCTTGGGTCCCTGCACTTCTAACCCACACAAATGCTGAAGGGCTGCTCCTGTGTCCTGCTGAAGGGCTGCTCCTGTGTCCAGCATGGTCACGCTGGCTTTGGCAGCACAAAGGCAACTGTAGCACACAGCCTCAGTAGCACAAAGTAAGGGCCATCAACAATATAATCTAAACCCAAATTTTCAAAGAAAGTATTAAATATGACCACAAGGAAGACCTTAGGTTTGGTTAATATTCATGGTCTATAATATACCATGGATTAAGTAGATTTGCTAGCCATTTGCAGATTGCTAGCTTTTCAAAGCAGGAAACTAAATGCCTTTAGGGCAGCTCAAAAATCGTAAAATCAATTTATATCATGATGAGCCCAGTTCCTCTTGAGCACGAGAATGCCTTGTTAAAAAAAGAGCACAAGGAAGTACATATTCTTTCTCATAGGACAGCCATTCATCATCACACAGTGGCAGTTCACAACACAGGAATTAAATGTCCAAATGAGAGATTTTATTTATTCAGTTTTTTTGAATACAGAAGACATATAAGCCCTCTGCATAACACAAGTGCTGAGGGAAAGACTGCAAAGGAGACCATTAAAGAAGACCATTTTTCAAAATCTCCTGTAATGCGGTGAAATGGCCAAATACTACATCTGAAATAGTATGCCAAAATAGGCTTTGGCTTAAAAAAAAAAACCAAAACCAAAAACAACAAAAAAGAAGTTATTGCAGCTGGTGCCTAGTCATGTGATTTTCATGGATTCCGTGATTATAAAGCAAGAATTGTGCTGCACAAACACTGCTAAAATGCTGGCGTAGGAGTATTATTCACACGCTTTTGTGACTAGGGTTCAGCACCGGTAGATGGAAATAATTTTACTTGTCCAGTGATGCTGTCTGCCTACGGAAGCTTGTCTGTTCCCTCCCGGCTGACTGTGCTGCTGCGTCCCCCTCTCCCTCCCCTCCAGCCCCATCGTCCCTCCACACGCATGCGCACAGGCATGCACACATTCACACCCTCACGGGCTATTCAGTTTGAAATCACTATGGAAAGTACAAAGGGCTACAAAGAATTGGAAAAATAGCAGATGGTCTCTTCAGCTGGGCCATAAGCAATACAAAATACAACCGTATAAAACCACAGATAAATACTAATTTTTACAAGCTTTTATGGTCACGACTAGAGTACGTGTTTGCTCAGTTCATCATTTTCTCTCCCCTTGAGAGATTAATACCACTTACAGAACCAAGGAATGTCCACAGAAGTGATTTTTCCTATACATGTGTTTCTTCTGTTACAAAACCTGAAGCTATCAAACCTGGCGATAGCAGTGTGTGCACAATCTCAGTTCAGCTGCCACACGCCACTTAAGCAGCAACAGTATCAGCGACCGCTGAAATCACTGCTTACATTACAATGGCTTTGGCAAACTGCAGGCCAGGAGGGCACCCCCCTGCATGCTAGGCATTTAAGGACTTTAACTGCATTGTGCATACAGTCATACATTTGAAACAGGTCTGAAAATATTGTACAGTTTAATTAAAACATGAATTAACAGAGAAAACAGGACCTGATCAAATGGGAAAACAACTTTTGATGGCTTCTGCTCATGTACTGCATTCTGTAAAGGCACAAGTAGAGAAAAGTCCAATTTACAGCACTACTGTGTTCCAGTAGCATGCCGTCTTTGCCAAAGATAATACTGGAAAACTCTTTTGGGAAACCTCAAGCATGTTGTCGTCGTCCCCCGTCCCCCCCGTCCCCCCCACCCCCCCGCCAAAACCCTGTAATTGATAAACATGAAAAAGCATCTGAATCATATCATGCACACAAATAGAAATCATCTGGCTCCGAACAAACTGTAATACACTCAACACTTGACAATTTCTTCAAGCTCACCCTAGAGTCCCCATAAATTTCAGTCCCACCATTAATTCTATCATGCACATTGAAGTCTGTGGGGAGAAGGAGGGAAACAAGAGAAAAAGGCATTGCAAAAACTCTGAAATCATCATAGCAAAACTTCCAGTTTGGGTCAGGAAAAGATCAGATCAGAGTTGTTGTAAGAAATCACTTAAAGCCAGAAATTAAGAAATACTTACCTTACAGTGCAGTTCCTTTCATCCAGATTGTTAACTTTACAGAAAATACGCTCCCCATCTTCCTTTAAATCCTCTGCTTGCCTCCTTACTTCAACTGAGACTTCCTAAAAGTGGTTTATAGCACAAGTAAGACACCAAGTCATCATGTTTCAGACGCCCGAAAAATCTATCATTATGGAACCTCTTATTTGTGGGTTTGCTCTGTTTGAATATACATGAAGTCAACAGCATAGCATGTCTTAAGCTTGTTTGGTTTTAAGTGGTACAGTATGCTATGTGACCTCTTGCACAGCACTACCGACCTGGCTGTGCTCGAGTTACTGCTCCACTTTGCTGATCTACAGAAGAGCTTAACATTCATATAAACCTTCGCCACTTCCATTTGGCAAAGACAAAAAAAAAAATGCAGCAAAGAAGTTACAGCAGAGTTGCTCACATTTTAGAAGAGGCAAGTACATACCAGCTTTTGAATCCCTGAGCGTGTACTTTAGTTTCTCAGTAAAACACACAACATTGCTGTTCCAGAATTTTATTATCTCACTATCTTCAAACAACCACACCCAAAGCATAGCTTCACATTACAAACACTGAACCTACAGGAAATTTAATTGCGCATTAGCTCTGGAATCATCTGAATCATATATGCGAAACAGCATCTTTATTTACTTCAGTCTGTTGTAAGCATCTTCAATGCACTTATCACCATATTTTCCAGGTGCCTAAACAGGTGTCTGCTTTTTGCCCCAGGAGGCCTATACTGAACTTAAAGGCACTGACTAATAAACCAGAAATGCATACATGGAATAGATTATATGATGATTTTTCTGCTGGGTAGGCAATTACTTAATAATTTAGTTTAATTTAATTTTCAAAATAACTTCCAGGTGAGTATTTCCAGTGCCTGGAATCTCTACCGTAGTAAATTATTCGCATAGTTAAGTCTGCATGTAGAGTTCAAAAGTAACTTTTGCAAACCTTAAAGACACAAAAAACTTGAAGAAAAAGAGTTTACAACTTTTAGAGATGAACATATTTTGTTTCTTTTTGAGCTATTCTCATTCTACTCCCTGTATACACATACACACAGACGTGCTGCGTAGATGCGTATGTATGTATGCAATGTTTTTACCAGGAGGGGAAAAAAAAGAAAAAAAAAATAATATACAGCTGCACTGCCTCAAATCTTTTCTTGCATAAGGTGAAGTTCAACACAGGTTGAACACACTATGACTCCTTATAGGTATCAGACAGCCTTGTAGCAGCTTGAACAACATCTTTTAAACAGAGAACTTAAGAGACTTGGTTTCTCTGTTTACTTCCCCTGCCACCTGCCAACCATTCCCTGGCCCTGCTCAGTTAAAAATTAACTTAACATTTACTTGCAACTTGAACAGACATTTGGCATCTCTCTAAGGAATAAATTTATACATTTTAAATCAAGCAAACTGACATAAAATAAACCACTAAGCAGTTACATTTGTTGCTGTAGCATAGCTTTAACATTAACAGGCATATTTTTAATCTCTAAACTTTATTAGGCAGAAGTTTTGTCCTATGTAGCTTTTGCATCAAGCAAGTTTAGAAGAAAAGAGAAAATCCATGGAAAATGATTAGACCATTAATGAAATTGGACAGAAGTAGGTATAATTTGCCCTTGGAACATTTTTCTTCATTGTTTCAGAGATCTAAAACCCTTAAAATGGGGAAGGCAGCCACACCAATGAAGAAGTAACTCTGGGTGAAGACTGCTTTGATCCTCCTATACCTCTACTGTAAAAAAAGAGGATATTATCAAATCAACCAGGTTGTTTTCTTCCATCTGGCTACAATACACAAAAAATTACTTGATCCGATTTGTGTAGCTCTGCTACACTCAATTCCTGTGCACTACAAACTTTATCTTCTTCATTTTACTTGTGAGAGCTACCTGTAACAATTATTCCCTTACTGACAAAACGCAAACACCATACTACATTGTGTTCCTAAACTGCAAGTTTTCATAAAAATTATCTTTCCCCCTTCACCACTCTCCTGCATGCCCCTCTCCCAGGCAATTTAAAGGATAATGCTAAAGACGCTTGTACCTGTTTGTAGAAATCAGTAGAAGGAGATGATCGAGACCTCTCATGGCTGTACTGGGGTTTCTCATGTTGTTCGTGGCCTGCATCAAGGATATTATCAGCTGAATGGTACCTTCCCGAGCTCCTTGGCTCTGCTGGCTTCCGCTGCTCCTTCCATGATGCCTGGTACTCTGCAAAGGTTCCCAAGCGTTGTGGCTGTTCAGGTTTCACAATCCTATCAGCAGCCTTATTGCTGCTACTGTGGTGGACGTTATCTTTTGAAGCATGGGAAGTTTCAAGTCTAGCAGAGGCTGCCCGACCTCTTCTCTCATACCATGACTCCTCTCCCTCTTGTCCACTATGAGTTTTCTTATCTGGCCTCTCAGGCTGTCCCTCAGCTAGACTGTGGGGAGCTGGTTTCTGTGCCAATTTCCTACATGCAGGCTTACTTGTTTCTTCAAAAAATTTCCACCTGTCTGCAAACGAGCCCAGGGCTTCTTCAGATGTATTTGGATGGCAATGAGCATGGCACTCATCCTCTGACATCCCCACCTCATTCATCTTCTCTGGTTCAGAGTAAGACTTCAGTTTTTGCTCTGTTGTGAACCTCTTCCTGGCTCCGATGCGAGAAACGTGATGAGTGCCACTCCCTGTAGGGTTCGGTTTAGCTTGTGTAGCCTCGAGGAATCCAGACACATCTTCAGAAACCAAAGCCAATAACGAAGAGTTGTAACTACCAGATTTACGCTCAGGTGACCTGGGGAGATATTCAGCGGGGCTGGGCTCCAAGTCCCGTCGTTTGAAGGACGTTGCCCTCAGAACCCTGGCCTGCGCTTCCTTGAGGTGATCTTTGTAGGTGTTGGTAAAGTTAGTGTCTGGGGAGGCAGTGACATTTTCTGCCGAATCTGGCTTCCAGGTCTCACTGCACTCCTCCATTTCAGATGACCCTACTAACGTAGCACTGCTTTTACTTTTCTGCAGCTTTGCTCTCCTCATTTGGATCTCATTTCTCAGGGTTGTTGCAAAACGATCGCTCCTTCGTGCCTGTTTAGACAAGTGAGTGTCAAATGGGGCCTGTCGCTCTGTTACTGCTTCTGGACTGTTATCAGACTGTTTTTTCCCTTCCTGAGCTAAAGAGTGCAACATTGGAGTCTTCTGAGGAGAGATCTTGCTACTCTCATCTTTCCCCCACCTAAAATCTTCCGGAGCAGATCTGTTTTCAGCGGTAAGGACACAGCCCTTTATATACTCTTGTTGACTGTACCTAGTTTCACTTTCCTCAGAGCTGCTCTCAAAGTTTTTCTTTTGTCCAGACTTTTCAACATGATTGGGTTTTTTAGCTTCTTCTACTACAGCACACCTAGCATCCCCCTCTCTGTCCACTGGGTAATGACTACTGTTCTCACATCCTTTCAGTGAAGATTCAACAGGTTGTTGAGGTAGACAGTATTTTGGTTTTTGGACCATTGTGACAACCGCAGGATTTTCGTGAGGTCCAAGCGATGCATCAGTCCCCACTGCAGGTTTCCAGCTGTCGTCCTTGAGTTGTAGTGGCTTTGAGCTTCCCTGAGAAGGCTGTTTTGCTGTCACGCAATAATAGCGACTCTGTCCAGTGTTGTCCACCTTCTGTTCAGCAGCACTGTTCGAAGAAGAGGAAGGGTTGGGCAGACTGGCTTGGTTTGGACTGTAGCCATGAAAATGATCTGTAGGTAACTCCTGAATGCCACTATAGGACAGATAATGTGGCTGATCTTTAGGCGCAGCTAAGATTCTTGCATTGTGAAAAAAAGTGCTTTCATCACTGTACTGGTGCTGGTGGTGGTAACTGTAAGTAGGCTGTGCAAACCGAACATCAGTGCTGGACAAGGACATCTGCAGTTTGTTCACAGTTCCTGCATTACTATTGTACCTTTCACCAGTTGAAGAAAAAGTGTGTTCTGAACTGAGATCAGATTTGTAACTTGAGCTGCTGACCCTCCTGTCACATGCTCTGGAGGGCCGCCGCTGCTGCTCCACAGTTTCCAAGTTCCAGTCACTCCTGGGCTGAGACCGGTTCAGGGCTGTAAAGTGCTGCGTGCTGGCACCCTCTGAGTACACAGGACCATGGGCTTTCTCATGGCCTTTGGTAGCAGCAAAGCTGTCACTACGAAGAGGTGGAGGTGGAGGGGGAGGAGATGAAGACTTCTTCTTATCAGGAACATACCAGACAGGTCCAAAACTGGATCTTCCAGAGCTAGTGAGCTTGCAATCGGGGTGTTCCTCTATTCTAGGACTTCTGCTGTTCTCATATTGGATGGGAGCTGGCAAATATCCAGGTTTGTCCTCTATTCCACTGTTGTCATTCAAGAGCTGGCCAGACTTGATTCCGTGCTTAGCAGTCTCCCAGTGGCCTACTTTGTATAGCATGTTCTCCGTCGAAGAAGTGTCTGCATTGGATAGAGTGTGGTCAGGGGTGCTAGAACTCGTGGAGAAGGACCCGTAGGCTGAATCCCGCTTACTTTGGCTCCCTAGATGATCAATGCTACTGTTAGATCTTGCAGAAGAAAGTCTTCCATACTGGGCTACTTGTGGAGTGTGGTCCCAGCTGTCCATACTTCCCAAAGAGCTGAATTGGTCAGAAGTGCGATGTAGACTTGACTGATCCCATGAGTTTGACAGGTCATGAGAAGAACAACTATGGTAGGAAACAAAAAGCCTCAGCATAAATATACCAGTCAAAAAATACCACAATGTAATTACAAACATATGGCCACCAATTTCACTAACACTGGTTAAGATCCATCTGCATAGCAGCTATTCAAGACAAACAATCTAATAAAATTGGAAGTTTGAACACAAAGTTGGGGCTTTATCTTTATACTCTGACACTGACTCAAAGCTTGAAACCTTAATAACTAACTCAACTTCCCTTTGTAAGTTTACCAATAAGTAATACACATTTATCTCCTTGAAGGCTCCCCTCTCCCTCTGCAAATTGTTGGTTTTACTAACTTGACTTTTAGACAAATTTAGTTTGAGCTCCATTAGCTTTTCAGCTTATTTTCCAGGCACCCTGATTCTTCCAGCTATTAAACTCATGTACTTCCCTGTTCATCTTTTGTAATCTCACTCTAAACTTCTTCAGCCCATAGTTATTCCCTTGTCCTGCTTATACAAATCTGCCCATTCATTTAATATTTTCATTTCTAAATGCAAGTTCACTAAAAGCATTTGCCTTGAATGCCACCACTTTAGTTCTGAGCCTCCACATGTACCTTACCAATGTGGTTTCAAACCACTCTCAGGCTGACACCCCTACAACATCGTTCAATCCCACCCCGTTCCACATCACTGACAAGAAAACATCAGGAGGAGATGCCAGGGCAATGTGAGCTCTGCATGGCCAAAACTAAACTTCTGATCTTCCTTCAAGAATCCTTACCACCACCAGTTCTCCTCCGTCAGTCTTCCCTCTATAGAAAGGTCATCTTTACACTGTACTTTCTCTGGATCATTTGCCTAGGATACTATTTCAAAATCTTGCTGCTTCTGTTCTTTTCCTATGCAATCAGTTTTATTCTGTTTTCTTTCTTTTCTATCCTTCACAGGACCCACCTCCTGTCAATCCAACACACTGATGCTGAGACGATAGTCTTTCTCATCACATCTCCCTGTTTGAACTTCACTGGCAGCCCCTCCTGCTTTTATATACCAAATTCAAATTCTTGCCCTTGCATGTAAAGCCCCTTGGTAGAAATCCCAGAATTATTCCACTTCCCTGTAGCTATAATTATATGAAGCATCTATCATATCTTGTACAGTAAAGAAACCTGTGAAAGCTAGCAATGAAATTAGATTAGTCCACATAAAAAATACAAAGAGTGATATAAATCTCTTTTTCTGTCGAAAACATTGCAAAAGTCAACTCAACAGTCCTTTGGAATTCAGTATTAACATGAGAATTGCTTTTTCCCCCCTCTATTACTATAGCCTTTGTAACTGTTTTTAAACAATTGCCACCAAAAGCAATTTACATGAAATAGAAGAAGGTATACTTTGTGCTTATTTTCTAAAAGCATTTTATTAACAAGATGCGCTAGCGCTGGCCTCATCTTGTGGGATTTTTGTTTTTTTATTTTGAGCATTTTAAAATATCTTGTTGAATATTTAAAAAGGTCTTAATTGTCATCTTAGGCAGATACTGCAGTTCATGTAAAAAGTCTCTTGGTCACTATTAGGATATCCTTTGTTAATGAAGAATGCAAGCCAGATATTGCTATGAATTGCTGATAATTTTCCCCCTCTTCAGCACTAAGAAGATACTTGGCATGGGTTCAAATAAAGATGACACCTGTGCAAGAAAGCCTCAATTTACAATTTACAAGTCTCATGTAGATCTGATGGTATCAAATGTGAAGCACAGATCATCAGCATAAGAGGTCAAAGCCCTGCTAGAAAATGTCTAAAGGAAACCCAGCAGATACAGCAAAAGCTTCAAAGGAAGGCCAGGAAAGCTTCTGATAGTGTCTTACTTCAAAGAATGGCCTCCTGTGGTCTTTATCTGTGGCAATCCTTCCATGAACCCTGACATGGAAGAGTTCAAAAGCCATTTCTCTGCCTGAGCCTGGCATCTCGGGATATCCTTCTCTCAATGGCTTTTTTAGAGTGTGTTCACAAAAGCACTTATGCTGCTGGTCGAAGTCCGGCAGGTAAAGTCCAGGAATAATCTACAAACACCATCCTTGGCCACTTTGGCCAATAAGCACCCCTGCCCCAACCCTGGGGCATGAGTTTCTGCTTCTGGGCCCTCCCAGACATGACATCTCAACAAATCAGACCACATTCGTACCACATGGGATTACAGACCAGATGTACGTGACCCTAATTGCCCCCCAAAAATCAGTTTATGCAGCCTTGTCAAAGCACACTTGCCTCACACCCACACCTGTAAGGCCAGAACAAAGTAGAAGAGGTTATTGATTTCAACTGCACACCCAGGGCACAAAAAAAAAGTTTATAAGGTCTTCTATTATAGTATATCCTACCGGAAGAAAATGCAGGGTCTAAACTTCAAGCAACTTAACATAGTTCATATCCACACCTCCCAGAAAAGTGCACTCAGCTTTAGCCTATGGTGGGCTAGGAAAAAAGTCTGCATCCGTGTTGTTAAGGTGTGACTTCTGTGAAAAAGTCAGCAGAAGACGCACAGAGAGAAATTAAGGCACGAAAAGCTTACAAGGTCTAAACTTTCTAGCCTTGCGTGAGAGGCACCTAGACCTGGCCTAGTGCTCCCAAGACAGCTTACAGTTTTTGGATGAAAGTCACATGATAAAGAATACACATGTAGTGGTGGATGTGGAGAGCTGGGCTCTAGAACTACCCTCTCTATCTACAGTGGTACAGTCTCTTCTGGTCTGTCTGTCTTCATCTAGCGTCATGCACCTTCTCAAAGGTCCAAATTCAGTAGGCTGGCAAAAAAACCCCACCAAAACCAATCAAAGAAGCCCCCCCAAACCAAACCAAATCAATAAATCAATTAATCATAGCTTAATCTAGCATCTACCTAGGTAGTAAGGACAATTTTCAGAGGGTTGTTTTGTCCAGCTGCACCTCACCCCTCCAACAAAATCCAGGCGTATCCTACTTGGAAAAGAGCAAAAGCATTTCTCTCCCTGATTGAACTCTCCATGTTTTACAAGTGATTCAGTTTTCACACTCAAAGGGGGAATACAGGCAGGAACATTCAGAAGTGATTTTAGGCTATGAACACCAATCTCAGATGCTTAGCTCAAGGAAGGATAAAAAATTCCAGAAACTGCCCAAGGATGGGATCCTTGGGCTAGAAATGTCCCCTTCTCAGGCTACTTTTATTATCTCCTTGCATACTGCTGCTTTCGGCTACTCATTGCTGTACCTCCCCTTCAGCTTGGTGCCTGACGTACAGTGCTTCTTGGTTTTGTGAACAGTACTTTGAAAGTGGGAAATCCCTGAAGCCTCTCACGTTCTCTTTTTGCAGAGGAGCAAGCCCAAAGAACCCCCCTCTGCTGGGGGATCCTCAAAATACCCAAATCCTTGCACTGGCACTCTGTGAAAGCTGGGCCTCCAGCAGCTACAGTCTGAAATCAGCTCTGCCACAGAAACTATCTTGGGCAACAGACACCAGGACTGACAGGTCTCCCAAATACATCACCTTTCAAGTGGGCAGCGCAGGCAGCCAAGGGGTTCAGGGAGGCAGTGCCCTGTGAACCCTGGTATTAGACAGTGCTAAAGCCACTAAATCTTTCAGCAGCATCTGAGAAAGCAGAATTGGTCTTTTTTACCAATATTGATGTCCACCAGCAGTTGCTGCTATTCCTGATATGTAGGGGGAAAGGATTGCTCTATTTCCTGCCTGAAGCTTATTTCAAACTGGCCTTGAATAAAATTAATATTTTTTTTCCTTTTTAAAATACTGTGATTTGTCCAGCTTCTGTCAAATCACACTGAGACATGTATCTTGTAGTATTTTACTTTCACAAGGTACAAGGACAACTATCAGGAAGAACAGGAAGCAAATATTGATTTACAGCTCAGTCAGAAGACTCAGTAGACTAGAAGTAGAAATACTCTTGAGTGAGCATTGCAGCCAGGAACTCTATAAAGTTTTCAGAAATTTCTGAATTTTGTTTCTACGTACCCTTGTACTTTTACTGTCTTCAAATCTATAAATCTAATTCAGGTCATCTATATGAAATTTAAATACAAACTCTCTAAATCAGTGTAAACCAGCAGCAATTATAATCGAGGATTTGAGAAATGTAATGTGCTAGAAACTTCTGCTAATGAAGTGTTACAAAAGGCGTTTAAAAAAACTTTTCTGTCTAAATGTTAACATTCATATTTTATTCAAGGACAGATAAAAAAGTTATTTTAAAAACAGTAGGGAGCTTCCAAAGAAAACAAACTATGGAAAAACAATTGTAAAAGTGACATGAAAAATAAAATAAAATCTTAAAGTATGAATGTTCTTCTGTTTTAACTGATAAACTAACATCAAGAAGTAATGATGAAGAATGTACAGCAGTAAGTAGAGGAAACACAAGCCTACTTTCTAAACTGGGATTGTGTACCAGACTCATTTTCTTTAAAGCTCAGTGTAACTATGGCCCAATGGGAACTGAGAAGAAAAAAGCAACAAAAGAAAAAAACCCACACAAACTCAAAACAAAAAAACCCTCCTGAAAATGTTACCTATGAATAGGAAACAACAAGAACCTGTAACCAGACACAAATGGGCATTACCTAAAAGTTTAAAGTTTCACAGCTAAAACTGCACGGGTGCCAGCCTTTCTCCCCTAGTGCTGAACGAGACCTAACAAATATTAAGGTGCTTTAAACAGAGACTGAAAATCATTGGTCTTATTACCTCTCTACACAAGCAAGAGCACAGTTGTAGGGAAGATCAGATTACAGAAAGACAGTTTAACTTATAAAACCAGTAATACCTTAAAAGTTCAACAGTAAAACATTCTGCATTCTCCCTTTAGGAAAAGGCTTTTTAATAGTCTGAAGCAGTATCTTTCAATTTCTTCCCCCTTTAATATTTCACTTTAAGTATGTTGATTTTGATGGTTTCTTTTTGCTTATAAATTAGGTTTAGGACAGTGGACACTGAAAGGACATGCAGAGCAAGAAACATAACCTTTTGACTGCCTTTAAAGCTTGTTTCTTACCTTTCAATCACATGCACATATCATATACTGTTTCTGAAATCCACTCACCCATATGTCAAACTTCCCATGCTCCCCCTTCAAGCATTGAAAGGACAGGCAATACTAAAGATGTATAACACAACAATTCTGCATTTGTGGTTTTAAAAAACACTCAACGACATGACCTACATTATTATTGTCTCGCTGTTGGAGCTTAATGCGTGTAACTTAAGCAGAGACTCACCTTGCATGATAGCGTGAGTGCCAGGAAGAGCAGGCATTGGACGATGAAAGGTGTGACGTGGCTGTCTCAGGTTGACTTTCTGTAAATTTGGTTGCGTGCCAAGAGTGAGGCCTGCAGGCTAGGTCATTTCTTCTGAAAACGAGAGAGGTAGAGTGCATTAGTTTAATGCAAACAGTTCAGTAAGGTGACACGCAGCAAAAAAATCTACCAGGGCAGTAGTCAAATAGGACACAGGCATAACAACTTTAAATGACAGAAAACGAGACAACTTTCTACATGCATGACAGTTTTGAAAAGACACCAGCATTCCTTTAAAATGCCTGAGATGCAGTGAAACGTCCATACTCTCCAAGGTCTGTGCTTGGGTGGTTTTGGGGTTTTTTTTACATTTTATTTATTTTGGGGGTGGAGTGGTTTTTATGAGGGGCAGAGACAGGCAAATGAATTTTAAAGTACCTGACACATAACCAGCACTTTAACAGTTAAAGCTAATACTGAGACTTATGACTCTTTTACAACATGACAACAGTACAGCAGGGTTTTGGCAAGGTTTTACTGCAGGTATGTGCTTATGGGAGGAGGTGGGAAGAAAAGAGTTAATGACAGTAATGACAGGAACAAATAAAGGCACGTATGTTGTTTCATACAAGTTAGTAAGAGTGATATGACTAATAATTTTAACTCCAGCCAAGTTCTGCTTCAGCTCTTGAAATGTTTGGCAGGTATGCAGAGGTTTTTTGTTTGTTTGGGGTTGTTTGTTTGTTTTTTTTAAAGAACATACCTCAAAAATAGTTCAGCAATTCATCTAAGTCCCCAAATATCTACTTGGATATCAGCTCCAAATGTACATGCTCATGTAATGGAAGAGATCCCTGCTAAGAAGTACGAGTTGTTAGAGCTTTGTACCTTGCAAACCTTTCTGAAAAACTGCTCTACACTCCTCTGCCCCCTCCTTCTGTTCAGGAATTAGTAACAACAGCTTGCACTTCCTGACTTGCTGTTTGTAACACCTCTTTGCACTCACGAAATAAGTTCATTCTTTTTTCCCCAATATTAATAAGACTTCTGGGTGAAATTCAGTGAGCAGATGACAAGCATGGGCCATTTGTCTAGACTCTCTCAGAGGCCTAGGAACGAAGCAGGAACTATGTGAAGGTAATTCATCTTGCTCTTCTCTTTGGCTCATCCTGGAGGAAGTGTAATTTAAAATTTAGACAATGTATAGGGTGAGACAAATCCCATCCTACCAAGTCACAGTCTGAAACAGGCTTATAGGACCTTAGCTCTTGAGGGTTTTTTAATGCACTTACGTATTTCACTTATGTATTTATGAAGTTTATTACTGCAAGGTTAAGTAATTTGTCTAAGTTACACAAGTCATTTGCTAAACTGAGAAAGTGTTCCCTATTTTCAACTTGAACTCTAAAGGCAGTTCTACATTTTTTTTTCCTCATTCCCCCTTTTTATAAATTTGGGTTATCAGACAGCCAGTGGATTCAGAGAACAAAACTAAAGCTCATTATAAACCCCGTATCTTCAAAACAGGTCAAATTTGAGTACATGGCTTTTTGCAGTACATTCAGGAAGATCTGATGAATTCAATGATCAATTGCCTTTCCAAACTCTGCATGCAAGGGAGAAGGAGAATAATAATTCTACAGGGAAGCTGTAATTTCACTAAGAAGTGTAGCATCATTACTGTCACTAAAGAAAGAAGTAATTGTTTCCATAAACAAAGGCCTACTCTTCCCAGCATGACAAAAGAGAAAACAGTTAAGCTGAGCATCACTATGTTGTTCTTTCTTGGTAGGATATGAAATTTAGAGAGTGAGTGGACAAGCCCCAATACTCTCAGTGCAAACAAGTGCAAACAATTCTGCTCAGCCATGTGATGATAGGCTCCAGACAGTCCTTGGGTACTCCAAGGGCTCCAAGCCTGTGTTCAGGTGTGGAAAAAAATGTCTCCACTGTTCAGCTGCACAGAACATGGAAGGGTTTTTTTCCCCCCACAGCTTACCTCCAATGGTACTGATACCTGCTCAGTAAACCACAAATACCTATTTAGGCAAATTCAATAGACCTCCTAGGCATCAATTCATCAAAAAGGTTTATCTATTATGAGACAATTACTTTTCTATGATGCACCACTAAGGAAACACAAGACAAGAAAACTAGCACAATACAAGTAATGTTTGGAGCATAAGGAAACGAAGGTTGGGAAGCAGGTTTCTGCGACAGTTTGCTATGGGCTTGGTAAATGGTAGGAGGAATCCAATCAGTGTGAAGGAACAGAAGGGATGCACTTGTAACATCAGTACTGTACCTCATGGAACTTCTCAAGATCTTCATAAGATAGTGTCTTGCTACATGAACATCATTTTCAGACGGCATTTTCTGTGCTACAATATCCACCGCCACTTTCATCTTCCTTAGCAGCCAAGCAAGGGGAGGAACAGACTGGATTGAGTTGTGATATGAGGCAAGTCAAGTGGACAAGAACTCAAAAGTTCTGTTTCATTTTTTGTATTTGTGGACACACATATTTTTGAGAGGTTTTGGGGGTTTTTTTGACCTAATGGTCTGAACAGCCTAAAAATACTGGTGGAAAACCTAGAAGGTAGAATCACGTAGACAACTGCTTTCGTTGAAGTCCACAACATGACTAAAAATCAATTTACTGTGCCTAGTCAACAATGCTTTCTGCTCAAGTCTTAACATTTAATTACATTTACGATGTCCTGCACTTCAAGAAACAATTTTTTCTAATAAGTGGAGCACAGAGTGAATATTGATTCCAAAACTCAGCACAAATGGGTAGAAGGACTGGAAAGAAAATACTAAAAGACTCAAAACAGGAATATTCTGCAGGCAACTAAAGATGCTGGAAGCTGAGAATTTATATTCTAACGTAATACCTCTGTATTAATTCTGAGTGACAGAATGAGATCATCTGAACCTACAACCCAGAAAACCTCTAGCATTAATGGAAGCATTAATAAAAGCATTTCACTGAGAGTGTCGTTCTACCAGTGCTTTTACAGAAGCTGCTGGAAGGAAAATCCTGATAAGCTTTGAAGATACGATACAAAGGGAAAAAAACAATTTATACTGACTGTAAGCATTCCGTTAGAGAGTGGTCTCAATGACATGTTTGTGAAAATACTTTAGCAATAAAACAACCTTTCCCATCCAGTTTTTCAGAATAAGCCTGTCCTTTTATAGTTACTGCTTGGAAGTCATTAAGAAAGACATTCTGAATTTCAGAGGCTACAGAGTTTAGAAATACTGGTTTAGATTGTTGCAGCAATACTGTGGAGGTTGACTGGATATGGGGGACACCCTTACCCCCTGCCCAAAAAAAAAAAAAAAAAAAAAAGAAAAAAAATGTACTTCCTTGATCAAGAGAGACAATTAAACTGGACAAGCAGATTTACCTGTAAACAACAATGGAAGTCAGACAACTATCTTAAAAAATTAAAAGTAGACAGGAAATTGAATAAAGTGACCAAACTACCCCAGCATATAAGAACAATACCAATCAATACAAGCTATTTTCTGTTTTCACACACATTCTGAATTTATCTAGGTACCGTTTAGACAAAAGGACAGCAGATACAACAGAGGTGTGTATTCCCATGCCCCCTCCCTCCCTTCCCCCCCCCCCCCCCCCCCGCAGAATTTGTTTTATTCTCATCTACCAAAGAGCACCCTTGTTGTAACCCTATCACACAGGCTTTTGCATTTGGAGTCCCAAAGCAAAAGGAGGACAGGCAGTTCCAGGGACCTCTGTCCAGGTAAAAAGCAATTTCTAGGAGTTATCTGTCCGTTAGTGTCTTGTTCCAGCCCTCTGCTGAATCAACAAAGACAGAAGGCCTGACTGCTGGCTCACATACAAGCATAAGGCTGCAAATCTTTCACTGCAAGTAGTGGCAGCTATGCATGACAGAGGCTGTACAGCATTTCTGAAATGGAAAACTGGCTTTTCATCCCTCTCATTCATCTTGTTACGGGCTCCTTCTCTTTAGCTCAAAGGAGTGTTTTTATTTTCAGCAGTGGGGACACACCCACATGAAGACACTCTGACTCATCTCAAGAACAAGATAATGAACAGTTCCTATGGGGGATTTTCAGGTAAAACTTTGGAAATGTGAAAATAAACAGTCATACTAACAGGGTATTTTATCCAGGGCTGCCCAGCCACCTCCCTTTTTAAAGGCTATCTTTTGTTATTTCATGTCCTTATGCTGTCCCAAATTTACCGATCCGTATAATTACTTTTCCCGTTAAATCCAAATAATTGTTCAAAATGGCTGAGCTCGTCGGGGTGGGGGGCGAAAAAGGGAACTCCTTTCCAGTTCACAAAAAGCCCCCCGCCCCACCCCCGCCGGGTTCCACCAGCGCTGCCAAAGGCGGCCCAAGGCTGCCCTGAGGAGGGGTTTAACTCTCCCCGCTGCCCGGCACCGCCCGCCGCCCGCGCGCAGGCCCCGCCGGCACGCGCCCCGCCCCGCCAGCGCCCCCTGCCGGCGGCGCCGCGTCCCGCCACCACAGGGCTCTCGGCAGCGAAGGCGTCTGTCTGCCCTGAAAATCCGGTACCGCTCAGCTCCATCTCCCCCGTTCGCTGACTTCTTCCTCCTCCTGTTCTTATTTCGCAGGCTAATTCACCCTCCTCAGGACGCCGGGGTGGCACACCGTTCGGTGACCCCGAGCCCTCGCATGGCCGTATGTCCGCTGCTGGCGGCGGCAGCTCTCGGGCCGCGCGGCACGGCTTCCCGTCGGGAGCGGAGTCCTTTACAGCTACGGCTCCCTCTGGCACGGCTAACCAGAAGCGGGCACTTGATGCCAAGTCCTTGCAAATGCAATGCTTCCTACTGTTCATCTGCATCAGCTGCGCCCAGAAACAAACCCCAGGTTTAGACAGGAGTTCCCAATTTTTCCAATTTAAAAGGATGGATGGATGAGAAGCAGCCTCAGTCAGAACTGACCTGTATCTACAAAGAACTGTTACACGCTGTCAGTGCTAATTCTCTGACTTAAAACTGTTGTAGTGATTATTTATATTAAAGATTCTTGAACAAAATATATTCAGTTTTCAGTTACTTTGGCTTCTACAGAACATTTTTGTTCACAAAGCTGCAGACCACTATTTCACAGTATAGTCCACCTGTTTCAAGGCACAACTTCCCTGCAAGCCCCAGAATTTGGGAACCAGTCAACACAGCTAAACTGAACAGCAGCTACTAAAATAAAATTATCCTCCCTCCATTCACCAAGATGCAACTCAAGGTTTTCCAACAGTGAAGCAAAGCATTTCTCCAGCACTTTGTTTTTAAAATAGCCCGAGATCACATTTTCAGTCACAGCAGGAGGTCCAAACTACTTAAAGTTATTTTAAACCTTGCGTGTAACCAGGGATTTGTCCTGATTCCAGCGTAAGGTAAATGGCTACAAGACTGCCCTGCCTGCATACCAAGGATGTAACACTAAGGAAATGCAGACAGGCTGCAGCACTGAGATAAAATGGAAACCTACACGTGCGTAAAGATCAAATGGACAATCCATCAGCGTTTGCAAACAAGAAGCACGCTCAGACACTGCATGTACTGAACAGTACGTCTCACAAGGTGCCCTCATTGTTTCAAAGCCAAATAAACCAAATCATGCTGCACTTGTTTGTCGTACAGAAAAAAATCCTCTGGCACATCATTGAGATGGCCAGTTACAGCGTTGCTGCATGCCAGTCATGCAAGTTGGAACTGAATGAGGAGTTTGGTCTTTGGGATCTCCTCAGCACACCACTCATCCATTGTTTTTTAGTTCACATAGAGAAAACTTCAAGAACTTGAGGTGACAGCACAGGTGCCCTTGCTTGTCCCCTTATAAATACCAAACGACTTCATAGTTCCCAGCTTTCTCACCTCACCTCCTTTAAAATAACACTAGGCCAGACATACCAACGCTTCATTAACTAATTTTTTATAAATCTGTATGTGCTGGGGGAAGAAAAGTCTTTCCAAGCCATGTCATCTTTTTTTTTTTTTTTTCATTACAGTTCACCAGTCTTGTGTTCAATGAATTAAAGCACTAGAGGACCAACAAATAATGCAATTAAATGGGTATGCAAAAAGCCACTGTAAATAAACTACTTAATTTATGAAAAACATTATTTTGATTTTTTTTAGTCTTCTGAATCCTTGGTGGGAAAAAAAGGAAGCTGAAAACCACCATGAAGCTGTAGTCACCCACAGGGGCCTCAAATGTTAACAAATTAACAGCGTCACCATCTTTCACTCCAAAAATAGTTCAATGTATTTTTCCCTGCAGCTTGTGAAGACCTCACCCAACTGCCTAACCTGGGAGCTCATAATTAGAACAGGATGATTTTTTTTTCTAAAAAGAAAAGAAGGTAAAATTGCTATCTGAACAAATCAAGTATTTTCTTTGGAATGAGCACTTACTTGGTCAAAATGTCATCTGTCTTTCTTCTTACCCTCCCTTCAAACAGACAAACAACATTTCTTTCTATAAAGAACTGAAGGAGTCATTGCCCTCCACAAAGACTTTAGGTGTTTGTTCTGTCAGGCAGCTATATTCGTAGAATCCAAATTACTTCACGTTACATGAGTCACCGCTGGCAGATCTATCTGCCAGGGTAATATAGGAATGAAGTGTCTAAAATTCGTCAAAAGACTAAGGTCCAGCAGCAAAAATATAAAAGGAATGTGAATAGCTTCTTGTGTCATTCTCAGTAGTGCAATACATCCAGAAGCTATCCTAACCTAGGCTCAAACAGTTGTTATCAATTCCATAAAGAAGCTTTAGGTTAAGTGCAGCACAATCCCCTCCTCCTTTCCCCTTGCCATTTTCAGTCCTGCCTCCCAACATACCTGTCTGCATCTTTGGATGTAACAGAAAACCAAGCAATGGGTAAAAGTGATATTAAAAGGAGGATAATGCATCCAAAATTTGAGATTGAACACTTTTCCTGAACACAGTTACTCTTCCACTTTATTTCCTCCTCACTGCTTTGAAAATAGAGAAAGGAAAGGAGGTGGTATGTATGTGCTAAAGAGTATGAGAACAAAGAAAAACACAGAAAGCCCCCTGAAAATTTTCATGTAACAATTATATATTAAAGGATCCCCCCTCAATTAAAAAACTCACACAATGTATTTTGAAGTAAACCTTCACTATCTGTCGTTCATAACCAATATGGATGATTAAAAAAGTTATATACATACACACACATATATATCTACACATATATATGTATCAGTATAGATATATACACATGATATGTACATACACATATATACATACACACATGCAAATTCACTTTTTAGGCTTTTCAAAATTCAAAATATGTCCACAACTTCTCAGTTTTGGTCTTCCCAATATACTGAAGCCCTACTAAAACCTGACCCACAGTTCAGTTCTGAATTCATCTCCCTGCTTCTTTCTAGAGCACCACAGCCTGAATCTTTTTGTTCCCTTTTTGTAAGGTTGGCCTACTGCCTTTCACTCAGATTCTGCCTTGGATGCCCCAACTTCCCGCTGTCCTAAGGCTAGACAGCAACAATTTAAATGCTTTTTCTAAAGTACACTCTATGCCAGCATTCACACCATCTATCCATGAGAGCCTTAAATGTCCTTTTCAAAGAGGAATATTTTAGGCTTTGTTTGGGTGAGCCACACAGTGACTGCATAAATTCCTCTCAAAAGCCAACAAACAAGAGGCCTTCCTAGCTGAGGCAGAAGCATGAGGACTGGAAATTTTAAGTTAACTGTATGGAGACATCACACCCTCATTTTTATAGAGATTAAACTTAAAATGTGTAAAATGCATGTTCATGGTGAGCAATAAAGCTGAAAAACTACTGGTAAATACCATCATGGTACGTATTAAGGCAAAAAAAAAAAATACCTGAATTGAACTTCATTTGGGCTGAAAATTTGTTAAAGATTGTTGTACCAGGTATCTACTGAAGATTAAATGGAAGTGCTTTCACATCATAATTGATCAAATGCTGCTTATATGAGATTAAAAAAAACTAGTGTGCCAGCTCAATAGCCTAGGTAAGTGAATTTAAAGGTTATGCTCTGAATATCTGAAATCATCAACAGCATTACTGTTGGTTTGCCAACTGTGCACTGTTTTCCCAAATAAACACAGGAGGGCTGACATATACAAATTCAGATTACTACTAACAACACTCAAGCCATACTAGAGTTTGTTTCAAGGCTATGCTTCTCTCCATTAACAGCAGCACACACCCCATCTGTTTGTCGGAACCACCTCTCCTTGCATATTAGCATCTATTCTTTTGGGAAAATCCCCTGTGACATACTTCACTGGAATGGGATGAACCCATGATGAAAACTAATCAGTTCGGTATATGAAAAAACTCTTCTCTAACCTCAAGACAGCTGAGCCCCGCTGCCTACATCCCCTTGTCTGGTGACAGCTGGATCAGCCACAGGCAAAATAAGCAGATATCCAAGACCGTACGCATAGCGTGCACAGACACACAAGCTGCAGAAGATGAACAGCTGAGAGAGAACAGTTGGTAGTCTCAAGTAATACCAAAACCCATGTATAGAAATTAAAAATAAAGAATAAAATTTACAGGTAAAGAAAAAGGTCATTAGCAGCCTTGTCATCCTAAAACAAATCTATGACTGCCCTAGCGTACTCAACTCTGATTTTCAAAGTTCAAATGTTTTTGATGAGCAGAACAAACTAAATGAAAATTGGGCTCCTAAACAACTCTGTGAATCCCTCTAACTTATCAAATAGTAAACTATTATCCTTTCTGTTTAAAATGTATTGAAAACAAATTATAGTTGTTGAAAACTGTGTCTTAATTAAGGAAAGCTGTTAACAACTGAATAACCATGAAGCAATGAACAAGCCTGATCTAACAGCAGTCCATCCAATTCCTAATCCCTAGCAATTACATAAGCTCCTTGCAACATGTTTTCACATCCTCACCTTCTGCACCAGCAGCTCTTTGCTCAGATCAACCATCTCCCTGGATGGAGCCACCAGCATGATTCCCCCTGGAGAGCCGCCACCGCCTCCCCAGCCCTCATCTCATACTTGTTTGGGATTGACTATTCCCACCTTCCCCTCTCCAAGAACATGGCAAGCTTGCGTTCCCTTTGCAGGCCAGTTCCTTCCTACACAGTCTTTTCCCACCCGTGCCTTTACATTGGCAGGCAGCAGGCTTTTTTGTGGATCTACTGTAGCATCAGAAGGAAAGTAGCAATGATAGAAGATGGTGTTGTAGTCACTTAATAATCAAGTTAAAACATGTAGGAAAACACTGAATATGTATTAAATCCAGTGTATCAGGCTAGTTAATTATACCAGATTTAAGAGCTCTGTCAATGGCTACTAAGAATTATTTAATGGTTTAGATAAACTGCCTTCAAAATCTATTAGTTTAGGGACAATCTGCAGACCTGAATTCAAATTAGGCTTCAGAGCTGAACCTTCCAAAACCTACAAAATTTCAACATATCTACATGCAGAACTCCAACATTATCTACAAGCAAAGAATAACCAACATACGGTGCCTCAAAAAAAAAAAAAAAAACAACCCCACACCATGTGTGGATGTATGTATTGACTGAACCTCAACATGAAGAAAAGACAGGAAGACAAGGATCTGCCTTTTGTTCCATCAGAATCCACAGGACATTTCAGAAGTACATAGACAAGATCACCAAACAAAACGCTCTTCTCAAAAAGAAATCCCTGATTCTCTCAGATCCAACCCCAATTTACTCCTGACATACCCTACACTGGCAACTGAGCTTTCTCCAGCCTGTAGACCTTAAAAGCAGTATCTCAAGCTCTGTAAAAATCTTGCTCTCAACACCTCTGGATTCACAATACCATAGCTATAAATTTCCATGCATGAAAATTAAATCCAGTACCTGTCCTTCCGTAAGATGGCAATTATTTATCCAACTTCTGAAACACAGAAGCTATGTTAACACATAGAGAATGCAGCACTACCAACTCCTAGTAATGAGCCATCTTATTCCCAATCTAAAACTGGCCACAAACACCTTCTGTTTTCTTCAGGGAATGATTAGTATCCTCTCTGGTCCAGTCTGAAGCTGTAATACTGAGATCAGCACAACACTAAAAAGGAGGTACGGATGTCCAGACGTTACAAGACCAGCAGTGCCCTACCAGGGACAAGTCAGTTTCATGTTTCTTGAATTTCTGCATCAGTTTTCTAACTCAACCCTCCAACTATTTCTACATCAGAGCAACAGTCAGATCCTGTCTTTCCCACTTTCTGAAACCTTTTCAAGTGCCATATCACATTTTTTCCTCAAATACAGCAGCAGAAGCGACTTGGGTTCATCAAGACCTAAGAGAAGGAATACTGAAAGTACCACCAGCCAACAGGACCAGTAAGGGAATTCATACAGAAGGACAAACTTGTGGCCCAATTTAGACTCCCCTACCCAATAGCCTTTTCTAAACCTCTGTTGAAACTGTGCTGGTAGCGGTGGCATGGAGATGCACAGGATAATGCAACCTCAATGATACGTTATGCGGTAAAATTGTTCATAAAAAGGAATGGCTAAAGTAGATGCACTGCAGGAATGGTACTTAATGAAATAAATATAACACCACCACAGGTCTCCATTACCAATGATATAGCCCTTTTCCACCAGAAAAAACATTGGAATAAGAAGTAGAACCAACTCAACAGGCCCACATGAAGCCTTTTTGCTCATCTATTCAAGAGCTTTCGCTTGTTAAATATTCAAATATTGCTTCTCAGCCTATTCTCACAACACTTGGGATTCTCAAGTAATCTTCCAAATACTGGCTATGTCACACAACATCCAGAACTTATTTATTCCAGCTTAATCATAACTGAGACAAAAGATGAGTGCAATACTGTAGAAAAAAATTACAATATTTTCCACACTAATAAAGAACTGAATAAGCTTTTTATGCAGAAACTTTCCCTTGACGAATCTTGGTCTCACAAGGACAGAGATTTGAAAGGAAAAACTGCTCCATAAAAAAAAAAATTAAAGGGTGGGGAAAAAAAAAAAAAAGAAAACCTCCTCTTCTGGAGGACCCTCTTCTGGACTACAAATACAAGTATTTGTAAAGATTTATAGTGCTTCGACTGAATGGGACATTTGGAGATAGCTATGCAACTGTAAATCACTCTGTTATATACAGCACTTTTTAAAAAGGATTTTTATTGTCATAATAACTATTTTCAGATTAAAACAGACATTAGACTTTTGGCACATTACAGAGCTCATAATTTGGGCATAAAATCTCAGCTGCCTTAACATGTTGGAAGCCTGAGGCGTAAAGTGGTTATAGTTGCACAATCATAGAATCACAGAATCGTTTAGGTTGGAAAAGACCTTTAAGATCATGAAGTCCAACCGTAAACCTAACACTGCCAAATCCACTACTAAACCATGTCCCTAAGCGCCACATCTGCATGTTTTTTAAATACCTCCAGGGATGGTGACTCTACCACTTCCCTGGGCAGCCTGTTCTGATGCTTGAAAATCCTTTCAGTGAAGAAATTTTTCCTAATATTCAATCTAAACCTCCCCTGGCAGAACTTGAGGCCATTTCCTCTTGTCCTATCGCCTGTCATCTTCTGATGTAACCCCTCCTTCCTTACCTCCCAGGGACAGCTCAAGTGTCAGGTGGAGAGCTAATTGTTCAATTCCAAGTTATATCCCCTTCTTAATCTTCAACTGATGACTGCAGCTGTAATAGTATTATAACAAGAAGCAGTACAATTTGAAACACACATCCATCTACAATTTCTCCACTGGCAAAGGGCAGATACTTTTGTGTAATTTCTTGGAGCATAAACTCCTCTCCTCCTATGCCTGTATTAATTTAGGCCCAGTCTCTCCCACATTTTGTATAGAGACTCTGCACTGAAGTAGAGGGAATCTGCATGGGCAGGTACAATAATGTCACTACTGTCACCACAAGCTCCTACCAGCCTGCAGGGCTGCAGATCTGCACCCTACCCTGAGAAAGGCAAGGCCACCGCCCTCCACCCTAGAGAGGAGATGGAGGCTGCAGTGAACCAAGTGAAAGAAGTTGGCTCCTCTGCTGAGGCTGGTTCTACATCCTGTTTCATCTTCTGACATTTTATTCTGTCAGAAACAGAGTTGGACCCCAACTTAATCCTCCCTGCTGCAAAACATTGCTGATAAGGACATAGTGGTTAAGCAAGACTAAGATCCAGCTGAATGCCACAGAAGCAAGAATGGATAAGAACAACCTTTTTTCCCCTGTATCATCTCTTTTATGGGTGAGTATCTGCATCATCCAGAGACAGTGAATATCATCTTCCTATTGCAAAGGGACTAGCAACTGTGCCTGGAGAAGACGGATCCCTTTGCTCTCTGCACACAGTACTGTACCTACAGGATACACGACTTGTGCCTCCATCCCTGCCCAAACCTTCCTCCCTCCATCACACACAACCAGGGGGTGTGTCTGAATCCTGAAAACAGAGGGCTTAATTTATTCACTCTTCTCAATAACGCAAGACCCTTCCAGAAACACAGACATGAACTACGACAGTTCACGAAAAGGAAATGCAATAAACACAAGGAAGAGTATCTTTGGTCATAGGCTTACCAAGCTGGTGAAGAGGGCTTTAAACTAAAGATGCCAGGGGAGGGGAACCTCAATCCATCCCACTCCTACCAGTTTTGATGGCAGTGCCAGCAACAGATGCCCAGAGCCTGGACAGGGATCACAGGTCAGCAGGAGAGCACCTGAAGAGCAGCACAAAGGAATTCCAGCCACTCCAGCCAGTAAGTCAGCTTCACTGGGGGCCCAACTTAATTTCCTCTATGCAAACACAGGTAGCATGGGAAATACACAAGAGGAGTTAGAGACGTGTGCAGGCCTGCAGGGCTGTGATCTTCTTGGCACCACAGACATGTGGTGGGATGGCTCCTATGACTGGAGTGTCGGAATGGAAGGATACAGGCTCTTTAGGAAGGACAGGCAGGGAACACAAGGAGAGGTGTTGCCTTCTATGTCAATCAACAGCTGGAGTGCATGGAGCTCCACCTGGGGATGGATGAGGAACTGACTGAGAGCTTACGGGTCAGAATTAAAGGGAAGGAAGGGACACGAGATATTATAGTGGGCATCTGCTACAGGCCACCTGACCAGGAAGACTGATTGGATGAGACCCTCTATAGACAGACAGGAGCAGCCTCATGTTCACAAGCCCTGGTCCTCACTGGGGACTTCGACCACCCCAATATCTGTTGGAGGGACAACACAGCAGGGCATAAGCAATCCAGGAGGTTCCTGCAATGCGTTGATGATAACTTCTTTCTCCAAGTGATAGAAGAGCCAACAAGGAGAAGTGCTATGCTGGACCATGTTCTCACCAACAAGGAGGGGCTGGTGGGGAGAGTGAAGCTCAAGGGAAGCCTTGGCTGCAGTGACCATGAAATGGTAGACTTCAAGATCCTTAGGGCAGCAAGGAGGGTGTACAGCAAGCTCGCTATCCTGGACTTCAGGAGAGCAGGCTTTGGCCTCTTCAGGGATCTGCTTGGCAGAGTCCCATGGGATAAAGTCCTCGAGGGAAGAGGGGTCCAAGAAAGCTGGTGTCCTGGTTTAGCTAGGATAGGGTTAAGTTTCCCCAGCAGTGGGGGGAAGCTCTAGCCGGGTTATTCAATACCATGCTCACATCACCTCCTGGCGCCCAAGAGCGGGAGCACAGGAGCATCGATGAATGCATGGGTTATGCGATCTCTCTGCTCTCACTGCTGTATCGGTACATATCTTGCTCTGTTCGTTGTTATCACTGTTATTGTTTGTTTTGTTGCTGTTGTGCTGTTGTATTAAACCTCTCCTTATCTCAGCCCCGGGGTTTTGTATTTCACTCCCTTTGTGGGGGAGGGGCAGCGGCCACGTGGTCTCAGACCCTGGCAGGGACTAAACCACCACAGCTGGTTAATATTCAAGAATCATCTCCTCAAGCTCAGAAGCGATGCATCCCAGAAAAGAGGAAGTCAGGCAAAAATGCAAGGAGGCCTGCATGGATCAACAAGGAGCTCCTGGACAAGCTCAAATGTAAAAAGGAAGCCTACAGAGGGCGAAAGCAAGGACAGATAGCCTAGGAGGATACAGAGAAACTGTGCTGCAGTCAGGAATCAGGTTAGGAAGGCCAGAGCCCTGACAGAATTAAATCTGGCCAGGGACATCAAGGGCTACAAGAAAAGCTTCTACATGTATGTCAGTGATAAAAGGAAAGACTAGGGAAAATGTGGGCCCTCTCCAGAAAGAAACAGGAGACGTGGTTACCGAGGATATGGAGAAAGCTGAGGTATTCAAATGACTTTTTTGCCTCAGTCTTCACAAGCAAGTGCTCCAGCCACACCATCCAAGACACAGAGGGCAAAGGCAGGGACTGGGAGAATGAAGAACCACCCACTGTAGGAGAAGATCAGGTTCAAGACCATCTAAGGAACCTGAAGGTGCACAAGTCCATGGGACCTCATGAGATGCATCTGTAAGTCCTGAGGGAACTGGCGGATGAGGTGGCTAAACTACTATCCATCATATTTGAGAAGTTGTGGCAGTCAGGTGAAGTTCCTGCTGACTGGAAAAGGGCAAACATAACCCCTGTTTTCAAAAATGAAAATAAAGAGTACCTGGGGAACTACAGGCCACTCAGTCTCACCTCTGTGCCCGGCAAGATCATGGAGCAGATGTGGACTTGTGCAAAGCATTTGACACTGTCCCACACAACATCTTTGTCTCTAAACTGGAGAGACATGGATTTGATGGATGGATCACTCAGTGGATAAGGAATTGGCTGGATGGTCACATCCAAAGAGTTGTGGTCAACGGCTCGATGTCCAAGTGGAGAGCAGTGATGAGTGGTGTTCCTCAGGGGTTGGTATGGGGACCGGCACTGTTTAACCTCTTTGTTGGTGACATAGACAGTGGGATTGAGTGCACCCTCAGCAAGTTTGCCAACAACACCAAGATGTGTGGTGCAGTCAACACGCTGGAGGGAAGGGATGACATTCAGAGGGACCCTGACAGGCTTGAGAGTTGGGTCCGTGTGATCTTCATGAAGTTCAACAAGGCCAAGTACAAGGTCCTGCATGTGGGTTAAGACAATCCCAAGCAGAAATACAGGCTGGGCAATAAGTGGATTGAAAGCAGCCCTCCAGAGAAGGACTCGGGAGTATTGGTGGATGGAAAATTGACTATGAGCCAGGAATGTGCACTTGCAGCCCCAAAAGCCAACTGTATCCTCGGTTGCATCAAGAGAAGTGTGGCCAGGGGGTCGAGGGAGGCGATTCTCCCCCTCTACTCTGCTCTCCTGAGACCCCACCTGGAGTTCTGTGCCCAGCTCTGGGGCTCCCAACATAAGAAGGACACACACCTGCTCGAGAGGGTCCAGAGGAGCCCATGAAGATGATCAGGGGGCTGGAGCACCTCCCCTGTGAGGACAGGCTGAGAGAGTTGGCATTGTTCAGCCTGGAGAAGAGAAGGCTCCAGGGAGACCTTACAGCAGCCTTCCAGTACTTAAAGGGGGCCTACAGGAAAGATGGGGAGGGACGCTTTATCAGGGAGTGTAGTGATAGGACAAGTAATGATTTTAAACTGAAAGAGGGTAGATTTAGATTAGTTATAAGGTTTACTGTGAGGGTAGTGAGACACTGCAACAGGTTGCCCACAGAGGTTGTGGCTGCCCCCTCCCTGGAAGTGTTCAAGGCCAGACTGGATGGGGCTTTGAACAACCTGGTCTAGTGGAAGGTGTCCCTGGTCCATGGCATGGGGGTTGGAACTAGATGATCTTTAAGGTCCCTTCCAACCCAAACCATTCTATAATTCTATAAACCAGTGATACCTCTGCCAAAGATTCACCCACAATAGCCACTTCACCCCCTTCCCCAGAGAAACAGCACTGGACATGGATAAGTAGCCATCCCCTGCACCACCCCTGCAGCTCAAGCCCTGAGCCAGCAGCTCCCAGAGCTGCCACTCTGTGAAAAACCCACCCCAGTCCCGCCACGGTGTAAACACACTCAAATCTTCAGTAAATTTGTGCTGACCAAAAAAATAAAACTCTTCTTAATCTATTAACTGCAGCAGTGCAGTTTCCCTTGATTTAGATACCCTGGGAACATGTACAGGCCTTATTTTGAGCAGATGTATGGCAGACTCAAAACACTTAAAACCACTTAGAGCTGGAAGTTTAAAAATGACCAGACAACTCTGATTTCTGGGATTCCCAGAGCAGAGCTGATTTTCTTTAGTGGATAATGTTCTTGCAGGCTTTTAGGCTTATTTTACAGAAACAGAATGTGCCAAGATATGCACCCAATTTAACATCACTAGACTTGAAAGCTGGGTTCAGTCACTTCACAGCAAAATAAAAGCTATTTTCTGAGCAAGATTGGAAACAGAATCACTTCACAGCAATAACAACACAAATCTTCAATAGATTATTCCTCTTCAACCAACCTCCCAGCACCTCTTCAGATTTCAATCTTTAGTAACCCTAATTATCACCAAGAATAAATTTTACAAGACGTTCAATCTGGCAAAAATAAAACTAAAGAACTGCAAGTTGAAACATGTGCTTCGATACCAAGAAATCAAATCAGAAACTACCTCAATGATTTTCCAAGGCCAGATCAGTTATAATGGATGACGAAATATGGGGGAAAAAGCTCTACCTAATATTCATAAATAGTTATTCCTGCTGCTAAAGCTTGTGTGTTAAAAAGCTGCAGGAGCTATCAGCATCCGTCTGAAATGACTGAGTAGTTTAATAACTGAATTCATCTGTGCACTCTTTCCACATAAACCAAGGTATGGATCTTGATGCAAGGTATCTATGGGCAACCTCACAATAAATAACAATACGATATTCACATGCAAGTTATGCCTACATCACTATTTTTAAACCCAGAGCAGTGAATGTGGCTCTGTCTAACAGTGAATACTCAGCTGTTTGCATTATATGTATTAGATTTAGTCGTCTTCAGCTGGAAAACAAAACTGGGTTGTAACACTGGCTTTAGGGTGGTATAGAACTCCCTCAGGGAAGTTTAAACAGCCTCAAAGAATAGATGTCTTTCATATATAAAAACATCACCGAAAAAGACACACTGTATACTACATATGAGTTCCAAGTGATTAATGAAAGTCTAATATTTTATAGCTTTACTTGAACTTCAGTGAGGCCAGCAGAAACGTGTGATGTGTTTTATGTGCCAACGCTCTGCTGTATATTATGCTTTATTATAAACCAGCAGTAACCCACAGAAGTTGATCATAACTCTTCTGGGATCCTGCCCCACAAATACAAGGGGCAGTTCCTCTCCGAGCAGCTCATGCTGGAAGGAAGCTCCATTAGCCTCACTAGATTAGAGATTTCTCTAATGGAGCTGGCTGCTCTGTCTGGTCACCACTAAGCAGATAAGAGACAGAAACACATCCTGAGCCCATGCTGCTCCGGCATCCCACCTTCGCAGCATATGTTCTTGAAGAGCAGGAAGCAGTGACTGCCTGGCAGTGAGGAATAAAAAAAATCCCTTAACACCCTCCCCCACTTCCCAAAACTGTATAAAGCAAGTGTATTTCAATGATTTTTTTTTTTTTTTCATTTTTGCTCACTACTTCATAGTCCTCTCCTTCCCAGGCAAAAATCCCACAATCCCTTCTCTAGATTTACAGGGAGGAACAAAAAGTTTTGCTCTCACACGTTTATCAGCATACTCATTTCCTCTTGCACTGTTCTGTAAAAATCCCCTTGCATCCTTGTGCAAACCCCTATGCATGTCAGCAAACTGCTCACAGACTGGGAAACTTTTTCCACTAAGTTTTCTTTTCACACCAATAAAAGTTTAAGACTGAAAAACTCTCAGGCTGTGACACTAAGTTTTACTAACAGACTGACTCTGCTATTCCATTTGTCCTGATGATACACAGTGGGATGAAGAGACTGGCCCAAGAAAACTAGTTGCACAACTCTTAGAAAGTGGCAACTGCAAACCACCCCTGTGCGTGGCCTCACTGGGAGAGGAGTGGTTTTGGTCAGCAACACAACACATGCTGAAGCCAGGTCTGCATGAGAAACAGGAGGCAAACCGGCAAGCAAACCACAAAATACTCTTCTCAGTCACCTCCCCTCTTCCATACCTGCTGACTCCACTTCAACAATCCTGTTATGAAATTTTAATCAGAGGCATTTGACACAACCCTGCATAGCTTGCTTTTTTTCTTTTTTCCCCCCCTCTTCCTACACAGACAAATCAGTAAGATACAAAAAAGCCAAGAGAAGGGCACCCTGAGCACTTGCTTATCCCAGTGATGGGCCATAGGGGTGAGGAGCTGCCAGAGCTGATTCAGGTGCTGGTGCCCTCCAGGCCTCCTGGTCAGCCCGGCAGGAGCCCTCCACCTCCAGCGCAGCCCAAGGTACCTACCCTGGCACCGCGCCGGGCAGTGCCTCCTCCCCAGACCCCTTCCTCAGGGACCAGGCATGGCTCCCAGCTGGCAGGCAAGCCTCTGCGTCAGGGAGTGGGACCAGGCCAAGAGAGGTGCAATGAGGCCCCAGTTGTGGGCTGGGGTGGCACGCATGGGGTGCGGGTGGCACCCGCCTGGGCTCCGTCCCCGGCAAAAGCAGGCAATGCTGGAGGATCAGAGCACGGGATGCCACTGCCCTCCACGACCGACTGTCCTCCTCCTGCACTAATCTGCATCGCTGTGCCAGCTTAGGGGATATAATTAGACTCACAAAGGAGTCTTGTTACTGCTCCCTGCTAAGAGGCCGTAGCAGTTTTGATTAGTCATACCAGTGACTCCACCGACCGACCCTGGTGAACGCTGCCAGCGGAGCTCGGTGGGAAAAAGCTGAGCAAAGCCCAAAAAATGAAACTAGAGGACTGTTCCTGGAGGAGGAGGGAGGGGAGATGTTTATTTTAATTTGAAGTGGTGTTTGACATGACACGTGGAAAATACACTGAGATTATGCTGCTGAAATGTTTTTCTTTCAGCTGCTCCATCCTTTCCTTTTGCAATCTTCTAAGCAAATACATGGATGAATAAACCAGTCTGGGGCACTGCATTGTAAAGAAGTTAATGTCACCTATGAGATGACAAATCTGCTCAAGGAGCAAAGTTAAAAGAAATCACCAGAACAACTCGGGCCTCTTAAGATCTGATGGGCTGTCAGTAGCATTTGAGAGTTATAGACATTTTTCCTATACATTAAAACCAACCAGCCAGTCTTCTCAGGAAGCAGCACTTCCCTCAAAAGAGAAGCTGCCTGTGATAACCCTAGAAATAAATAACCTCAGCACTCAGAAAGGCATCAGAAATCATTGCCTATGGAGAAAAGTGGCAGGTACTTCCTTCCATCTCCCAGCAAGACTGATGTTACAAATTCTAGGGAATTCTTTCAAAGGACAATTTATTTTAATAATATTTTGAAAAAACAAGCTTTATTCCATAGCCACACCATTAATCCACTGTCACTGGCCAGATTTGCACATGCAGGCTTGCTACAGTTGCTGACTATCATTGTGCCTGAGGATGTAAAGGATACAGTAACAGACTGCACAGAGTTTATTTAGGAGAAAATGAGAAAGATTAGTTCTGCTGCATCCTTAAGGACCAGCCCAGGAGAATAAGAAACTTCCATCCTATATACTGGCCTATGTGCCAAGATCACATTTTCCTTAGGTTCACTGACCCATCGCACTAAACACATAATGACTATTCATTTTTATTGGTTGTGTGCTATAACATAGCAAACTGATCGCCACAAGAAGGTGACTGCACGGCAGCATCCTTACCAACTGACTGACCCACATCCTATGTATGAAAAATGAATGGCTTCTCACAGGTCAAAGGAAGATGTGCTTATAATTGCAAAGAAAATGCTGCAAGTACTGTGGATTTACAGAAATGCTCAAACTTCAGGAGGGAGGAGGAGGCTGGCAAAAGGGCAAGAAGTCGTGTTATTTTATGCAGGCATATTTGGATTTTAATAAGAAATCTAGTTAAGACAGCATATGGCAGAATTACACAATTACAAAGAAGTCCAATAACTCCACTGTGTGAACTTACTAGAAGTTAGATAGTGTATGGCTAAAACTTTCCCAGCCAGACCGCAATGTGCTATGAAAAAATGACTACACTTTATATAAAGGTGAGAGCATTGATTTCTCACAGATGTTAAAGCTAATATAATAAGGGTTTTCGGAAGTACTCTGAATAAAGGTAAACTAGCTTGCTTATCAACATTAACACACATGCACATGTGTGCACGTGCACATTTAGCCCAGAGAAAGAAAGACTTTTGTATGATGGGTCATTTTTCCAACATTGTTTCTGAAAGAGTCCAGAAAACATGGAGTTATTGTTGTGTGAATGAGGATACAAAGTCCAGCTGACAAATACTATTCTACACTTGGTGACTTATTTGGCAAAACAGAGAAGTAAAATCAAGTGGAAAAAAAGACCTTTTTTCCTGAATTTTCAGCCGAAAGTCCATCTTCACTCTACATAACAGAAGAATAAATCGCATGGAGTGAGTACTACTGAATCCACTATCTGAAAAAGTATTAGAATTATATGGGTACTGTGGTAAAAAAAAAAAAGAGGAAAAACAAATTAAAAAACAAATATCTCCTTAATTTTAAAGAAAAGGAAACTTGAACTTCAAAATATGATTGGCCAATAGGATTTTTAATTTGGCTTTAAAAAGCTTTTTTTCAGTCTTAATCTGCAATCAGATACTGATGAGCTATCCTGCTAGACTGCAGTCAGAACAGCAAACAGACAAAGCAAGCTCATCTTACCTTCACTACAAGGACCGTTGGGCATGGCACTACATTTGCTGGAAAACAGCTGTAAATGAATGGTCACATAATTGCTATGAAAGCATTTATAAGAGACTAGCTGAATTTTTTAAAATATCCCTGAAAGGACTGGCATTATAACTGTGCTTATTTTATACATAGGATCCAAAGATCAGAGAAGGTAGGTGACCAGACAAATGCCATGCACAAAGATTTCAGCCTACTGAAGAATAGAGACTTTTCCATCAAGTATTTTAAGGGCAAAGACCCTTCCCACTCAAGGCCTTATCTCAAGTGTAAACCTGCCTCTCTCCGAGAGAGTATAACTAAGTAAATAACCTGAGATCATTCTCTAGTTGCTGTTGGATTACAGTGTAGAAGGAAAAGGAGCCTACAGCCAACTTCATACACTTGGTATTAATGCAGACGTGCTTATAAGCTATGACACGATGGTATCGAGTCTGTGTAGTACCAAACAGCTTTTCATTAATAACTGCTCTTTAAGAAAAGAGGAAACTATATGTTCCTAGTTCAGAGGAAACACCTGCATGCCACAATCTGAGCTTCCAGAAGGCTTTACCTCCTTACTGAAAAATAAAACACCAGTGAAGAGCTTTGTAATTGGAAAGCAGAACAGGTCAAGAGGTACCCTCCCCACCTTCTCTTCTCCCATCCCTGGAATCAGAAAACAGCAATTCAGGGTGAAAAGCTTTCACTGGGATCACACATATCAGTTTCACTGGGAAAGATTTTTTCCCAGAGCCTTTTTTCGTTTGTTTTAATAACCAAAGTTGTGGGGAGTAACCCGCTCATCACCAAGAACAGTGTTACAGGAAAAGCAGCAGTTGCAATCAAGCCTGTTGCTGAAGGTGCCCATCCCAGTCTCTCCTCCACCTGACTCCAGCTGCCAATGAGGACTTCACTCCCCTCCAAGACTCTCTCCTGTCCTTCCTCAGGCATATGGCTTTTCACCAAAACCACAAAGATGAAAAATGGTTAAAAACCTGAATGCTCAATACACATGTCCCCTTTGAGATCTTCTGGGAAGCACATTTGGGATGCTTTTGTCTAGACTGACTGTCCTACATCATTAAAATACCACATTTAATTTAGGAACACTTATCCAAAAGAGACTGTGTGTGTTCTAAGGTAGAAATCTTTAAATTATAAACATACTTTTTAAATCCCTTTTAAGTCATTTAATGAAAACAACAGCCACAAGAGAGCGCTACCAGCAAAGGATTCAACTACGGGGAAAACAACAGACTTGACGCTATTCAGAATTAAAAAAAAAAACATGCATCTTTTGTGGTCAGGCTGTCTTATTTGCACATTTAAAAGTAGTCCTCAGACACTTAATTGCTATAGCTGTGATTTTCAGAAGTCAGGAGAGATTCTGGCTGTCTCCATTTTTCAGTGTGGACTTTGAGACATGTTCATTGCTCTTTGTTTTCAAAGGGAAATTACTCAGCAGGTTTTGGATTTTAGGCACCTTTAGAATGACTCACTCCAACTGAGACACCAGAAATTAACAGGTTGTTTTCTGATAACACCATATTGTTTTGAACGTTTGTAACTCATTAAAACTCAATGCAACAAGCTACACCATCAAAACTGTGTTTGTGGCTTTGCTGTTTGTGTTTTATCTCCATGCACTGAGTATCTGAATACCTTGTACGCCCTTCTTACTTACCTTTCCAAGAAAAGTGCTGACAAATTCTAACAACAATGAAGCCAGCCTATTTTTCTGGAAGCAGCAAATGGAACTGCAGCATTTTTTTTTCCACGGAGGAGTTCCTGGTTTTGCATTTTCAGCTTCTAGTATCTTATCATAAAAGGAAGTGATTCCCAAAAAGTATCCCTAAAGAGAACTGACCTAGAATTTGAAAACAAGCCAAAAAAATGTAACCTTGTGCTTAACTTACAGACTTCTGAGGGGAGGGAGGGGCTCTAGCAGATAGAAAAGTCATAATAAAAGCAATGTATTAATATTCAGATGTCTTAGAATGGCAAATTGAACCAGTATTTTGACAGACAAGTTACTGATAGAGTTCTACGATATAGGTATCTGTCCAAATCCCTAAAAAGCAAAGCAGCATATCCTACCTTAAATGCCTATTCTCATCTGCCAAAATACACACAAAGATCTACACAATCACCTTTTGCCTTGCTCTCAACTACAGCAAGACCTATCAAGTCTGTAGTATTGCTCTTTGCTTTCTCCTCCCATTGCATCAGGTGACCAGTTGGTCTAACCTCCCATCTGCCAGTCACCCTGTGTCTGAAAATGGAGCAAACAGCAAGGCTGCAGTACAGTCAAGAGTGCCTCTTTCAACAGAAGCCATGCTGGAAGGAGTATTGCCTTGTCGCAGGACTGTAGAGTAGCTCCTTTCCTATCCCACAACCTAGTAAATTTCATTTTACATAAAAGGAAACTAAAAGAGACCTGCAAAATGCTCTGCTTTGTTCTGTGAAAACAAATAAATGCAAAATAAATTATCAAGTCTTAGTGCCCTTAAAGAGTTCAGTCATTAACGGGCAAATCAGGATTTCACCATCACAGTTTGCTCTGTTTTTCCTTGTACCTCACCCCAACTGTACAAGCTTGAGCAGGATGGAACAGCAATTTCATTTATAAATAAGATATGCACGGTCAACAATGAGGTATTAAGTTGTGTGAGGTATGACATCATCAATCTTCCTGCCTGCTAAATTCATAGCAGACTACCATGACAAAGCTTTCATATTCTAGAACTGTTTTTCCTCGCTCTGCCTTGGGGAACTAGACACACACATCTGGATGTCCAAGATAAAAGCACTGACCTTGGGATTTATGGTATATTATATAAGCTACATAAATACTTTTTCCTCATCCTTATTTCATGCATATTCCGCTACCTTTTGATGGCTAGATAGCACTAAACTCCTGATGTCATTCTCTTACCTCAGTTTTTGCCATGATTTACGATAATTCCTCTAAAGGATAATAAACTATTTTTTTCATGAGTATTTATCATCTAGATGCATCTAAAATGCTTCACATATTAAAAAAAAAAAGCTATAAACAGGGGTTCCAGCAGGGTTTACTTTCAAGTATTTTGGGAATTATCATGCTGTGTAAGGTGCTGAAGAAATCAACCTTTAACATAAATACAAAAGAAGCTTCAATCACCAGTAATGCTGAAGAAAAATGCAGCCTCTCACAGGGCAAGTGCTAACATCAGCAGCAGGAGTCAAAATACACAGGGGATTTTAGGCTGTCTCACCATGGCTGAGGCAAAGGATCAGGAGCGAGGAGCAGGAAGCAGAGCGGCCTTCATACATGCTCCCCACCACCACCTTTGCCCAGGACAGAGTTAGCAAGCACAGCAGCATGCAGCTGCCTACACCAGCCCAACATACTGCCTTCAGCAAGAAGGAACTTGCCACGTCCTTGGAGCACCTGGCCATGGAAACCCATGTGTCACTTATGGCCAGAAACAACAGGTGTGTTTTGCATCCCAGCCACTTACTGCAATGAGCTTACCGTTCAATAGCTGTCCCAGATGAATTGAGTTTCCTCAGAAACCACACTCCAAACACCAGTGTTTCTACGCAGGTGTGGTGCATTCCCACACAGATTTCAGCTGTGATTTACCTAACCATGTCCAAGGTGATCCAAAAATGGGAGTGGGGAAAGAGAGTTCCTCCAGACCCAGGGCATTTCAGGAGACAGCCCAGCCTTAATTCATCTTATTCCTGGTTAAAACACTATAGCCACATAATGCAAATTACTGAGCCTTCACAAAGAACAATGCCACGAGCTGAGATGCTTCAAGTTTTATTTGGGAAAGCTATTTAGCTGTGACATGTCCTATGCCAGATGAGATTTTGAAGATATTACCATCCCCCAGAGCACCTTCTTCCCCATCTGATGCCACCTCTTGTTCATCTGCCCACCTGTCAGCAAGACTGCTCCATGAGCCAGACCAAAGAACTGACTGATTTCAATTGCAACCCAGCAAAAACTTCCCCAAGCCCTGGCTTTTGTCACTCTGTCCTTCCTCTGCACTCAGCATGAAGCTGGACTAAAATTGTAAGGGCCATATAACTCAGCAGTATGCTAGCTGTGTCTCTGTGCCAGACTGTTTTGCCAGGTGATCCAGTATTATGCAGATTCGGCAGCAATGACCATAAAATAGTAGGTTTCTTGTGTATGAGATAAGATGCAAATTTGTTCAGTTATTCAGTAACTAAAGCTGCAACTCTTGTATTCCTGCCCTTCTTTTAAGTGGTCATGTTTTTGGAGTTAGGGCTGGATTCAGAAATTATTTTAAAACCTTTTTATAATCTTTTCAAGTTGGAAGCTGTTACATGTAGATACTTGACCAAGTAGAGCATAAAATCTCTACTCTCAACACGATAGGCTACTTGACACTGAAACATTTAAGAAGCATCAAAGTTCTCAATCTCATCAGTCATTTAATCTTCAGGAGGTGAAATATGTAACCTAAAAGTACCACAAGAACTGCAACACACTGAAACAGGAGTATTAGTACTACTCTTCTGAAGTTGTACATGTGCATGTCAAAGTTCTTAACTAGTGTTTAAAAAAACCATAAAAGTTGCTTAAAAGCAACTCCCAACAATCCAATATTTCAAAATGCATACAACATATACAGAAGCATTCCTTCCAAATGCAAAGAAGATTCCTGACATAAAAACATTATTTATTTGGTCTTTAATGGATGTGGTTAACAATTCTGTTTCCCTACAGTATTATCAAACACACACACACACAAAATCCTCTCTGTGTGCATGTGAAAGTACCATGTGAAATGAGTAAGTCTTCAGACCCTCAAAAATTTTAGAAGGCTTACATGTTTTCCCTCTCACCCAAGGGGCTACATATTATAGTTTCCAACACCTACATTGAAAGTCACCAGTAGAAAGCAGTTTTAAGAATAAACCCAGTGTACTGCCTGGTAAAAAGCTATGGTTAAATCCTGTAAGCACTTGTATACTTTTTCATCTTCAGTCATGTGAGTGCTCTCACTAAATTGGATGAGACTACTCATGCTCAAAATTAACCATTTCAACAAGTGCTTGCAGGACTGAAGGAAAAAAAACACCCTAAAAACCAGTCATGACTCACAGGTTGTTACCATCTGATGCATATTCCATTCCACAAAAAAGCAACATTACCCAATTTTGGCAATTACTTCATAAAAACTGAATAGCATTGCCACAAGTAACCTTCTGAATAAGTATATTCAAATTATAGAGGTTTCCTTTTACCTGCAAGGGAATTTCTATGCCCTTCCTAGTACTCCAAACATCGCTGTAACGGAGCTGACTTCGTAAAACATAGTGACATCTGCTGCATTTTTGTCTTTCTGTTATTCAAGCTTTACAGGCCAGATTTTTTAGATTTGTAAAGAAGTAAATTATGAAAGTCACCACAAGACAAAAACATGTCAGTCACAACATACGTATTGAGAGAGTCCTGACAGTTGTACAAAACAAACATCCAAAACCACAAGACAATAATTTGCTCTTTGAAACCAGGGACAATACACCACCAGTTGGAGGAACCGAAAATTATGTTCAGCTCAAGTGTCCATTAGTGTGTCACTAACAGCATGAATCAAATCACGTTAATGCAACGGAGAAATGGGTGAGGTGGCCAGAAAATTAAGAAACAGAAGTGCTTTTTAGACATGCACCCCATCAAAAAGACAGCTGGCACAGGAATCATCCTAACACCTGGGTGGTATTGCTACGGTCACAGTGAAGGGAACGCGGATTCACACTGTTAATGTGTTGGTTAAGTGACTGTGCTGACAGTTAGGCAACCAGGGGACATGGTCCTCATTGGGACTCTTCCAAGGTATAATTTGCTGAAAATATAAGATGAAAGTGTGCGCTCTTCCTTTTGTTGTATGCATTCCTTCCATCACTAGTGCAGGATCACACAACTGAAGGAGGAGCAGCAGCACCGTGGAGGCCCAGCCATGCCCAGGTTTGCCCGTGGAGGATGTGGGGGGCATTCCTGAGCCAGGGGGGAGCTCCACACCAGCCGGCCTCCTCTGTGTACCCCCACTGAGCATGCACAGAGTGGCTTATTTGGCAGTTGCTCCATTAAACACTCCTTCACTGAAAGATCCTGCTGGGATTGCTAGGCACTCCTTAGAACACAGGACATCCACTCCAAGGGCTCCTGAACCAGGCCTGTAGGTGCTATGCAATTCACACGTTATGTTTGTGCTTACCTGGTTCCTGCCATTCCCCTGTGAGCCATGGTAGCTCACTGGCAGCATCAAAGGAGAAAAAAGAGGCCCCAGCCTGGTGATGCCCTGTCTCATATCCCGACACACACCTCTCCATCACAAAAGCCAGCTGAGAGCAGGGGCTGGCAGGACGTCCTATCTGGCACACGTTTAAAACCGGCCACCCTGCTTAGAGCAGAAGAGTGGGCTTACAGCAACGCACTGACCCAATTCTGAAGTGAATTTGCAAAATGGGAATTTAACAGCCCAGCTCTTCCACCACCTGCAGTCACATTGAAATGTTCAAGCCTTCAACTTTAAAGCTACATGCATCTGTTACAAATACCCACTCCCAAAGCATGTACACTGAAGATCTGCACAGGAACATGCTGTTCCACAACCACTTCAATTCCAAGTAACAAGGGTAGCGAGGGGCTATCACACCTTCCTACTTACAGCTATGGTACATGCATGCAGATACAGCCCTGGAAAGCCCTACCGCAGTTTCATACCTATTGCCAAAGTCTGGCTGAAAATACAGCCATTAAAAAAAAAACAAAAAAAATCTATTCTTGGTCAGTTAAGGCCAAGGTCAATCTTCAAAAAGAATTATGGCTACTGGGCAACAAGAGAGAAATCACTGCTATTTGTTCTGCCATAACAAACCCTAGTTCCAGAAGCAACAAAATCAAATTTAATGGCAAAATAGATTTTACTCCTACTCAACAGTGGTTCTCCACAAATGCCTTTGGTTTATTGAGCAATACTTAACCATAACCATGGACTAAATATGTATAATACTTGCTTAAAATCTGAAAAACTACATGTATTTTTCTACTTGTTGCCTATACTAACTATTTTGATATCTATAAAACTAAAATTATCAAGTGGCCAAACACAGGTAGGAAGCAGAATTCACAGTCCTCCATCCGTATCTTGTAATTGTACAGAAAACACAAATCTCTCATCTTCAAGTCATTTCACAAACTGATATTGCCAAGTTTCGCAGAGGACTCTTACAGCCACAAGAAGCTACGAGGTACACAGCTAGCTGCTTCACAAGTCATAAATGGGTAAGACTAGATCCCCTTGGTAAGTTACACAAAACCCACTACAGAAAGGTCACTGGTGGTGTTGAGCATGTTTCCACTCAAAACATGACAAAATTTCAGTGATCTCCCATCTGGACACTGTAAATGACTGTCAGATTTTTATTCATGTATTTTTGCTCAGCTCTCAGATCTCTGAGACAGTACTGTACAATCTCAGAGCCCTTGGGACATTCATTAAAAACTCTCCTGCTATGCTTCAGTTAAATGGCTAGCTGTCTTCATGAACTGCCATGCAAATAAAGATTACCCTAACTTTCCACATCCAAGTGTTTATAGTTCACATATCATGACATTCACTTTCCTTATTAGGATTTTGTACAGTAAATTTCAGCATTCAGACTATGCTTCTGATGGCAAGTGTGTTTGCTCTCACTCTCTTTCCCTCTCCTGTAACAGGGGGACTCCTCACAGCATTGCAAAAACAGCTTGCACTCTGGCCACATAAAGGCACCAAACCAAAATGCTATAGAAAGGGAAAGAAAACATGCCCACTCACATGAGTACGCAACGTGGCCAGAACTACTCCAGAACTTTAAGGCTGGTTCGCAGGCATTGGCATTACCTGCAGAGTTGGTCAAGTTAAACTGAGGGTCCAGCTTCCCATCACCAGCAGACCCTGAGGAAAAGAAGTCCATGGCTACTCCCTCCCTTGCCCACCTCTTTCCATTGTCACTAACAGATGATTCAAAGCAGCCAACAGGACAACCCCACAGAACTTCTTAGGGTGGGTCCCAAAGGCCATATAATCCCATCCTCCCTTTAACATTAATAAATCACAAATGGAAGCATCACTATGTGTCAATTTTTAACAGTTTAATGTGAATTCATAGTGAAAAATTATTCCAAACTTTCATGGATTTGTGGTATACACTTATGTCTAGCATGTGCAAAGGAATGGCGATTATAGCTAGAACGGAATTTAAGTTAGTGGATGCAGAACAGTTAAAATACACAGAATATGGTAACCACCTCAGTATCAACACTCAGAGCAATTTTACATGTGCATGTACAGACACACATACATCTTTTCCAAAACAAGAGAAATTCACATACAATTCCTACAAGAAATGTCTTAAGCACAGTTTCCTTTCTGTCTTCCTAAGACAGGAATCTACTCAATAAACGACTCAGCATTACACTGAAGAACTAGCACGTAATTAAGATGTGTTGTTTTAACAAATCCACTTGAGAAAACAACATGAAGCCTCCTGAGTCCTCTTTTAATCCAAGACCAAGAGTACACCACACTGTTCAACCATTAATATATGTAAGCTACTTAAACATCATGTTTGTTGTTGAGCTGGCTGCACAGTCCTGATTTGATTTAGACCACAATTATGCAATGTTTCCAAAAAATACAGCAAACCATGTATGCTGATAGCCAGCACATTTATGCTGAGTATTTGGTACTGCAGGCACTTTTATTTCAAGAGCAACTGTTGTTTTCCCTATGCAAGTCAAGCACCAGAATCTTTAAAAGTAGTGGGTAAAAATAATCTTGTGAAAGCCAGTTACCATTGCTGAACAACACCAGCCCCTTGAGAAACTTTTTGCTACAGTCACAATTATTGTGAATGAAACATGTTCCTCACTATGGCAACACTCTTTCACTTGGTCTTGGCTGTAGGAACATGAGACTTCTAAACCGAAAATAGCATGCCCTACTGCTTCCCAGGTACAGAAATAGTTAGATCAATGTAAGATCAGGATGTGGCATTACTGCCCAAAGGAGTGACCTGTATGGAGGAATTTCACATGGACACACTTCTCAGCAGGGACAAATAAAATGGTATTTTTCTGGATTAATTCTACTGACATTATCAGGAAGTTCTCTACTTTCCAGAAGAATTTTGTTAAAACTGTAGTTTTTCCACACCACGATGGGTTTAAAAAAGTTTGCTTTTCACTTGTGGATCAGTCTAGAAATAGATACCACAAACAACCATGGGGAAAAAAAGTTTTCAACACAAAATACAGATCTTGGCTTCCCAAGCTAACTCTCACAGATAGCAAGGACAAACATGATTAAAACAAAGATTCTTTTAACCTTCAGGTCTGGGTTGTTGAACTTCAAAATATCTGTCTATTTTGTGCTTCAGATCATCACACTGACACCCACAGGAAATAGAATGTTAAATCAACGCTATAGGGAAGCATCACAGTGCTAGACAAAGGACACAGGGCAAGCAGACAAGATGCTAAGACAACTTGCAGATCAATACTTCATCTTATATGTAACTCAATGGAAGTGGATCGTAGGACTATCCCCAGTCTCCCCAGAGAACAGTAAGGGTGGATCCAAAGAAGACTGAAATAGTCTAAAAATGCTAAGACAGCCATTTCAAGATTGCTGTAATTAATTAAAGTGCAGACTGCCTCTGAAAAGTGGTGGTCCTATCCAGCTGAAAACCTACTTTCCCCAAATAATTTTGCAGTCAGATCAGTTCCCCAATGCAATTCAATCCAGACCTGCAGGAGTGCTCATACAAAGACTAAACAACTGGTTTGCTTAAAAGACAGGACTGTTTAAAGCACTCATAAAAATTCAGCCTAAGATTTAGGGCAAACAAAACAAAACAATACTGTTGTTCAAACCATAACTTCTGAAAGAAAGCATGCAACAAGGCTTTTATAAAAACCTGCATCATTTGAACTTCCAACAGGAAAAGAAAAGCTATTTCAGCACACAGACAGTAGTGCATGAGAACAAGCTGGCCAAGAATAAAATGAGACTGGATGTTAAAAGGTTTCTGACCGTCAAAGGACTGATGTCCTAAGGCAATTTTCCAAGAGAAAGAGCAAAGTTGAAAAAACACAGACAAAAGCCCTAGCTAATTTCATTCAGTGAGTTTTATGAAATTTTATCTAATATTATGCAGGCTTGTCAATGACCCAAAAGGCTCTTGCCTCTTTAGGGAGTTATGGAAGTCTTAATGAATTTAAGACAAAAATGTTTTCCCTAACAACAGCCACTATTTCAGCTTCTTGGCTGGAACAGCTATGCTGCTTTTGCCCATTGCACATGTGCTACGGAAGGAAAAAGAAGAGGGATGATAAAGGACTGATGAAAATCCATCAGCTTTGCACCAAACTGCATGCAGGCACGCATAGCAATGGGGCTCTGTTGCCTGCAGAGAATGGCCACAAATCCCCAGCAGCAAAGCAATGCCTGATTAGCTGTATGAAAGTTCTCCAAAATCACATGCATGAAGTACTTGTGAACAACAAGAATGGCATAGCTGTGTCTCTTACCAGGGTATTTCAGTATCAAACTTTCTGACATTTCCAAAGATAGATCAGAATTCACAGATTCTGAGCAAGTTACTGTCATAAAACTGAAAAGCACCAAGAAAGAGGGAATCTTTCCACTTGGTCTGAAGCTTTTCGTAGTAATTAAGACTTGCTGTCTTGGCAGAGTCTTCAATGTCTATAAAACTTCTCAGCCCTGAAGTTCTCCCTTTCTGTGACAGAAACAGCTGATGTAACCTCTGCTGATAAAAGTGCTTTTACTGGAATAGCCAGTGCAAGTTGAAACTGCTGAACATCAACGTGATTTATAATAGTTGTGAATGCATTTTATTTTGCATTTATTAGCTTTAGGGATACAAAAATTTGGGGAGAGCTTCCAGAAGTAGCTACTGGTGATGATATAAACTGTCACCTGTGAAAGAGTTCCCATAATTCCTTCTGTCAAAAACACCTTCTTAAACTAAAGGTGAAAAGCATGCTTTTGTACCTCTCTTACCTATTAGTGCTATTTCACAAAAGACAGTCCTCATTTAAGACAGCCTCAAACAATGGTTATACTTATAGACTGGAGTATTTTACCTGTCAAACCCTAATTATCAGCATTTTCTGTGTTGCAACAAAATTCTTTTTAGATTCCAGACACACCCAAAATTCTCACATGAAAGACTGGTTGGTATAATTTGATAAAAGTCATTAATTAGAAGGTTCTGATTCATCAGAGTAGGAAATTAATGAGAAAGATCTTGTTCTTCAAATTTCCTGTTTGATTTTTTTTCAGAAGTTACAAGATTTAACCTACTTTAACATCTGTTCACTTTTGTCAAAATTATTTTATGAAACTTATTTTTAATTCAGGTTAAAAATGTATGAACTTAAAAGTCGTAAGTCAAAATGACAAAACAATAAGTTTTCATACCAAAATGTGTTCTGTTCTGATAAACTGTTTCAGTTTTTCCCCTTCACTAATAACTAACTGAAAGTACTCTCTACCCAAACCATGTAAGAAATGCTTGAGACCTCAAATATTCTCACAAAGCAGTAAAACACTTTTCCAAAAGCTTCCTATGGCCTGCACAGCAAACGCACTAAAAAGCATTGCCCATGTCCGCACACCAAAGGCAGGGAAGCAGGGCTGGCTGGACAGCCTGCTTAGGGCCCCGTGCTTCAGGAGGACAGAATGGAACTCATCACATCACAACATTATTCACAGAATTTATTGCCTCAGTTTTTGCTCTGATCAATATGCTACCTTTCCCTGTGTCTTATTCCATAAAGGGTCTGCGTTCAAGGAGAAGATAACACCGCATAATGTGCACATTAATAACACTGAATGAAAGTCATTATCTTGCCAAGTCTTGGCAAATTTAGTTGCCCAGTAGCTTATAGCCTGGAACACATTTGGTTATCCAGCTAAATGACACAAGCTTACCTTTTTACTACAAGCTTCAGTGTCTTGTGTGAACCTTTTACCAAACAGATTGCTTCTTGTCGGAAGCCGGAGAGGCCCACATCATTGATGCCAACAATTTCATCCCCAGCCAGTAACTTGTCCACAGCGGCTGCTTTGCTCCCATCTTCAATCTGAAGAAAAAGCATATCGAATGGTAGAATTATTCAGGTTGCATAGTGTCACCTTTAATGTAAGTTAATGAGTTTTCAGTATTGTTTTCATACAATAATTAATACAATAATTAAGTACTTAAAGTAATTTTAAAAGATATATTCAAAAGTTATATATATATACACAATTAGAGTAGGAAAAAACAGAAGGGGGGAAACTGCCTGAGAAAACTAGAAAGCTTGGAGGAAATTTGGGAGTCAAAAGCATCTGTGATCTTGAGCTCCATTCAATACTGTACAGGTAATCACACTTGCAAACAGAGCTTTGGGCAGGCATCTTAACATCTGGTTCTCCAGAGAAGGTAACCAATAATATTAACCATATAGTCAATAACATTAACCACACAGTGAACTCCAAAAATCTGGCATGCAATGAAACCCCAAAATATTGCTTAACAAACTGGTCTAGAAAATAAAATTATTTTCGTCAGGCACATAACATTTAGGAAAATATCTGAGAGTTTACAATCCATACAGCTAACTAACAGCTCCAGCTAGAAGGAGAGATGATGGTCTGAGATCCAAGAAAGAAAAAACAAAGTGACACACTGCTGAAGAACACAGCAATACTAAGCGAAATTCACTTGAGGATTATTTTGCTGCCACAGGCATCTCTCACATGCACTGAATTTTTACACAACTATTCATAACATGTGGCAAAGCACACACAAGATAAATTAGAGAGTCAGGTTTTGGCAATTTCCACGTTAGTGAAGGAAAAAAACCTGTTACAAGTTACGCATTTTCAAAATTTAAAACAAATCTCAAGAGCTTGATCAGTCAGACTAGCAAGTACCAACAGTTTGAACTGATTTCAAATGAGGACTACAAGGATGTCATGAGGTTATGCAGGGAGAAAATTAGAAGGGTCAAAGCCCAACTAGAACTTAATCTGGCTACTACTGTAAAAGAATAAAATATGTTTCTATAAATACACTAGCAACAAGAGGAGAGCTAAGGAGAATCTCCATCCTTTATTGGATGGGGGGATAAACATAGTGACAAAGGATGAGGAAAGAGCTGAGGTACTTAATGCCTTCTTTGCCTCAGTCTCTCATAGTAAGACCTGGGTACCCAGCACCCCAAGCTGGGAGACTGGGATGGGGAGCAGAATGAAGCCCCATAATTCAAGAGGAAATGCAGGTCCTCCTTGACTACTCCTTGGCAAGATGACCCACTTAGTGGATGAGGGAAAGGCTGTGGATGTTGTTTACCAGGACGTTAGTAAAGCCTTTGACACCATTCCCCACAGCATTCTCCTGGAGAAACTGCCTGCTCATGGCTTGGACTGGCGTACTCTTCACTGGGTAAAAAGCTGGCTGCATGGCTGGGCCCAAAGCGTGGTGGTGAATGGAGTTAAATCCAGTTGGTGGCTGGTCACATGGGGTGTTCCCCAGGGCTCAGTACTGGGGCCACTTCTGTTTAATCAATGATCTGGACAAGGGGATCGAGTGCATCCTCAGTTAAGTTTGCAGACAACACCAAGTTGGGCAGGAATGTTGATCTGCTTGAGAGTAGGAAGGCTCTACAGAGGGATCTGGACAGGCTGGATTGATGAATCAAGGCCAATTGTATGAGGTTCAACAAGGCTCAGTGCCGGGTCCTCCTGCACTTGGGTCACAACATCCCCATGTAACGGTACAGGCTTGGGGAAGAGTGGCTGGAAAGCTGCCTGGCAGAAAAGGACCTGGGGGGCACTGGTTAAAAGCTGGTTGACTATGAGCCACCAGTGCGCCCATGTGGTCAAGAAGGCCAGCGGAATCCTGGCTTGTATCAGAAATAGTGTGGCCAGCAGGACTAGGGAAGTCATTGTCCCCCTGTACTCAGCCCTGATAAGGCCTTACCTAGAATACTGTGTTCAGTTTTGGGCCCCTCCATACAAGACAGACATTGAGGTGCTAGAGCGTGTCCAAAGAGCAGCAATGAGGCTGGTGAAGAGTCTAGAGATGAAGTCTTACGAGGAGAAGCTGAGGGAACTGGGGTTGTTTAGCCTGGAAAAAAGGAGGCTCAGGGGAGACCTTATCATTCTCTACAACTGCCTGAAAGGAGGTTGTAGCAAGGTGGGTGTCGGTGTCTTCTCCCAAGTAACAAGCCATAGGACAAGAGGAAATGGCCTCAAGTTGCACCAGGGGAGGTTTAGATTAGATATTAGGAAAAATTTCTTCACTGAAAGGGTTGTCAAGCATTAGAACAGGCTGCCCAGGGAAGTGGCTGAATCACCATCCCTGGAGGTATTTAAAAGACATATAGACGTGGCGCTTAGGGACATGGTTTAGTGATGGACTTGGCAGTATTAGGTTAACGGCTGGACTCAATGATCTTAAAGGTCTTTTCCAACCTAAACAATTCTGTGATTCTATGATTCTAAATACAGCTGTAGGTGTCGAACATTTTGCAATTCAAGCCCTCGGCTTTCTCAGTTTCTTCTCATCTCCTTTGCTGTCAATGCAGCCTCTGGCTTCTGAATTGCTTGAGCTCATGATCTATGCATCTAGTTTTATTCCTCCCTCACTTGCTCACAATCCATATCCCACCTCTTCTTGTAGATTTGACGCTGTCTCCAAAGCAAAGACTTTCATTTATGTCTTCATTATATTTTGCATCAACTACAGTATCTCCGAGTCCCATATTATTAAATGCCAGTGAACCTACAAAGAATAATTCCTTGTAATTGCCCCAACTGCAGAAAGCTTCACAAAGAACTGCCATCTTCGGAGGCACCAAAGCCAATCAACAACGAGACAAATCCAGAGGAAACCTAACTTCGTGAATTTTGAAGCTCACAATACAGGTTTTAGGAACACTCCAGAAACAAAAGTATAAATTAAACAACCTAATAAAACAAAGCAATATCTCTTGATGAAAGTATATTAGGATGATCTCATATACCACAACAATCTCACTGCAGGTCTCTGTGTAAGTTTAAGATAGATGTTCTTAAAAATCTTTAGACCTGTAAATCTAAGTGAAAAAGAATGCCATGAAAAATGCTTAGTCTTATATTCCATACTAAAACACTCATTATTACTAGTCAAGCAACTTTATTTCCAGAATTTATCTTAATAAAAACACAGATAAATAAAGACAGAGCAAGCTTCTACATCCCAATACATCTAGTTCTCAAGCTATGACCTGCCCTCTGACCTGCCTGCATATCCTCTGAACATCAACAATTTACCAGAATACTGAATTACTGCTGCAAATATTCAGTAAAGTTGAAAACAAGGGAGCAGTAGTGGAAATTGCTTATATGCAAGGAAAGATTTCAGTTCAGGGATGTCAAGAACAGAGTGGCTGTCATATGAAGGACCCTGAAGTCAGGCAGAGCTGAACAAGAGAACAGGCAGCCTAAGACTCATGTATCTCCAGCTTCCTACCAGGCAATTGCAAGCCTTTCAAGTGTTCAGATGAATTTTTGGGTTACTACTAAACAGTGTTTGGAGGTCTGAAGCCCAGTAGGTTAGAAAAGCAGCATGAAAACATTAATGAAAGTCAGAGATGAATCACTAGAACTGTATGGAGAAGGTCAAACAGAGGTGAAAAAAAATAGGAGAGAAAATATCTTGTAGGAGGACACATTTTAAACTTCAAAATGTAGATGCCAACCAGTTTCGGCCCTTATGCCCTAAGCAATGCACCAACCTAAAGACAAGGGGGTCAGAAGCCCCTGGGCCCTGCCACCTGTGCCTGAAGACCTCAAAAGGGTCTTTCTTTTGTCTTAAAAAAGTAGGAAGGGGGGGAGGGGGGGGCGCAAAAAGTTTGTCTCCTAAGGTTTCAAGGAATGTTCATTGTTCTCAGTAAGCATGTTTGTTTTTTTCTTCAGGCTGGCAATGCACTGACAGCAGGGAGTATTCAGTTACCCCCTCTGAGTTTTTATTTCAGCAGGGAGACTACACATTCCACACACTGCAAGGTTTCCAAAGAGACTTTGGCTGTCCAAAACAACATTAATCAAAAAAACCTCAAAAAAAAAAAAAAATCAAAATGTAAGCACAATGCTGAAGCCACCCTCATGAAAACTGGAAGTGTCTTTCTTTAATACCTTGCTTCCAAATCAGCTGCAGCTAGGGAAAATAAAAACTACAGATCCATTCACCGTAAAAGTCTCCCCAAGCTGAATCAATTTAACAAACTTTTCGTACTCAGGTCCCCAAATGGCTGCATGAATTCAATTCCACTTGACAATGCACTTTTGAGTGGAAATGGGACAGTTAGCTAAACAGGAAAAATACAATTTCTTCAGCTGCACTAGAAGTCCTTTAGTCATAGTGACTAAAAAAAAAGCATTAGGCTTTGCACACATCTAAAGAAACATGGCCAAAAAAAAAATCCATAAGGAAAAGACCTCTTCAAAAATATCGCCCTACTAACCTGCCTCCTCTGCTCAAACCTGGACAGTGCCATTCCAGCTTCTCCAGGTTTTCTCTTTTTCTGTTTACTAGTCTTACCATTTATTGGTTTTATTTATTCAACATTAAGAAACTTTCTGTCTTGTCAGACCTTCACTAGAAGTGTAAATCCTAACCAAAATACATAGTTATTTTAGAACTAGCAAATACACTTAAAATTTCATACCTCAAACATCAATATATTTCATTTGCCCATCTACAGAGTCAGCTACACTACACCGTGTTCAGAATTTAAGCCCAAGTTGTAAGCTTTAAGACCACATTATTTATCTAACTAGCATCCATTTCTTTCTGAATTTCAGGTGCCCAGAAAAACTAGGTCAATAGCTGAAAATAAAGCCTTGAAAATGCAGAGGGAGGTTTTTAAATGAAGTCTTTCAAAGAGCAGTCAACAAGAAGAGATCTGCCTGCCTCAGTCACTGTCAGCAGGCAGATGCACTGGACGTAACCCTGAACAACACCTCTGCTCAGTCTGGAGTACTTGCAGGAATTGAATGCCCATAAAGTATACATCTTAACGTTTTTATAGCAATAGCAGCAAACAGAAGACACATGCAAGAAAAACAATCAACACCTTATTTTCTTATAAATAAGACATAAGCCTTCAAAAAACAGGTATAGTTACACTGCCTATCTTGGAGAAGTAAAGAGTTCTAGAAATGCCCTCAAACCATGCTTTTGATATGTATTTAAAAATCATACCCTCCCTACTATGCTAAATTAACAAGAGTAAACACCATGACTTCCTATCCTTAGCAGGGATGTTGATATTGCTACCAAAAAGAGTGTTTTCAAAAGGAGATGAAAAGGATGTTTGTTGATGAAAAGCATCTCTTTAGACAGTCTCCAACTTTCACCCTGCTGTCTCTGGTGACCTCCCTATAGCCAAGGGCAAAGGCAAACTTTGGGATCCATGCATCAGGGAGTATTGGAACCACAGACTTCTGCCATCATAACGATATCTGCATTAATGGCTGTATCTTCCCAAATTTATTTTTGCTTATAAAATGTCATACCCACAAAACAGGAAGAGACACTGATACAAGATGCAGATGCAGATAATAGGATTAAAAAAACCCCATGATTGAGAAAACAACACACGTGTAACTCTGGTATGCAAAATTCTTCCTGTGAAAAGGAGAGAGAGCCTTAAAATGGGGGAAGAGCTGAGCCGCAGAGAAAAGTCTAACAGCTTGATACACAAACACATTCAAAGGACACCTACAAGTCTGTACTTCCACTGTTGATAATACATGCAAAAGGGAAAATAATGGCCTATATTTGCAGCTTTGAAATGCCACAGTGTTGATGGGGAGCACCACTTCTAGAATGTGACCCCTCCACTTTGGTGTTTATCAGGGCTGAGGCTTTACTTAAAACACCCACATTCCTCTATAGGCACCTGTATAAACAAGCAGTAGACAGGTTGGGGAAATGCCATGTCACACAAGAGATCTAGTTTTGTTTACAATGACGACAGTTTCTTGTTCATGCTCTCTTTGGACAGGGTGGGAGATGGGATGGAAACCCAGAGACAAACACAGGAAAAAACAGCGCCATTTATCAGCATTCTGCTATCAGCCATGATAAACTATTTTATCATAATTCACTTCTCGTGCAGCCAAGAAATGGCTCTGTGGTTGTTTGTCTTATGAGTATCTAATACGGATTTTTTTTCAAAAAAACTAACCATCTTTGTATGAGACCTTCAGAACGAGTAAAATGTAGGAAGTGTTAATTATTTTGATTTGCACAGAGTTAAACAAAGCAGAAATAACTTTAGAGTTCAAGTCTGGTTATTTGTGTAGCTTTGAGGGATCAACATAAAAGAAACAGAACTGACCTAACTCCACCTATACGTTCTACAAATGCAGTCCTAAGTGGCAAGTGCTGCATTCACCAGCAAGACTCATGGGTCAAACCGAGGCAGGATAAAACAGGGATGCAAAATGCAACAGGACCAAACTGGTCCAAAGAGAATGGGTATGTACACTTAAGGCATTTTGCACAGATGTGAATGCACTAGAAACTGAGCAAGGCTAACACATTTGATTTCACATTCTTTCACATCCTTTCTCTCCTACATTGGACATCAAAGAGACCGTTGGAAGGACACCTGGCAGGGAACTAACTCTATCCCTCTTTTACAGATGGGCTCAGAAGCAGATATAGAAACACGGTCCAAAACAATGCAGGATGTCTGCAGCAGAGCAAGGAATGTCACACAAACCTTCAAGTCACTGGAAGGTATGTGCAACCCCAAACCAACTGCAAGTCCAACAATCATCAGTAACCACCCAACATGAACTTTAAGGAACACCATACAAAGAAAAGGAAGCTTAATGATGTGCTACCAACTTGCAAAATCTAGACCTACACAGTACTATACAATACTATTAACTTGGCAATTGCTGCACTTCAATCAGGCAGGTAAGTGTCTGCTGCATTTAGTGACACTCTACCTCAATAGAGAAGCCAGAACTTCCCTTTTGCCTGCTTTAATCATTTCACACCCCACCAGCTATTGCCCATACTTGCCACAGCAAACAGCACTAAATTTTAGGAATGTTTAGTCAAGGTCAATGTATTTCCCTAACAGCAGTTTCTTTCCTCCCTAGACTCAAGGGCAATGGCTCACGTCATTGTCACAGAACCTCAGAACAAGCAGAGAAACCTGCCTTGGCCAGCTGCCCTTTCAAAGTGTCCCACATCGTGCAGCACAGACTGTGAGCTGGCAGGAGTGCTGCCTTCTGTCAACAGGTGGTTCTTAAAAATCATTTTGGAAACATTTTTTTAAAGGGTAGAGTTCAGTAATAGGACATAGTCTATCACAGCCCTTTCCAATTGCTCTTTATTTGGTGTATTTAAACATTTGGCTATTTGCCCAGCAACCTTTTTCTTTTTTTTTTTTTGTGTGTGATAAAGAAAGCATCATATTTTGAAAAGCTGTCACTTGGTGCAGTTCTTTAAGTATTTATTAAATTTTTAGAATTGTGTCCACTCCACTCTTTTGATTAAGGGCCTACTGTCACTTCCACTAGAACAAGGCCATTTTTGTGAGGGATTTATTACAGCTGTAAAAACTGAATCCAGGCTGAAACCTAACTTCAAAGTTCCTCAAACCAGAAGTGTTTAAAGAAGTATGGTAAAACACCCACCATTTCCCTTGTTAAAAATGAATACATATACATAACCTGATTAATATTTTATTCCAATCTACATTCAAAACAATACCTACCATTAGCCTGTGAAAAGACCTTCCTGATTATAAATTATCAGTTACTGTTTCGAAGAGGATACTGTTATTCTATCTTAGTCTATTTAAATCACAGGGCCATTATGAGCTCTGTAAACTGAGGACCAAATAAAGTATTTGAAGTTAAAAGTTTAATGAATCTTTGCCCCAAGAAACTAATGATAACAATTGCCAGATTAAAAGTATCAGGAAGAGAGACCAGGTAGATTTGTAGGTTTTAAAAACTGAACAACAGATGTTTATTTTTAAAGTTTTTTTTCAAAGTCATTCCATTGTTTCAGCAATAGAAGATGGAAACATTTCATCACTGCTGAACACTTGTACTAGAATTTTTAAAAAAAAAAAAGCTAAAAACCACCTTGATGCTTTGAAAGCAGAGAGCTAATGCATTGGGAAAAGTGGGGCTGCTTAGGGTCAAGGATGGTTTTTTGCTATTAATACCTAAGCTTTGCTAGACATATTTTACAGCTTCTAAATAAAATTTGCTTTTTCCAACTCAGTGACATTTACCACAATAGCATTTAGAAGCTCACCCAGGCCTTTTCAGCCTGCATAACCCACACCAGCAGCCTGCATATATTCTACCTCCACAGAGCAACTAAACAGGTACAAATTGTAGTCTTCAGGGATCTTTTTATGCAATAGCCCCTCCAGAGCAGCACAAGTCCAGCAGGGAAGCTTCCTAACCCTTACAGTCCTGACAACCCCAGCCTGGCACCCAGGCAAGAGCAAAGCAAAAATGGACCCAGCTTACCTGGAGTAAGAATAAGGCCAAGACAAGAGTGGAAAAGATGGAGATGCTGAAAGCAGGGGCAGTAGAAGCAGCCTGCTGTCAGTAGTGATCCTGAACCTGGCGAACCCCAGTCCCATTCTTCCCTCACATCAATGAACACTTGCAAAGCATTAGTAGAGTTTTGATTTTTTTCTAGCACTTCATCAACATCTAGACACCCTCCTACTGCTGTCATTTAGTACAGCACTAATCCAGACAAGCTGTATACATGTCTTATTCAAGAATTACTGAGAAATAACTCCCACTTACTTTTAGCTAATGTAGCTAACACAGAGGCTAATGGCATCCAACCCAGAGGAACCCATCTGAACTCATGAATATCTTACACTGTTCTTAAACATAGCTTCCTATCTTTTTTTCCAAAATGACACAATAACCTGTATAAGAAAGGAGCACATACCAGTGCTATGAAAAAAAATAGCTAGAAGCCCAAAAGAGAACTTCTTTCTCTATATGCAGTTTACTTATTCTAAAAATCTCCTACCAGAGAAGTTTGAAAGGGTTAGTTTATCCGTATTTACTTGTGCAAGTTTACTCATGGATGATTACGTATATATGGGCTGTTTATATATGTAATCTGTGCAGTTAAGCATTTTTTATAGGTTTACATTTCAGTACTTTCAGCTACTATGAACAATGATAATGGTTAAAAGAGAGGTTATGCATAGAAACAACTCGCATTTTATCTTTTAAAACTGATAACAGGAACAGAGGAAAAATACAACCTGACAAAGTAATCTTTACGATCATAAGGTTCAAGGTTTTTTACTTTGAAACTACCATACACTTCCAACAAGTTTGGCTTATCTTTCTGCCGTCCTGCCCATCCCACGAAAATAATGTCACAGCTTGCCAATATGCCCTTGACAATTACATACTGAATAAAATCCAACAACCTGTAAAACCACTGCACAACTAGGGAAAGGGTAGGACTTAAAAGTAAGTCCTAATTAAAGAAAAAGAGTGTCTGTATGGTCATGTAGGTATGGTTGTGCATTCATTACAAAGGGAAAGGGAGAAGTCTGGTTTCATCAACTTATAGTTTGGGAAGAACTTTGACATGCCTCAAAGGAACACATTGAAAGACATAGTAGATAGCAATAGAATACTTGCTGAAAATAAACTCCACCTATTTCATTCAGTCAATCAGTCTCAATGAGACCTTTTACATAAAATTTAAGTTGCATCTATGACTGTGTCTACAGACCGCTGTGATTTCCAGAAAAAAGCAACACTTCTAGACATAGGTACCACTGATTAAGGCCCAGCAACAAAAAACTGCTTCAGTGCCTGTTAAGTTTCAAAAAGCACTGTGATGGGTCTGCCAAAAGCCACAGGAATTTCACAAACAGTATTAGGTTTCCATTTTAAATACTTTCTCTTGAACAGCCCATTTTTAACAGAATACTTATCTTGACAAACTCATACCATTACAGGGTTATAGTCATGCCTGCTATTCGGGACCTTACATTTTTGTGGTAGCACAGATGCTCATTTTTCAGACAGTGAGAAAGTATAACATTCCTCAATAATTCTTGTAAGAATATTCTTATCAACTTCTGAAAACTTGATTTTATTACAAAAGTAAAAGTATTTTTTAACAGCTACTGCTGAAGTATTCATTTAGGAACCTACTGCTACACACTGGAGTGAGCAGAACATAATGTTACACATCTAAGCAGCAATCTAACAGACATAAGCATTAATGGTAAGACATTGACCTGCTCTCATAATAACTGACAGCAATTTCTTCAACAAGAGTTCCCCTTTGCAGTATTACTCAGTTTTAAAGAAAAAATGTCTAAGGCACAGAATTTTAAAACATGTCTTATTTGTCAATTCTCTTACCCATTCCCCTTGCAAAGAAAACAAAAAAAAAGCCACTTCAAAAGAAGGATCAGGCTCCTAAAATTTGAGGAATTTAAAATTTGACAACACACTTTGTTCTTTGCATTAACTTTTGCTCCCTGTTCAGAATTGATTTTCAGGCTCACAGAGCACCCAAATTACAGGCTGAATCCTTCATTTGCCACCATCTTCCTCAACAATTCCAATACTTAAAGCCAAGTTCAAACAAGAAGACACATTTATTCCTTCCTCCCCCACGCTGGTGTTAAAATAAGCAACAAACCCTAAAGCTGTCTTAATTCATCATTATATAATTTATATAACCCTGTTTACTGTAAGTATGTAGTACTTCAAACTGAACAGATGCAGATATGTTGCCACCTACCAAACCTGTACTTCTGCTGTGCACTCTGTATGCAATTTAAATTCTCTTCTCTTAAAGCAATAAAACCTCAAGCTAGTGGGATGGCCCTCAAGAAAACAAAAATGCACATTATTATAGAAACTAAAAAGGTCTTGGTAACCTTGCCCTTGGTTTCTCATCTGTTCTTGTTTATTAGTGTCCCAGTAAAAGAAGAGTTTCCCCCACTCCACTTTCACCCAGAATTCAAACATGAAAAAAATGAAGAAAGCAAATGCTAAATACAGCATTAAATATATTTTTCTAGGGCAGGAAGTGCAACTCAATTGCTTCTAAAATTATCAAACAAGGTTCACAAAGCAAGCTGCAGGAAGGGCTGCATGGCAGTTTCTGCCCAAGCTCTTCCACCTTGTCAACCTGCAGCATCTGAGCTCGCTGGTATGGTCAGACATCAGAGGGTCGCTCTTACAGAGACAGACTGCTAATACAATCTATGTAAATCTCTCATGATGCCACAGTAATAAAACCATGTCAATAAAAAGCCTACCAGTGTTTTTATGCAGTTTATTGACAAGATGAAACAGTACCCATCTACCTTCCTAGGGCACATACTCATCTGAGCAGGGCATGAAACATTCATGTAGCTAGAATGAAGCACCAACATCTTAAGTCTGTTCTGAGCCAGGAACCTCAAAAAAGCAAAATCCAGTTTTGTGAAGAGGGACTAATCTATAGCCATTTATACTGCTAGGCATCATTCACATTATGGTACCCTGCCCTTTTTCCCCTCTGTTGTCTAGGGGAAAAGTACTCTGTGGTCACATACTTCACACTACAAAAAAGGAAAATTAATTTTTTAAGATAGATTTTTTTTTTTTTTTTTTTTTTTAAACAGACCTAGCTGGTCATAATTTCAGGTTCTTCATTTTGGGTAGTTATTCTACATACACCATTCCTTACAACTCCATTACTTAGTATCAGCACATAACATTAGAAGAAATTCCTTCCTCATAAAAAATTTACCAGAGGAATTAGACATGCAAGCACTTTTGGCATCTGCAAGTATCTTGCCAACTTTTCTCTATTTTAGAGGCCTAATTCTTCCTAGGATTAATGGGAGATAATTAACCAATAACTATACTGGGCTACATAATTCTTACTCACATGACAAAGGTTATTTTTTTCTTATGCAATGATAGGATTGTGTTGTGAATTAGCAACTAATGTACTAAAATCACCATGGATTAAAATAATGGAAATTTACACAAAACATACAAATACGAGCTTCAAAAAGCTGCATGGATTTAGCAGTAAATTGTGATGTAGCACAGGAGAATTCCTATATTCTGAAATTAGAGTATGTTTCCTACTCTAAAAGGACATTTTCCAAATTGGCTTTCATTCGTAGCTCTTTCAAAAGCTTTGTTGTATAACATGTGTTGCTGACATAATTAGCTCTAAGAGCCAGCACATTACTCAAAAGGCTTAAAATAAAAATTTTTAAAAAATATCAAAACATTACACATGCAATTAGCTGCTTTTCTTGAATAAGAAGGTATATATTTAATTATGACAAAACCACTCAATTGGACAAACATCTGTATTTCTGCTTGGCAAAAGCATCTGTCATATGTGCAGACGCACTTACTAAAAGACACATCCTGTTCATGCAGCACAAGTCACAGCTTCCCCACACAGCACTTGCTCAAGTATGAATGGAATTTCTAGAAAGAATGTTTGTACAATAATTCTTGCACAACAGGAGAAAACTTATAATGATACTTCTATTTTCCCACATTGGTGGTGGGACCACTATATATGCACATATGCATGTCATCACACATATGGCTTATGTCTCCCACTGCTGCCTATGCTGGTGAACATGAACACTTCTCAGAAGCATGTATTCCAGCAGCATGCAACCATACTAATGAAAAATTCATGTCTTAGCATGCCAGTTTAGGATGTCAGCGTTGCCAGGGGGGTGACTGTTCTAAATATTGTACAGGAGATTTGAACTTGAACATCTTGGTAACTGACAGACCATTAAAGACCGCCTGTACCAATGTTCTGAAATAAGTCTGTAACATGGTTAAGGAAACTGGGTATTTTGTGGAACCCACAAGATACTGTCTGTATTATTTATGAATGCCAGGAAACAGCTGTTTTCCTTTGAGACAAGACAGGTCTTAAAAGCCTAACACTGAAGTATGCAAGAGCTGGGAGCAAAGCAGTATTTTAACCCACTGTTTGATAGTCCTGACAATTTCCCACAGCCATATGTTTATGACCGTCTTCAGAGAAAAGCAACATGGTCTTCTGGAGAGCCTGCTCACTGTAGGCAGTACTCACATTCAAAACTTGCCTTTCATTCTCAAGCCTGCCACCACAACCTGCCTTCCCCCAAAAGCATATTCTCAGCAGAGACCCATTCTTCAAATGGTGAAGTGCAAAGGATTCCCTACATAAAACCCCTGCATTTTATTTTATGCTTAAGATCTATGTGCGTAGGCTCATATTCAATCACAAAGGAGGAGCATTTTGTAAACAAGGACTTGGAGATTGAAATTTCAAAGCAAACTCATCCTGCAAAGATCATTAGGTCACAAAACATTACAGGACTTAGCCACATGTTGAGTTCAACAAAAACATCTATCATCACTAAAGCCAGCAGAGAAACAATCTACTCTTCTGAATGATACTCATATTTAAACTGCGTAGTACATTACAACAGCTACAAACTTCAAAGATTTTGTTGCCACTGCATTTAAATTCTCTCTAAATTCAGTAATTTTTACACTCTAAATTGTAGAAAAACCTTTTATTGAGATTTTTATTTATAATGGTAAAATAAAGTTGAAGGTTTGACTAAACTAGCAACTGGAAAGCCTTCTGCTTTCCAAATGAAACAGGCAGCTGATCAGCTTTCTATAAGACAATGTGACATTTTCTGATTCAGGAAACTAATATCTGGCGAAGATTCTGTTATGCATAAGACTGTGATCGGCATTACATTAGTTGCATCACAAACTCAATCATGAGGATGAAAATTATTTTTTTAAAATAAAAACTGCATTCAGAGGCATGTAATTCTAATAATACTTTGGTTTCTGAAGACACCTACCACCTTTGCGTCATGCCTGCCTTCATTCTGGATCACTGACCGTGCAGGCTTAGACTTCACTGGTACACAGCTACCTGCAGGGCTGAACCATGACACTTCCAGAAACTTGGGGAAGGTCTTGAATTCTTGGGCAAATCCATCATCCAACTGGTCTTCTCTGTCATTTCCCAGATGAAACTTAAAATCGATAGCTCAAGCTTACTTACTTCAGGCTGTGCATTACTCTGTGCAATTTTTCCAACAAGGCAGTTTCTTGCAGCGTTTTACTATAGAAATAACAGTCTGTTTCTCAAAACAGCCTCAAAATTTGGCTGAATGAACGCATTTTTACCCACCAGTAAATCCTCCCTGGGATTTCTCATTCACATATGCTTGAAGAATAAGAGGGTGTACTTTAAGATGCTGAAAAATAATTACTTGGAGAGAGTGGTACCTCACTGAGTGGTTCTGTCTCTCAGTAGTTATGCTGAGGACTGGATTGCAGTTGTATAGGTTGGGGTTTTAGGTGATGGAGTATCTCCAATCCTTTAAATGCTAATGGCATGGAAACACATTTTAACTTATTAGGAAAGGGCTGTGGAAAAGATAGTCTTTTAGCCAAACATCTGACAGATGTGGCATATTCATAGAGAAGACTAACTGGAGGTTTCTCTCTCTGCTTCCCTGAGTGTTTATGCACTTTATGTTCCTCATTATACACATAAATACTGGGAGCTGAAATCTGTACCTAACACTGCCCACTCCCCTCTCCTCCAAAAATCATCCTAGTCGTAAGTCTGCAAAAAACAAAGAAAGAAAAAAAAAAAAAAGGGAAAAGAAGTCACATTCCCTTTGTACTCTCACCCTACCAGTCTGGGATTGCCTTCGCACAGTGGTTTAGGAGCACTGCAATATCCCAGCATCCAGCCTGGTGGTTAGGGCAGTCTCCCAGCCATAGGAGGTTTGAGTTCAAACCGCCCCCAAGCAAAGGAAGAAATGTCTCTCATTTTCTGGACATGCACCCCAACATTTGGATAGAATATAAAAGATGAGCAAGCACCACTTTTGCTGCTGCCTAGTTTGGCTTCATTTTAAAAGGAGAGTAATTAGTAATCCCCAACTCAGAAAAAATAAAGGAGTGGGGAAGGATGATAAAGGAGTTCACCCTAAGCGTGAGGTTTGTAAATTCACTTTGCTGCTGCAGTCCTGACTCTCCTCTTTGAATGAACAGACGAGAATTCAGACTGTTGCTCTGTTCAGATGTTCATGTTGGGATACTTTTTTAAGTAGCTCCCTGCTTAACAGGGAGGTTTCTAGATTACTTATTTCAAGCACTTAATTACTATAAACTGTATATGGACTCTAGGAGCTAAACATCAGACACTATAATGACCAATTTGTAAGCCTCTCAAGTTTTCTGTCTGGCCTAGCTATGGACCTGAAGACTAGTTAATGTATCTTTTAAATATTTGTCATCTCAGCTCCTGAAGATGAACCTTGCTATTTTTACTAAGAACTATAATTCTCCTTTAAGAGGCAAAACAAATGGTATACCTAGAAGTAGATTTGGAGCTTTTGCTTTTTTAATATCGAGTATATTATTACTACAGATCAAAGCTGAGGACTGCTGAAAATAAGAACATATTACAAGCCTCTTACTAAGCAGGTCAGTACAAACCCACTGGTTTTTTTATTAGACAGCTATCCCTATAATTCGTATGTTGTTGTTAGTTTGTCTGTCTCAAGAACAGCTAAGGACTATGAGAAGTGTGAGTTCAGGTGGCTTAGTTTCTCCTGTTTACGTACATCTAGTGTTTCAGAAACACAGGTCTGTACCTTCAAATGCACCTTGGCAAGAGAAAAGCACTATACAGGCACACCAGAAAGACATGCAGCTACATGAATTTGGAGGGAAGTTGCAATAGTGTTCTTGGGTTTTGTTCTTGTTTCTAGAGGTACAGATGTGCCTTCTGGGAGTACATCCCAAAACTCTCAGCTTCCTCCCAGTAAGCTGAACAATACTCTTCATTTCTAGTGAACTGTGAAGAAAAACACATTTGTTCTTTCCGAGATACAGGAAAGCAGACGTGGGCTAGCAAACAGTCCACTGAAGTTGGTCTGGGGCCATACCACACAACACATATTAGCAGCCACAGCATTGTGCCAATGTGGGCTGTGGTTGATACCTCTTGAGCCGCTCAACAGAGGGAAAAGCTGTGGCTTTTTACATTAGGGGGTTTCCAGAGCATGAGTAAGACTGAAGTGCAGGAAATTAGATAACTGTGCAATAAAAGACCTAAAATTCCCTTTTCATTTTTTTGAGGAAAGCTGCAGGGACTCCTGCTGCATTCACATACTTTATTTTCTGAGCTATATGAAGTAACTGTAAGACAAAACATTTCATTAAGCGCTCTCAAGTGCATGGACATTATTAGTTAAAGGTACGAGGCAGTACCTCTTCCTTCCTTCATTTTCTAAGCCGCTGGTTTATGTTTCTGTACAGAAAATGCAGGAATCTTCTTACTCTGAAATATTAGCTAGGTACATGAAGCTGGAGAGACTGGTTGGCTACATACAGGATTTTAGAGCTACAACAGATCCATAACAGTTATCAGTCATAGGTTTTTCCTTGTCTGGGCATCATCCAGTTCAAGTTTACAAATAAAATTTCACTGCATCTTCCATGTGGTTATCCAAACCACAAGTTTGGTTTTGTCTTCTATTCATAGTTTTCTTATTACAAATACCAATCCCTTTCTCCTCCCTCGTTTACCAGTTATCTATGACAGTTATCATTTGTATTTCAAGACTGTTTCAAAATTTGAATTAACTTTATGAAAGTACATACCCTTTGAATTCTTTAATGTTTTACTATTCATATTTTAGAACTTTTTCTGTACAGTGGTTCTCCCATGAAGTTTAAAAAATGTGATCCTGAGAAATATCCATATACTATTCGTGGAATATTGTTGTAGTTCATTTCATATTGGGAGTCTCATATTTCCTTTTTATCAGTGAGGCACAAAATGCAAAGAACAGACCTTTTAGTTGAATAGCTCTGTTATTAACAAAAGTGTATGAAGTACTTTTGGGGTCCAATACACAGCTATGTTGTATAGCAACTTACTAGGACTAAATAAGGAAGTCTACAAAGAGTATTTGTTCTGCTTCAGAAGTTTACCCTCTCAGTCCTACCTGGCATAGCCACTACAGTGTGGATTGCATTAAAGGCTACTAGTTTTTGCCATTCATTACTTCACTGTAAACAAATCTCTAGAGAAATACAGGTAGCATAAACTCTATTACACATGCAAAGTTCTCTACACTGATCTTCTAAAATATACAGGAGCAGACAGTCTGCTGCCACAGACCCAGCAATATCATCTGACATCAGAACTATAGCTGACTATCTCAGTATCAATTTTCCAAGAGTTTAGCACAAAACAGTGAATAAACTGGTAAATTAGTGTACTTAATAATGCTATGATTTACTCACTAAAATGGCTTACATGTAATTTTTAAAAGTTTCCTACCAACAGAAAACAGAGTTTAAAACTCAGTAAAAGTGTTGCCTACCTTACACTAAACCAAATGTGCATTTTCAGGATTCTTAGAGAGAGCCTGTCAAATGCAAACAAGGAAAAACTGTTTGAGTTTTTTAAATTGTGCAATTTAAAAAATGCTCTTGTGATAAGGAACACAAGCCTTCTTCTCCTGATAGTGTTATTAATTGGTAATGCTATTCCTGTGTGCTGCTATTATGTTGCACCTCTGCCTTTCACTCTTCTCTTTGCAAAAGGAAAACATTTTCTTCTTCAGGATGATAATCTAGATTAGGAGGCAACACAAGCAGCTTGTTAATTATACATATGCACAAGGAGCACAACTGTTGCGCTGCTTATCAAGAGGATTTAAAATATGAGCAGCACAAGGCCAGAAAAAAAAATACTCCTTTAGAAAACTGAGTCTTCTACCACAAGATGATGAGTAAAAAAGTGCAGCTCATTTACTGATAAAAAAAAAAAAATCTTACATTAGATTTATCAGCACATATTCAACTCCTGTGCAAAAGAAAAATAATACAAAAGTCACATTTTAATCAACTTTAAAGTTACAGGTATTGGCAGTACAGTGAATGATACATTTAAAAAGCAGCTTTAAGGTAACTCCATTTTGCAACATGTTACGATTTTCTAAGAACAGAGTGGAAGAAGTCACTTTAACTCCAAAACCCCAGCAGTCAGGCTCCTTTCAGAGTAGCATCATCCTTAACCTACAAGGCTGTACCAGCTTTTTCAAAAGTAACAGCTATTTTCCCAATTAAAAAAAAGAGGAAAAAGAAAAAAGAAAATGTGGAAAAAGAACACAAAGCTAAATAAAAATACACCCTTACAGAAGTTCGAGACACGGCTGCTTTTATGCTGCCCTACTACCAAAGGGGGAAGATCAAAGGGTAATTCCATCAGTCAGTGTACAACAACCCAAAGCAATCTCCTTGCACCAGACCAGAAAGCAAAGCTGAACTGGCCCTTGTGAGAGGCCACGGCGACCTTTGCTGGCCTTGTCGCACCACCACCACCTCTCCCAGAGCTCCTGCCCACCTGCTTAAGGGCACCAGCAGGAGAGATGGCTCTGAGTGGCCCTGAGGATCCACAGTGTGTGGGTGCAAAGAGATCCATGCAATGCCCTCATAAGCCATGCTCCTATTTGTACAACACGGTACCGTATGGAAGGTCCCAAACGTGGCCTCCTGCCTCCTTGAAGGCTCTGTCGCAACCATCCCACCCCAGCTATACCTGTTGTGAAACACTCAGGGTCTAATATCAGAAAATTACTGATACAAAAAACTAAAGAACATTCAGTGTAGCAGTTTTGCCCTTTCACCCTAAAATAAAGACCCTTCCCTTTGCTTTTAAGTATAACATTTTTATGCTGAAGCGTTATTCTGCAGTGTAGTGAATATTATCTTTACATAACAATCTCAAGTATAAACTGCACTGAAATATTTATAGTATGGCACTATTAATAGGGTTGAAATATTTACAGATTTGCCTAAGCATATCAAACATGCAGCTTGTCTTTGGGGAAAAAACTTACAATGTATAAAATTTGAGTTAGGAATTATCTCTGTTGTTTTGTGGCTGACAAATTTATAGTACTTTGTACTAGGCTGTGCATTGTTTGCAAATGATCACATCAAAATAAACTGATAGATGGAAGAGATGAAATACAGAACCCACCCTCCAAGCCTCCAGAATCTGCCTGTCCATTTGGTCAATGGCATGGAAGTGCAAAAGAGTGTTTTAAGGAGCTTTATAGGGAAAAAAAAAAATCTAAGGTATGAGAAGACATGCAGCAAAGTATGAATCTTACTGTACACCAATTTGACTTAAGTAGTGTGCCAAGTAAAAAAGTGATCCAAATCAATTAATTAACTGGGAGAAGGAAATAAAGCAAAATAGCCCAATCAACTGAGGTATATTCCTCAGCAGTTGTTCTGTGGCTGAACAGACAAAACACCTCTCTGTTAAATGGACACACTGGCAACATTTCAGAGCATTAAGGAATTAGTTTAGGGTAATGTCTAAACATGTTGACATTTAAGAAGTTTTCTTTTAGACTCATGGAAACTGCCACACGACACCAGTCATGAAAAGCTTGCTTTTTTTAAAAAAAGGAAGTTGTACAGATTGCACAAGACAGATGAACAAATGCAATACTGCTACTGAAGATGATATCAAGCTCTGTCCCATAGCATGGAGTAATCACAAATGCCAAACACCTATTGCTTTAATTGGCATGAAACCAATATTGTGATATATTTGCTATTTCTTTGCTGGATTGAGCAACAGCAAAATAGGATCATTAGCAAAGTATTTAATGCTAGAGCACATTTCTATTAAATTCATAGTTTGCCAAGATGCTGAGGAGGCAGAGTTGAGACACAGCAAGACTTTACCAGTTCATTTCTCTGGACTCAAGCACAGTTTTAAGGGAATGCTTGCAGAATGACTAGGCTAGATAAGAAACTCCTCAGCTAATTTTGGCCAGCTCCCAAACTGAAATGATTTAACATAGTACTTTGAATTTGAAAAGTGGTTAAAAGAACCCAGAAGTTATCTGGATCATGACATTTAACATCTGACTTGTGGAAAAAACGAAAAAAATGTCATTCTGTTAAATACATTCAGTTTTAACACAGAATATATTAACCAAGGAAAGAAAAGGACAAATAAAAGTGCTTGGACTCTCCACCAGCATGCCTAAAGCTCAAGGTTAAAGTACAACTGACCCCACACAGAGCTATTTGAACCTGTGCCAAATGCATGAAGTTAGGAAGTTTCATGCTCTGCTAAGGCAACTTTCACATCACTCACTGGCTTCATCTCAGATCAAAAGCACTAAAAGAAAAACTGTGCAGGGAATCTGATTACAGATGGCTTTTACTGATGCTTTATACTTAATCTCCTCTGGAATGCAAGGTTGTAGCCCTCCCATATTTTAAAAGGGATCTATATACTATATGCACCCTCAACTACTGTCACTGTACAAATAATATTTTGTTTTCTTATCTGAGCAACGTAACTTAATGAGTTTATTGCTGTCCAGATCCCCACAGAGGAAACACGCATATGGATGTATGGCTTTGGATATGATTGTACTTTCCACAGTGCTCACTGCCTTGTAAAAGTGCAAGGGCTGGAGTGGTACTCCGAGTGCTGTAAGGAACACCATAATCCTTCAGGACTTGCCTGCCCAGGAGGAATGTACCTACATTATGGAGGTACGTGG